>NC_090442.1:339976285-340279315 GCF_031143425.1 Pleurodeles waltl | reverse complement strand
GTTCCTCCTTGCAGCAGTTATGCCTTACGTGTTGCCACAAATGGCAGCTGCCGGGTCCTTTGACTCCACATCGCTAGCCCCTGAAGTGTGTGGTGCCCCCTCTACCTCTACAACAGCACCAGCCATGGCACAGGAGGCACCACACACATCAGAGGATGAAGATGTGGAAGGAATAACAATCACAATGAAAAGCACCCAGTAGCACCAGTCTGTGCCACATGGACAGTTTCTCCTTAGTTCTGGGCTTAAGATCATGCCAGTTTTGTGACAGTATGAAATGTGCCCTCTTCACCTAACCACTGTAGAAATGTCTGCTATGTGCTATCATTATCTCTACCATACCAAATCGCAATGTTATGCACTCAGCCTAAGGAGATTCCATAGGGTGGACAAGGGAAAGAAAACATTTTTTGTGTGAAAAACCCTCACCCACCAGGGTTACCCCTTGGTGGCATGCCTCATCATTGGGTTTCCTCTCATACCATGCTAAGATCCCACCACTCCTATCCCTCTCAAAATTCATATTAATGAAACTACAACAATGCTCCCACATATTCTGTCAGTCACAGCATGCCCTGTTCCGCAGCGGAATGGGAAGAAACCCAATGATGAAGCATGCCACCAAGGGGTAACCCTGGTGAGTGAGGGTTTTTCACACAAAAAAACGTTTTCTTTCCCTTGTCCACCCTATGGAATCTTCTTGGGCTGGACCTTTTTGTAATATTATATAGGCTATAAGGAGGACAGATTAATCCCTACAAAAAACCTCCTTCTCCCTCTTTGTTATTGTAATATTATTCACTCCTCACTAATGCACACTACTCCTAACCATGCCTCATGACATGTCCCTCAACCGTGGACTCCGTTGTGCTATATATGGCAAACGTTCACTCATGGGATCTGTGAAATGGATTTTATAGAAATAACAATAACAATTGCACCTGTAAATAAAGCACCTGGTACACATGTAGCATTTATACGTTTACTGTGATCCATCTACTCAGCTAATGGTTTGCATTGTGTAAATGTGTGCAGAATATTAGTACATGACTGCATGACTGTCAGACACTAAGCCACACTCTAGGATCCAAACAAGACGAAGCTGAATGATGGTGTTGTGGGCTTCAACCAACTGAGTGTTTTTACTAAATGCTTTGGAAACCATGGGGGTGATTCTAATTCTGGCGGGCGGCGGAGGCCGCCCGCCAGAATTCCGCCCCCATAATACCGCTCCGCGGTCAGAAGACCGCGGAGGGTATTATGAGTTTTTCCCTGGGCTGGCGGGCGGTCTCCAAAAGACCGCCCGCCAGCCCAGGGAAAAACTCCCTTCCCACGAGGATGCCGGCTCGTAATCGAGCCGGCAGAGTGGGAAGGTGCGACGGGTGCAGTAGCACCCGTCGCGTATTTCAGTGTCTGCAAGGCAGACACTGAAATACCTTGCGGGGTCCTCTTACGGGGGCCCCTGCCGTGCCCATGCCATTGGCATGGGCACGGCAGGGGCCCCCAGGGGCCCCACGGCACCCCCTACCGCCATCCTGTTCCTGGCGGGCGAACCGCCAGGAACAGGATGGCGGTAGGGGGTGTCAGAATCCCCCATGGCGGGGGATTCTAAGGGCAGCGGTAAACCGGCGGGAGACCGCCGGTTTACCCTTTCTGACCGCGGCCAAAGCGCCGCGGTCAGAATGCCCTGCGGGGCACCGCCGGCCTGTCGGCGGTGCTCCCGCCGACCCTCGCCCCGGCGGTCGAAGACCGCCGGGGTTAGAATCAGGGCCCATATCCTTTCAAGTAGGCATATAGTACGTATGGCTCATTACCTAATCAATTATAATCTACCCAGATGAGAGTACAACTGATTTAACAGGAAAAGCTAACCTAATCAGTGATGGCCACCTGTCAGTGCTGCAGAATATAGTTCCAAAATTGGGAGTTGTCCGAAGTACCACACTTACCAAATTAAATTAGCATGACTCCACCAATTACAGTTGAAGTACCATGTTTACCCGTCTGAGATAAAGATTACATACACATTGTGAATGGATGGAACACAGGATGGCGAATGTATGCACTAGTAGACAGTATGTAGCTGCCATTCTGACAGCTCCTTGGTCATGGGGATGCATATGGGAAACATGGGAAATCAAGACAGTAATCATACCCTAGGCCATTCCTCCAACTTGGCCTGTGCACTCATGACAAGCTCCAGGCACAATCAATAACAAAACTAATTAGGCTAAGATGAACAGTATTTGATAACAGTATTTAATTTTAAAACCATCAAGCAAATAAAAACCTAAAACCTACCCTAATATAAACTAACCTATACTAACTATTCTTAAATTAAAAATACACTTATCTAACCTATCCTAAACATGTAACATCACACTCTAAACTTTGTCCCCCACCCCACATAAGAGACAAGATACAAGTAGGACAACATAAACTATGACTTTACATGCACTAACCTAATCTATGGCCTAAACAAATATATCTTTTTTGGTATAGTTGTTTTATGTATTATACACAAATACCCCAACATAACCCCTCACCCAACCCCTAACAATGACAAAATGTAAGAAAAAAAAACACCCCACTATACTCAACCCAACCTATGCCTACCCTACACTAACCCAACAGTACACATCTAAAACCCATATAAAACTATAAAAGACAGTAAAAGGGAGGGGAATGAACTGGGATGTTGTACGGGACTTTGATTGTTCACTTCCTGCCTTTCTTCAATGTTTTCTTAATGTAATGCAGCAACTTGTGGTCCTCGGCTGCACTCTCCTCCAATTTGGCCAGTCTGGCCAAAATCTGGGCAATGTCTCTCCTCATGTCCTGCTCAAATTGACTAGGGACTACTGCTGCAGGTGACTGTAGTGGTGGCTGCTTTATCACTAGTGCAGCTGAGGGCTGTGGTCCAGCTGTGCCCCCCTGCACCCCTGACAGCTTTTCTCATGTGTCCTTTTGTGGCTATCTTGTTGGTCCCCCATGGGGAAAGGCATGCCATTCCCCTGATGCTTTTTCCCTACGGAACCACCTGCCCACTCAGCGGTAGGCACCATCAACCTCCATGATGTGGTGGTATCGTTCGGCCCTCTTATGGAAGTCTCGCCTCTGTGCTTCAGTCATATTGGCAGCTGAAACATGAGGAGAAGCAAGCATCAGTATCAGCATTGGGTGGAGGTTGTACAGATATATAATGTACACTGCAACTGCAGATAACACATACAGTCCAACACACATTCCTCACAAATGACATACTCCCCATCTGTGACTATTTCCCACCAACCATCATCAGCATCATGTACCTGTCACTGGTATGACAGAAATCTACTTGAAACAACAGGGCTCAGAGCTGAGTGGACACAATTATCCATGATCAACATTTGTGTCTTCTAACTTGTGAGGATAAAGCGCCCCAACAAGTCTGGATTTCCTATGTCCCTGTGCATAAGGGGGCCTGTACATGCAATCCATCACCTCAACACACCTGGTGAAACATCAAGGCTTGCGCAGTCATCATGGAGGCAAGTTGTGGGGGATAAGGTAACTTTCCACCTGCTATTCTAAGGTTTGGTTAATCAACATTAATGTGTCCTGTTGTAAGACCTGACCTGAGCATACGTAACAACGGGGGACGCCATTGCCTATGATGTGCCCACATGTACAACTGATTGAAACTTCCCAAAAAGTTTCATCTGCACATCAGAGCTGTCAACACCTTCCAGAACCGAAGCCCCCTACCCTGTGCTGTGTAGTGCTACATGTGTTAAATGGCAGACACATGATAGCTAAATGGGTGCCCTTAGGCCCACGGTGAGTTTGGTACTGCAGTGGGTGCTGCAACAGTATCCAGAAACATTGTACATCATTTGCACATGCATGTCAGACATCATCAAAGTACCAGGTATGCACATTGCATTCACATCAATGCATATGTGATGTGACCTACATAACTCACAAATATCATGGTGGCATGACCATGTTGTGAAAACTGTGTGAGATCTGGTGTGGGAAGAATCATAGACTTTTCACACAACCAGCTGGAGGTTAGTTGTCTACTAAATGTGTAAAGTACTGATTGTTGTACAGCACAATATGGCTCCTTGCAGTACTATAGACTCATTATATCTGAATGGTACTGAGGCACCTGTGGTGTATGTGTCTCCTACATAAGCCCCCTGGAGACCTCAGAAGATATCACCCAAATCTGATCTGTCTTGTCAGTAAGTGTAAGCTATGTGTGGCACACTGTGCTGACAATGGTGCTGTGACAAAGTGGCTGTAAACAGACTTGCTATATACATAGACATCTGCCCTGAGACCTATCATGGTAGACACAATGACTAACTGGCCAGCCATAACAATTCCCATTTCACACAGTTCCATACCAGCTCACGTTGCCCCTTGAACTACATGCACGCCATTCTCACTGCACAACATTCCAACATACATGATGTCACCATCCATTCTCCAATGATATCAGATAAGTAATCAGGCAAAATCATCTGTAGGGTGTAGGTCCACCTGCAAGACATGGATGGAAAACATTGGTTTGTGTAATTCGTACATTTCAGTAAATGGAGGACATTGTAGACTGTTAACTTGTTAGGCTCTGAGCATGTCATTCTAGTGGAAGAGCAGAGCAACTAACAGACATCTGTGATCAGTCAATCACACATAGGGGGTCATTCTGACCTTGGCGGTCCATGACCGCCATGGCGGAGTGCGGCGGCAGCACCGCCAACAGGCTGGCGGTGCTTCCTGGGCGATTCTGACCACGGCGGGAAAGCCGCAGTCGGAAAAGGGGAGCCGGCGGTTTCCTGCCGGTTTCCCGCTGGCCCAGGGAACCCGCCATGGCGGCGCTGCTTGCAGCACCGCCATGGGGATTCCGACCCCCTTCCCGCCAGCCTGTTTCTGGCGGTGTCCACCGCCAGAACCAGGATGGCGGGAACGGGTGCCGTGGGGCATGGGCAGTGCAGGGGCCCCCTAACAGGGCCCCACAAAGATTTTCACTGTCAGTGAAAATCGCGACGGGTGCCACTGCACCCGTCGCACCCCTTCAACTCCGCCGGCTCCATTCCGAGCCGGCTTCATTGTTGAAGGGGCTGTCCCGCTGGGCCGGCCGGCGGTCTTCTGGCGGTCGCCCGCCGGCCCAGCGGGAAAGCCGGAATGGCCGCCGCGGTCTTTCGGCGGGAACCGCTTGGCGGGCGGCGACCGCCGACCGCCGCGGTCAGAATGACCGCCATAGTCTCAGACAATGTAGACCCATACAAACAATCGCTGTCCCTGTCACTCCTGTGGTGCTTCTCTCTGCATCATTAATACATGACATTATCATGCAGGTGTCTGTTAGCTCCACACCTCCATGACCATGACCATATTGGACTGCTTGACACTCTATATTTAATCTGAGGGGCATGCAATGGTTGTTGCAGTGGCTGTCTCATTGTGACACCCATAGCATTTGGGCCTGCCTCAGATGTCGTAGATATCTACCTCATTGTAACAGCAAACTGACACACAACTGCCCCGGGGTTGTGTGGGTATTTCAAGGTGTTGAGGAATGACATGATACATCCTTCAGTGAAGTAAGTAATGTGTATGTGTGCCATCACAAGCAAACAAATGACCAATAATGCTATGGGAGTATATTAATGTGAAGATAGTTGTGCCTACCTACACATTGACTGATTGAAATCATGAATGTTATGAATAGTGTGTGGCTAGACATTGTTGCCATGGTATACCATTATTTGTCCGTGGAGGGATAATGACATGGGCAGAGAAAATGCCTCAACACAGAAACACATGCTCTGTGGTGTAAGGATGCATTTGTTGGTGCAGGTCACTGAGTGGTGTGCCAGGACAACTGAGCAGATTCAGGGCACCCCTATACTGTTAGTGAGAAGTAGCAGTCCTGTGAAACAGACTCTGCACATGTGTGTGGTAATAGACACAGCATAGGGTGTATGTGATACACAAGGAACCTGAACAGGGAAGTACTAGTAGCCTGGACCAAGTGCATGGTCAAGCTCCCTTACATGGCCTTGGCCAATGACACAAAGGGGCCAATAGAACAACGGATGCAGCACCAATTGCAATAATACAGTACTTGTGGCCCTCACTTGTGACTCATGCATATGCCACCCATACAGGTTTTGGGACACCCTTCCATACATGATGCATGGTGCAGGCATCATTTGGTGCTGCTCATTACTGAGTTGCCCTGTGCATGCATCACAACACTTCGTAATGGTTGTGTAGTGAAAATGGTATATCTGCCCAGCATCAGCTTCGTCATTGTATATCTGACTTGCAGGCCTAAGGTTGCGCTGCAACTCATCATACAGGCAGCATACGACATGTCCAAATCCACAGGCATTATATACAACACTCAACCGTATCTGCAACTGTCATGCACATGCAAAAAATAAGGACTTTGTATGGAAATGTGAGACTTAACAACTGCTCCACCAATCTCAATTCCCAGATGATCCAGCAGAAACTGCTCCCTTGTCACCAGATCTGCTCATCGATGTTTCAGTTGGTATCCGTTCCTTCCACTGCCGAAGATCCTGTTGAGGTGGTGAGCACCTTGCCCCACCGCAGTCACTGTGCCTCTGTGGGGTAGCCAAGGATTACACGGCCACCCGGTTGCAGCATCAAAGGGAGATAGTGCTGTACAAGCAAGATGAACCCCTCCCCAGCTCATTCACATACATCCGCTGCATCCTTCCTGTTAGACTTGGCATCCTTGGCATGGTCTCACCTAACATTTTGCCGCTGTTTTACAGGTTGTTGATGTGTGCTGGACTCTATTTTGCTGTTTTTGTTGCTCTGGGCACTTTATCACTGCTAACCAGTGATAAAGTGCAACTGCTCCTATATAAAATGTTTATGTAATTGGCTTTCCAAGATTGGCATATTTGACTTACTGGTAAGTCCCTGGTACAGAGCACTAGAGGTGCACAGGGCCTGTAAATCAAATGCTTCTAGTGGGCCTGCTGCACTGGTTGTGCCACCCACATTAATAGCCCTGTAAACATGGCTCAGACCTGCCATTGCATTGTGTTTGTGAGTGCAGTTTTAAACTGCCAATTCGACTTGGCAAGTGTACCCACTTGCCAGGCTTAAACCTTCTCTTTTGATACATGTAAGGCACCCTAAGGTAGGCCCTAGGTAGCCTCAGGGGCAGGGTGCAATTTATGTTAAAGGAGGGGCATGTACTTATGTGTTTTGCGTGTTCTAAAAGTGAAATACTGCCAAATTCATTTTTCACTGTTGCAAGGCCTATCCCTCTAATAGGTTAACATGGGACTGCCTTTAAATCTGATTAAAGCATAGATTCCCATTGGGAGCAGCTAGACACATGGAGTTTAGGATCTCTGAAATCTCAATTTAAAAATACATCTTTTAGTAAAGTTGGTATTTAGATTCTGTGTTTGAAAATGACACTTTTAGAAATTATGTATTTTCCTGCTTAAACCATTCTGTGACTCAGTGTGTTTTGTGGATCCCCTGTCTGGGTCAGTGGTCAGTTTGACAGATGGGCTGCTTACACCTCTCCCTAGACAGTGACACAAAGGATGCTGGGGTGTAGCCTGCATAATGTGATGAGCCATCTGTGCTAGAGGGGAAGGGAGGAGTGGGCATTCACACCTAGCTGGGCTGTGCCTGCCCTCTCAGAATGCAGTCTCCAACCTTCTGGTGTATGTCTGGGTCTGGGCCTGGACAAGAAAGGATCTCACAGACACTTGAGACTTTACTTTGAAGTAGGCCTACTTCAAAGGCAGAAAGGGGTATAAGAAGAGCACCCCAAACCCCAGGCGTTAGATTACTTCAAGGATTCAAGAGGAACCTCTGCCTGGAGAAGAGCTGAAGAGCTGAGGAGAAATGCTGCCCTACCTGTGACTGTGCTTTGTGGAGCTATCCTGCAGTTGCGTCTTCTGCCTGTGCAAGGGGACAGAGACTGTACTTTGTTGCATTCCTGCTTGAGAAGTGACTCCAAGGGCTTGGAGTAGAACTTGCCTCCTATTTTAAAGCCTCAGGGATAGCAAAGGCTTCACCAAGCAGAACTGAGTCTACTTGCTTTGGACTCTAGCTTGTCAGAGGGTGCCATTCCAGTTCCTGGAACCCTGAAAGTTAATTCCTGGAGAGAAACCCGCCTACCGACGCCAGACAATGCTGAGCGACTTTGTGAAGGATGCCGCTGCCCGGAAGTGCGACACCGCTTGCTCCGAGGCAGTGGACCTCGCTGAGTGCGAATCCGAAGACCCTGTGAGTTGAGGCCGCTACCCCAGAACCGCGATGCCGCCTGCCCCAAAGCCGTGGACTTCACAAAAGCCCGACAACCCTGTAGGCCTTGCACTGCTGCAACCACTGATCCTGCCGGACTTCGTTGACATCGGAGTGTCGTAAGTCCAACGTTGGTGGCGTTCCGATGCATCGCAGCGCCAGCGGCCATGTGATGTAATCACGACCCCGTGAGGTCACCCAGAAGCATCGTAACTCTGCTGGACTCACATCTGCTGGAACCAAGGGACCGACTTCGCATCCGACGCCACCTCTCCTCCACCGCCCTGTAGAGAGGTCCCAAAGCCGCAGTCTTCCTGCCCCATGGCACTAGAACCAATGCTGCATCAAAGCCAGCGAAGCCACTCTCCCCGACTGTGCACTGGCCTGTTTTCAGCTTGTTCTAAAGGTACTGTACCTGCATATCAACGGACTCCGTGAACTACTTCATTACGATGCCGTGTTTTACCAACTTGCAGTTTTTTCACCTCAAATCACTGTTTTCTTGTTTTCAGTGCTAAATTCTTATTTTTAATTGTATATTGTGGATTTTTATTGTATTTGGTCTTGTTTATTTAGATAAAATATTTAATATTTTTCTAAACCTGTGTTCTGTCAAATACTTTACAGCTAGACTCTGAAGTTAAGCCTACCTGCTCGTGCCAAGCTACCAAGGGGGAGAGTGAGGGTTAACTGAGTGTGATTCTCCTTTACCCTGACTAGAGTGAGGGTCCTTGCTTGGACGGGGGGTAACCTGACTGCCAACCAAAGACCCCATTTCTAACACTTCCCTTCCCAGACATACTGCAAATGCAGTTCAGCCTAAACAAAAACATAAAGTAAACCTAAACCCTAACCTAACTACTCCAACAACTATTCTACCTCAGACAAACACCCCACAATACAGAGACGAAAACAGTACAATTAAACTACAAAAGACAAGTTTAAAGACAGCTAAGGACAACACCTATGAGACACAGCACAAGAAACACTGCAAACATTACAAACTACACTAATGCACCTACAACACCAGCTACACACACCCTCACTCAGACACAGACAATAAGACTGTGAAGTGAAAGTGAACTCATTGCACCCTGTTTGGAAGCAGCATGTTCTGTTTCATCACTTCTTGGGTGTGTGTGTGTCACGTTTCCAGTCATGCATCATTTTTTGACGCATGACGGTCAAGCTTTGTTTTTCTCACCATTAACGTGAAAAGGCCTGTGGACGTGTGATAGACGCTCACCGGCTAAGCGTCTTTCACCTTAGGGGTATTGTATGGCATATGCGTGTGCTTTAAATTTTTTGACTCATGACAGTCATGCTTGGATTATACACCATGGTGCATTCAGAGGCATGTGTTCGTGTAAGCGCCGCTCAGGGCCCAGGCATCTTCTTACAAACATTGCAATATGTAGTTTATTTGTTTGCATCATACATTTTTGACGCATGATGAAATTGCGTGGATTTTTACATTGTAGGCCTTGAGTGCTCCCTGATTAACTTCACATGTTACATGGGCTGTGCAACAATGTTGTATATGTGGTGTGGCAACATGTGCGTGAATGTCCAGTAATGTCATTACGGTGACAAGGGTATGTTGTACCTATAGGTTTGTGTATGAGTCTGCTGAATGCGACTACTCATAGCTCGTGCATGTGTGCATGTATAGCTACACTGTGTCCACATACATGTTGGCACATGTGTGCTATGTATGTGCACATGGGCATGTATACTAATTTGTAGGTGGACTACATTGTTATGTCTGAGATACAAATGTACATATACTTACAGCACAATATATATTTGGCCTATATCCAACACATGGTAAAGCATGTGACAGCCATGACATTTTTTATTCACAGTATTGAGTGGACTTGGACTGCATTGACATAACGTAAACCCTGCCTATTTGCGTGTGCATGTGTGTCCACTCTGTGGTAGGTTGTTGGATTTTACTTCATGTTGCTCTGCTACACATGTGCCATTTCGTCCCCCATGCATCTTATTTGTAGGAGATGTTATGTACACATGTGTTGGTGAAGTTCAGTACATGCTGTACATGTGTGTATTGACATGTGTTTTGTAATATCTGTAATATATGATGACGGTGGTGTGTTCATGGGCTGTGAAACCTCATATTATCTTCCTCCATGGACACATGTTGGCATTTGACAAATGCATGCGTTGTCACATCTATGCCACCTATGTTTTCCGTGTGTTAGAGCACTTATGAAGGTCATTTCTTGTGGCTATTGATCTTGTGATATCTATGCCCTTACTATTGTGCTAGGTTGCATTTGGCTCAGAATCCATACACATTACCATGCCTGAGCCATTAAAGTGGTACATGTGTGCTGAGATATGTGGCATATATGTGCATACCATTAACTAGGCACTCACATTTGTCCCCATCATGTTTGTTATGACTGTCACAAACAATGGCATCCCACTGTGTAACAGTGTTGATGTCTGGCATTGATGGCAGCCTACTCATCAACACAACTGTGTGAATTTGTATGGCAACACAAACCACCACATCAGACTTCACAGGTTTGCCTGGATTTTCTCTAGGCATGTGTTAAGACAGCTGATTTGCGTGCCAAGTATGCACCTCATGTACATAGTGAATATTAGACACTCTGCCTACATTTGACAAAGATAAAAGTTTGGTGGTGCATTGTCCCAATAAATTAATGGATCGTGACTGTTGGAAAATGGGTTATTGGTAGGGCAGGTAGGTACCTACACCTAGCAACAAGCCACAAACCTCCACATAAGTACAGTTAGGTCTCAGTAAATTAATCCCAGCTCTACCCTTGGTAGCTTGGCATCGAGCGTCAAGGCTTAACTTAGGAGACAAAGTGTAAAGCATTCAAATATCACAAAACAGTAATTAAATAAAACACAGGAAACAGTTTAAAAATCCAAAACCAATTTATAAAAATAGCTTATAATTTTATCTATAAAATGACACAAAAACGATTAAAATCGGTTCAGGGGAACCGGAGATATGAATTTTTAAAGTATTATTATTTTCTAGCGCTTAGAAACAAAAAGCGCCAATCGGGTCATCTGGTTGCACCAGGACCGGGGCAAAGTCAAACTTTCAGGCCGACCGCGATGGAGCCCTGCTCGGCTACAAGTCGCAGGAGGCCTCAGTTAAAAAGTTACCTTCTGACTTAGTCTCTTTTTTGATGTTTTTCTTCCCCGGGCGAACCTGCCAGTTGGATCCGACCTCCTGGAGCCCTTGTCCGGATACGCGAAGTCGGTTTCCTCGGTGGTGATTTTTACCTTCGGACTTAGTCGTTTTTTCGAGATGAAAATCCTTCGACCGGAGTAAACCTGGATCTTGATCCGACGTCCGTGGAGCCCTTCTCGGATACGATGGCTGGAAGGTCCCGGTCAACTTTTTACGTTCGGACTTAGGCCCTCATTACGAGCCTGGCGGTCTGTGACCGCCAGGCTCGCGGTTGGCGGGAGCACCGCCGACAGCCTGGCGGTGCCCCTTAGGGCATTCTGACCGCGGCGCTTTGGCCGCGGTCAGTGCAGGAAAACCGGCGGTCTCCCGCCGGTTTTCCGCTGCCCGTCAGAATCCTCCAAGGCGGCGCAGCATGCTGCGCCGCCTTGGGGATTCTGACACCCCCTACCGCCATCCTGTTCCTGGCGGTTCGCCCGCCAGGAACAGGATGGCGGTAGGGGGTGTCGCGGGGCCCCTGGGGGCCCCTGCAGTGCCCATGCCAATGGCATGGGCACTGCAGGGGCCCCCGTAAGAGGGCCCCGCTTGTATTTCACTGTCTGCATAGCAGACAGTGAAATACGCGACGGGTGCAGTAGCACCCGTCGCACCTTCCCACTCCGCCGGCTCGATTCCGAGCCGGCGTCCTCGTGGGAAGGTTGTTTCCCGCTGGGCTGGCGGGCGGCCTTAAGGCGGCCGCCCGCCTGCCCAGCGGGAAACTCAGAATGCCGGCCGCGGTCTTCAAACCGCGGTGCGGTATTCCTGCGGCGCAACTTTGGCGGGCGGCCTCCGCCGCCCGTCAAAGTTGTAATGAGGGCCTTAGTCTCTTTTTTGGATGTTTTTCTTTACCGGGACGAACCACGAAGTCAGGCCGGGTCGCGGTTGAGGAAAGCCGGCTAGAATTTCCGCGGCGGGTCGTTCCCTCTCTGGAGCTTTTTTCCAAAAATTCTCAAATCTTTTCCAAACTTCTGGGGCTTCACCCAGATGTTCTTTTAAGGTTCTTTTGGGGTCCACAGCTCACCCCAAGGGTCCAGAAGTTCTGTGATGGTCCTTGGGGGGTGCGGACTTCAACTCCCAGAATGCACCTGGCGCAAACTCCTTTTTGGCCACTGGACAGTGGTCAGCTGGTCGCTTTCTTCAGGAGTTGGTGCAGGGGACTCTGGTTAGCAATTTTTCACCTGTAGCAAACAGGGAGTCCCTCCTTGAACCAGTTGAAGCCAGGCAAAGTCCTTCTTGTGGTGAAGCCCAAGTGTGCCGCTGGTGTAGTCCTTCTGAGTGCAGGTTCCAGGTGCAGGCCAGGGGTCCAGCAGGGCAGTCCTTCTTCTCCTTAAGTTCTTTCTTCTTGAAATTTGGTGGGGATCTGAGGCGTGGGTGCAGGTCTGCCAGTTTTATCCTTGCTCCTGGGTGAAAAGCAGGGGGGCCCTGGTTCTCCAATCAGGGACAGGGTCGTCCCCCTGTGATGACCACTTCCTGGGAAGTGTGGCAAAAATCCATCCCAGAAGGCAACAGTCTCTAAAAATCCAAAATGGATTAATCTGATTTTTGGAGGAGAGATCTGGCTGAGCCAACCCACTGGTGTGGCTAAAAATCATAAACCCACCCCTCTCCTGCCCTCTCCTAATCTAATCAAGGGGGCACCTAGCTGTCTGGGTTTGCAGGATGTGGGGGTGTTGCTGGGTGCTCCAGATGTCCTTCTCTGCCTTTGAAGACCAGTTTGGCAGCCCTCCCCCTTCCTGCCTCACCATCTGCTGAGGGGAGATTCTCTCCCCCAAGCACATTCCTTTGTGTGAAGCCAGGCCACTTCACACCTCATTAAAGTAGCCTGGCAGAAGCTGCTGCAGGCTGGCCAATCAGAGCACAGCAGCAAAAACAATGCAGAGCTGAAATTGGCAACTTTTTAGGTAAAGTCTAAACTTTTTACCTGAACTGGTTATATTAAATCCAACAACTGGAAGTTGTGGGATTTATTATAACAATCAATTTGATACCAAATTCTTGGTATGTAACATTTAAGGAGACTTTAAAATTTAAAATAAAGTCTGCCCATTCTAGCCTATGAAGGCCATTTACTTCAATGAGGGAAAAACGAATTTGGCTGTTTTTACCTCACCAGGGCTTATAAATCTATTTTTATAAAGTCCCTGCTCATAGTTACATGGCACCCAGCCCTAGGGGCACATAGGGCACACCTTAGGGGTGACTTATATGTAAAAATAAGGTAGTTTAAGACTTTGGAAGTACCTTTAATTCCAAAGTCGAATTTGCATATAACTTTAATTTAAAAGCAGCCAGCAAGGCAGGCTTGCTTTTAAAATGACACTGGGCACCTCAGCAATGCACCTAGGTGTGCACCACCTATGCTGTGGTCCCTAAACCTACATGCCCTACCATATACTAGGGACTTATAGGTAGGTTAACATAGCCAATTATAATTAGCCTAATTTGCATATCCATTTTACACAGAGCACTGGCCCTGGGACTGGTAAGCAGTACCCAGGGACAGCCAAGAGTCAGTAACCACCAGTACCTATCCAAAAAGAGTGGGGGTGATCAGGCAAAAAAAAGGACTTTCCTACACTGCCCCCCCCCCCAGATGAAAGGTGATGGGTACTAACCTACACCCTGGTAGTCCTCATCAGCTAAGTGGAAAAACCTGGAAAGGCCATCTGCATTGGCATGAGCAGTCCCAGGTCTGTGCTCCACTGTGAAGTCCATCCCCTGTAGGGAAATGGACCACCTTAACAGTTTTGGGTTCTCCCCCCTCATCTGCATCAACCATCTGAGAGGTCTGTGGTCAGTTTGTACACGGAAGTGAGTGCCAAACAGGTAAGGCCTCAACTTCTTCAGGGACCAAACCACAGCAAAGGCCTCCCTCTCAATGGCACTCCATTTTTTCTCTCTGGGGAGTAGTCGCCTGCTGATGAAGGCAACTGGGTGATCATGGCCCTCTTCATTAACTTGTGCTAACACTGCCCCAATCCCTTCCTCTGAAGCATCTGTTTGCACTACAAATTCCTTGCTATAGTCAGGGGCCAGTAACACTGGTGCTGAACACATAGCCTGTTTTAGGGTGTCAAAAGCTTTTTGACACTCTGGGGTCCAAATGACCTTCTTGGGCTGTTTCTTGGAGGTAAGCACAGTTAGAGGAGCCACTATGGTCCCAAAATTTGGAACAAACCTCCTGTAATACCCAGTCAGGCCAAGAAAGGCCCTGACCTGAGTCTGGGTTTTTGGAGCCTCCCAATCCAGGATAGTCTGGATCTTGGGCTGGAGAGGTTGTATATGGCCTCCGCCAACAAGGTGGCCCAGGTACACAACAGAACTTTGCCCTATCTGGCACTTGCTTGCCTTGATAGTCAGGCCTGCTTGAAGCAGGGCCTGAAGCACTTCCTTCAGGTGGACCAGGTGGTCCCTCCAGGTGGAACTAAATACAGCTATATCATCCAGATAAGCTGCACTAAAAGATTCCAACCCAGATAGGACTCTATTCACCAACCGTTGGAAGGTGGCAGGAGCATTTTTCATGCCAAAGGGCATCACCTTGAACTGAAAGTGGCCCTCTGGTGTGGAAAATGCTGACCTCTCCTTAGCTCTTGGACTTAAGGCAATCTGCCAATATCCTGAGGTCAGATCAAATGTGCTCAGGAATTTGGCAGCCCCCAACCTGTCAATGAGCTCATCAGCTCTAGGTATGGGGTGAGCATCAGTCCTGGTGACTGCATTTAGACCTCTGTAGTCCACACAGAATCTTAATTCTTTCTTCCCACCTTGGGGATTAGCTTTGGGCACCAGTACCACTGGACTGGACCAAGGACTATCAGAGGGCTCAATTACCTTCAGGTCCAACATCTTAGCCACTTCAGCTTTGATGTTGGCCTTGACCTGGTCAGACAGCCTGTACAGCTTGTTCTTGACAGGCAAGCTGTCACCAGTGTCAACATCATGGACACACCAATTGGTGAGTCCAGGGGTCAGGGAGAACAGACTAGCAAACTGTCCCAAGACTTGCTTACAGTCTTGTTGTTGCTGATCTGTCAATTTGGGAGAGAGTACCACTCCCTCCACTGACCCATCTTTTTCCTTTGAGGACAGGAGGTCTGGCAGAGGTTCACCCTCCTCCTCCTTCCCTTCATCAGTGACCATCAGCATGGTCATGTCTGCCCTGTCCTGGTGGGGTTTCATCCTGTTTACATGTAGGATCCTGTGAGGATTCCTGGGGGTGCCAAGGTCCACCAAGTAGGTGACCTCACCTTTTTTCTCTAGGATTGGATAGGGCCCAGTCCATTTGGCCTGTAGTGCCCTAGGAGCCATGGGCTCCAAAACCCACACCAGCTGTCCTGGGTGATACTCAGGCATGGTAGCCTTTTGATCATGCCAGAGCTTCATGAGCTCCTGACTGGCCTCCAGGTTTCTGCTTGCCTTCTTCATATACTCAGCCATGCGAGACCGCAGGCCTAGTACATAATCCAGCACATTCTCCTTGGATTCCTTGAGAGGCTTTTCCCAAGACTCTCTCACCAAGCACAATGGGCCTCTTACAGGGTGCCCAAACAGTAACTCAAAGGGGCTGAATCCAACCCCCTTCTGTGGCACCTCCCTGTAGGCAAACAGCAGGCATGGGAGGAGGACATCCCATCTCCTCCTGAGTTTGTCAGACAAACCCATGATCATGCCCTTCAGGGTCTTATTGAATCTTTCCACCAGACCATTGGTCTGTGGATGGTAGGGTGTGCTGAACTTATAAGTAACACCACACTCCTCCCACATGGCTTTCAGATAGGCTGACATAAAGTTTGTGCCCCTATCTGAGACCACCTCCTTTGGGAATCCCACTCTGGTGAACACACCAAGTAGGGCCCTAGCCACTGTGGGAGCAGTGACTGTCCGGAGGGGTATTGCCTCAGGGTACCTGGTGGCATGGTCCACTACCACCACAATGTACCTGTTTCCTGAAGCAGTTGGTGGGTCTAGGGGACCAACAATGTCAATCCCCACCCTCTCAAAGGGAGTCCCAACCACTGGTAGTGGAATCAAGGGAGCCTTTGGCTTGCCCCCTGTCTTGCCACTGGCTTGACAGGTGACACAGGAGCTGCAAAACTCCCTGACTTTTTCTGACATTTCGGGCCAATAAAAATGGTTGACCAGCCTGCTCCAGGTCTTGGTCTGTCCCAAATGACCAGCTAAGGGGATATCATGGCTTAAGGTAAGGAGGAATTCTCTATACTTTTGGGGGACCACTACTCTCCTAGTAGCCCCTTCTTTGAGGGTCCTTGCCTCAGTGTAGAGAACTCCATCCTCCCAGTAAACCTTGTGGGTACCACTGGTATCCCCTTGTTCTTGCCTGGCAGCAGTCTGCCTCAGGCCCTCAAGAGTGGGACACTCCCTTTGTCCCTGGCACAAATCTTCTCTGGTGGGCCCACCTGCCCCTTGCAGTTCTGCCAAGTCAGGCAGAGTTTGCAGGGAAGGTGTCCCTCCCTCAGAGTTCAGATCCTCCCCCTCAGGGTTGGATTCTTCCTGACCCTCTGTACTTGTTGGGGCTGGCAAGCCAGACCCAGTGCCTTTTCTCTTTTTCTTGGAGGCTTGGCCCATTGTTCCAGGGTCCAAGTGTCCAGCATTCCCCTGTTGTGCCGCCTGTGACCTGGTCACAGCACACACCCATTCAGGGAGGTCCAGCATCTGTGCATGGACCCTTCTTTCCACTTCTGACCATTCAGATGCTTCAAGATCATTTCCCAGTAGACACTCTACTGGGAGGGCAGGAGCTACAGCTACTTTTTTAGGGCCAGTCACACCTCCCCATTCCAGACTCACCATAGCCATGGGATGGAGTTTGGTTCTGGTATCTGCATAAGTCACCTGGTGGAAGACACCAGGTAAGACCTGCTCTGGAGAAACCAGCTTTTCTGCGACCATTGTCACACTGGCTCCTGTATCTCTCAGAGCTTCCACTTCAGTCCCATTGACTTTAGGCCTCTGCCTATACCTCTCCATGATGGGAGGTAAGGTGGCCATAGTTGCAATGTCCACCCCACCCACGGATACTAAGGTGACCTCAGTGTACCCTGATTCCACCCCTGGGCCAACTTCCACCCCCAACCCTACACTAGCAATCCCCTGGGATTGCCCACCAGTGGGGGGCTTCTTGGTGCAGATAGCATCTCCTCTTTTATGTCCTGGCTGATGACAGTCAAAACACTTGCCGGCCTTAGCAAGCTCCTGAAACTTTCCTGCTTTAGCAGGATCATAATTCTTTCCCTGATACCCTTTCCCTTTAAAAGTGAATTGGCTCGGGGCTCCCCCTCCCTGAGAAGTTTTTGGGGACTCTTGTGAGGACTCTTTGGGTTTTTTGTCATCTTCCCCTGGTTCTTCCCCTGAGAAGAACCATGTCCTCCCTTTTTCTGATCACCCCCTGGGGGTTTCTGGTTAACCCTAGTTCTTAACCAGTCATCTGCTGCCTCCCCCAGCTCTCTGGGGTTGGTCAACCTAGAGTCTACTAGATACTGGCGGAGCCTCTCTTGGACACAATTAGTTAGAAGGTGCTCCCTCATAATCAAATTGTACAGCCCCTCAAAGGTACTTACCCTGTTGCCCTGTATCCAGCCCTCCAGTGCTTTTACTGAAATGTCCACAAAGTCCACCCAGGACTGGGTGCTTGTCTTTTTGGTGTCCCTAAACTTAAGCCTATACTGCTCTGGGGTTAGACCAAACTTTTTAGTCAAGCAACTCTTCATACTGGGGTATGAGTCTGCATCCTCCCCACTCATGGTTAGGAGCCTATCCCTCCCAGAGTTGGGAACTAACTCCCAAAGGAGTGAACCCCAGTACTGAGGCTTGACTTTCCTCATCTGGAGGGCCCTCTCAAAGGCCCCCAGCCACTTATCTATGTCATCCCCCTCTACATAGGCAGGAACCACCCCTTTGGGTAATCTGGGGGCAAAACCCCCACCCAGGGACACCTCAGTTTCTTTCTCGCTGCCTCCATCTTTTTTTTCTTTGCTTGCCCACTTTTTCTTTTCTAGGGCAAGCTTATCTGCTTCCAAAGCTATGTAGGCTAGCTGGGCTTCCAGCTCTCTTTCTCTGATGGATGGGTTCTCTCTTCCTGAAAGGACCCCCTTCCTACCACTAGCTTTGGGTCTGCCCCTAGTGACTGTATCCACTGAGGACCGTTCCTCCTCTTCCTCACTTAGGCTCGGATGCCTTCCCTCCCCTGAGTGGTTAGAGTTAGCATCTTCCTCTTTTTCTTCCTCCTCTGGAGCTTCCTCTGTCTCTACCTCTTGGGCCTCAGCCCATGCTGTCAGGGATTTAATCAGGATTTGCTTCCTGAGATCAGTGGTTGCAGGCAACCCTCTCTCAATACACAACCCCCTAAGCTGGACTATTGTCAGTGTGGGTAGGCTAGCCAGATCAAGCTCCATGGTTCCCTAGTTTTGTGTCAACAAAAACTTTTTGCAAAAATTGGTAACAAGAATTTAGAAAAATTACAAAAATTCAATAATTGAAATTAATCCAAATTAATTAAAAAAAATTAAAATTACAAATTAAAAACAATTTTTGCACTAGGACAATTTAAAGTATTTTTAATTTGTTTTATCTAAAACTGTAACGTGATATTGAACACAAGTACAGGATCCCGTCGCTGCTTCCAATTATGTTGGAAAATGGGTTATTGGTAGGGCAGGTAGGTACCTACACCTAGCAACAAGCCACAAACCTCCACATAAGTACAGTTAGGTCTCAGTAAATTAATCCCAGCTCTACCCTTGGTAGCTTGGCATCGAGCGTCAAGGCTTAACTTAGGAGACAAAGTGTAAAGCATTCAAATATCACAAAACAGTAATTAAATAAAACACAGGAAACAGTTTAAAAATCCAAAACCAATTTATAAAAATAGCTTATATTTTTATCTTTAAAATGACACAAAAACGATTAAAATCGGTTCAGGGGAACCGGAGATATGAATTTTTAAAGTATTATTATTTTCTAGCGCTTAGAAACAAAAAGCGCCAATCGGGTCATCTGGTTGCACCAGGACCGGGGCAAAGTCAAACTTTCAGGCCGACCGCGATGGAGCCCTGCTCGGCTACAAGTCGCGGGAGGCCTCGGTTAAAAAGTTACCTTCTGACTTAGTCTCTTTTTTGATGTTTTTCTTCCCCGGGACGAACCTGCCAGTTGGATCCGACCTCCTGGAGCCCTTGTCCGGATACGCGAAGTCGGTTTCCTCGGTGGTGATTTTTACCTTCGGACTTAGTTGTTTTTTCGAGATGAAAATCCTTCGACCGGGGTAAACCTGGATCTTGATACGACGTCCGTGGAGCCCTTCTCGGATACGATGGCTGGAAGGTCCCGGTCAACTTTTTACGTTCGGACTTAGTCTCTTTTTTGGATGTTTTTCTTTACCGGGACGAACCACGAAGTCAGGCCGGGTCGCGGTTGAGGCAAGCCGGCTAGAATTTCCGCGGCGGGTCGGTCCCTCTCTGGAGCTTTTTTCCAAAAATTCTCAAATTTTTTCCAAACTTCTGGGGCTTCACCCAGATGTTCTTTTAAGGTTCTTTTGGGGTCCACAGCTCACCCCAAGGGTCCAGAAGTTCTGTGATGGTCCTTGGGGTGTGCGGACTTCAACTCCCAGAATGCACCTGGCGCAAACTCCTTTTTGGCCACTGGACAGTGGTCAGCTGGTCGCTTTCTTCAGGAGTTGGTGCAGGGGACTCTGGTTAGCAATTTTTCACCTGTAGCAAACAGGGAGTCCCTCCTTGAACCAGTTGAAGCCAGGCAAAGTCCTTCTTGTGGTGAAGCCCAAGTGTGCAGCTGGTGCATTCCTTCTGAGTGCAGGTTCCAGGTGCAGGCCAGGGGTCCAGCAGGGCAGTCCTTCTTCTCCTTAAGTTCTTTCTTCTTGAAATTTGGTGGGGATCTGAGGCTTGGGTGCAGGTCTGCCAGTTTTATCCTTGCTCCTGGGTGAAAAGCAGGGGGGCCCTGGTTCTCCAATCAGGGACAGGGTCGTCCCCCTGTGATGACCACTTCCTGGGAAGTGTGGCAAAAATCCATCCCAGAAGGCAACAGTCTCTAAAAATCCAAAATGGATTAATCTGATTTTTGGAGGAGAGATCTGTCTGAGCCAACCCACTGGTGTGGCTAAAAATCATAAACACACCCCTCTCCTGCCCTCTCCTAATCTAATCAAGGGGGCACCTAGCTGTCTGGGTTTGCAGGATGTGGGGGTGTTGCTGGGTGCTCCAGATGTCCTTCTCTGCCTTTGAAGACCAGTTTGGCAGCCCTCCCCCTTCCTGCCTCACCATCTGCTGAGGGGAGATTCTCTCCCCCAAGCACATTCCTTTGTGTGAAGCCAGGCCACTTCACACCTCATTAAAGTAGCCTGGCAGAAGCTGCTGCAGGCTGGCCAATCAGAGCACAGCAGCAAAAACAATGCAGAGCTGAAATTGGCAACTTTTTAGGTAAAGTCTAAACTTTTTACCTGAACTGGTTATATTAAATCCAACAACTGGAAGTTGTGGGATTTATTATAACAATCAATTTGATACCAAATTCTTGGTATGTAACATTTAAGGAGACTTTAAAATTTAAAATAAAGTCTGCCCATTCTAGCCTATGAAGGCCATTTACTTCAATGAGGGAAAAACGAATTTGGCTGTTTTTACCTCACCAGGGCTTATAAATCTATTTTTATAAAGTCCCTGCTCATAGTTACATGGCACCCAGCCCTAGGGGCACATAGGGCACACCTTAGGGGTGACTTATATGTAAAAATAAGGTAGTTTAAGACTTTGGAAGTACCTTTAATTCCAAAGTCGAATTTGCATATAACTTTAATTTAAAAGCAGCCAGCAAGGCAGGCTTGCTTTTAAAATGACACTGGGCACCTCAGCAATGCACCTAGGTGTGCACCACCTATGCTGTGGTCCCTAAACCTACATGCCCTACCATATACTAGGGACTTATAGGTAGGGTAACTTAGCCAATTATAATTAGCCTAATTTGCATATCCATTTTACACAGAGCACTGGCCCTGGGACTCGTAAGCAGTACCCAGGGCACAGCCAAGAGTCAGTAACCACCAGTACCTATCCAAAAAGAGTGGGGGTGATCAGGCAAAAATAAAGGACTTTCCTACAGTGACTATGGGTCATGTGTTTGGAGAGTGATTCTGCACCAATAGCTGATAATTTAGTCAGGCATCCCATTGCACACTCCACAGCCAACATGTTTGTGCCATACATGAAGTACAGTCCACCATGTGCCATGGTTGTGCCCAATAGCAGTGCCAGGACACAATCCCATGGATACACTGTGCAGGCTCAGCATCGGACATTGGTTACAATCCCAGGACATTTACTGAAGGACCACAGTTAGCAATTATGTTCCACCCTTGTCACACATGTACCATGCAGGCAAAGCTACTGTCACCATGAGTTGTGACATTGTTCTGTTCCTACATGACTCGATATCCATTTGTTGACAGCCCTTACCTTATGTGTGCCCCCCTTGCATACATCCTGTTATGCATGGTGTTGTTGTGGTGAATGGGCTAGGTATTAGAACCCTGCCCACTTGAAGAACCAAGATATGCAGTGGTGAATGGATCTAGACCTTCAGGAGTCACATGGCCGCATATTGTGTGTCACTGATATGTGAGATGGTGGCAGTAAACCCTCTTACATCACAAACGATGTTGCTAGCATACTGGTCACCTTTGTGTTGCTTACCTGCTCACTGAGGTTTGAGTCACATTGCAATGGTGTATGTAGTGGAGAATGAGTAGACCAAGGAGAATCAGGTGCAAAGTGATTTATTTGTGCTATTTACAATGTGATGTTATAGTATAGTGACTATGTTTAGAAGTTCTCAACAATATGGAGTCTCCTACATACTTCTGCAGCTGTGTTCAGTTGTTCCCGCTCCACATTATCAGCTCCAATATCATAATCCTCCTCATTGGGGACATCAACATGTTCATCCCAGGGGATATTTGTTCTTACACAAATGCTGTGCCGGATTGCACATACCAGAATTATCTTGTAAACAAGTGGTGGAACATACAAAAGCCTTCCTCTTGTCAGTGCCAGGCAACTAAACCTGAGTTTTCCTGTGTCCCTCGTTGGAGGCCTGCTCTTCCACCATTGTGGTATTGGCAAATGGGGTCATATCTAATGGCTGTATGCAGTACCCTTGATCAGCTGTGAAGGATAGAGAGAAGATGTGCTGGTAAGTGTTGATAGTGATTTGGAACATACCATGGCAGTTGTACTTTTTAGTTGGAGTGGTGACACATACTTGCCTGTGGTATAGGGTATGTTCCTGTTCTTGTGAAATGGTTTCATTGGTCTGTGTTGATGGACATGACAATCTTAGGTAGTGACTCAAGGGACTTGGAAAATTTATGTTGATCTCAAAATGATGGTTAGGATTTAGGTAAATGTGGTGTGTGGTCCATATTTGAAGCAGTGTTCTATTGTTATATGGAACCTACCACCTCCTAGCATCACAATGGTGTCAGATGTTGAAACACCATAGTTGCCCTACAAAGCCAAACTGTGCCGCCATGTTACCATGTGGCACTACACATGCAGTGTGATACTTTCTGACACTTTGTGGCAGATGATGGTTGTGCCAGCCATCAAGTGTACAAGAGTGTGTATCACACATTAGTATGTAATTTGGTGCAGTAGTATCTCCTAGATTCCAATACATGATTTCTGAGAAACACTTTCTACACATGCACAGTGCAGGCTTTGGGAGGGGGCACAGCTATTTTTCACATGGATCCCTTAGTACTGTGCATGTAAGGTCAGGTATGTCCTCTATACTCCTATAGACTCCTACTATGACATCCATGATTGTTAGTGTTTTTTCATAGACTCAGCACCATGGTAGACTGCTTCTAGTATTTTCAACAGACACAGGGGGTCATTCCGACCCCGGCGGGCGGCGGGCGCCGCCAGCCGGGCGGAGACCGCCAGAAGACCGCACCGCGGTCAAATGACCGCGGTGGTCATTCTGACTTTCCCGCTGGGCGGACGGGCGACCGCCAAAAGGCCGCCCGCCCGCCCGCCCAGTGGGAAAGCCCCAGCAACGATGAAGCCGGCTCCGAATGGAGCCGGCGGAGTTGCTGGTGTGCGACGGGTGAAGTGGCACCCGTCGCGATTTTCAGTGTCTGCTAGGCAGACACTGAAAATCATTATGGGGCCCTGTTAGGGGGCCCCTGCACTGCCCATGCATGTGGCATGGGCCGTGCAGGGCCCCCCAGGGGCCCCACGACACCCGTTCCCGCCATCCTGTTCCTGGCAGTTTTTACCACCAGGACCAGGATGGCGGGAAGGGGGTCGGAATCCCCATGGCGGTGCTGGAGGATTCTTTGGGGCAGGGGTAAACCGGCGGGAAACCGCCGGTTGCCCTTTTCTGACCGCGGCTTTACCGCCGCGGTCAGAATTGCCCATGAAGCACCACCAGCCTGTTGGCGGTGCTTCCGCTGCACTCTGCCCTGGCGGTTTTCAACCGCCAGGGTCAGAATGACCGCCACAGTGTTGTTAGGGGGCACTAGGGGCACATGTGAGGGGGCACTGGGGTAGGTGCTGCCCCATTTCTCATGATTCAGCCCCATGGTCTTTAATGGCAGGTAATTTTGTATTTGTATGTGTGCAACACAATGCAGAAGACAGGTGTATGTGCACACTACAGGTATGTCAGGTATGTGTAGCTGATACATATTTGGTTATGGCACCTCTTGGGTGACATTTGATTTAGGTTCTGCCAGAGCCTTGTTCACCATGGTTTACGTGGGACTGTGCCTATGTGTGAATTCCTCTAAATGACCTTAGGCTATGCCATTGACATGCCTGTGCGCTTCTTTGTTTGGTGTAATGGCAACCTGTGGAGACTTGTAGTGGTGTGTGAGCAGCCTCTGTATGCAAAGGGGACTTGGCTCCACCTGTCCACATGTGGTGTGCCAGTCAGGGTGTGGCTGTGTTATGAACATTTGGGTGTATGTTGCATATGTGTTGTTGCCTGTACAGCTCTATGCCTCTGCCCATGTGTATTCAGTATGGTGTTTGTCTTGTTTGTCCTAGGTGGTTGGTGTGTTGAGTGTAATGATCGATATGGTAGCTTACCTATAAGTAGCCCATTGCCATTTTGGCCATCCTGGAACAACTAGTTGATTGTGCAGCGACAAAAGATGTAATCATCATGGACCCTGCCGGGATATTTCGCAAGGATGTTGCTGGAGAGCCCACGGTGGTCCGTGATGGCTTGCACATTGATGGAATGTGTATGCTTGTGGTTCCTGTATAGGTATTCTGTTGCTGCTGGTGGCACCAGTTCCACATGACTACAGTCCATTGCACCCAGCACATGCGGAAACCCAGCAATTTTATAGAAACCTTGCTTGGTCTCCTGCTGCAGATGCTGGGTGTTTGGTAAGCAGATGTGCTGGGGTGAGAGGCATAGGATAGCGTCCAGGACCTTTTGTAGAAAGACCCGGAAGGATGGCTGCAAGTTACAAGCCACTTGTGCACCCATTATATGGAATGATCCAGACGCCATCATATGGAGGACAGCGAGGAGTTTTGTCATGGGTGGAATGCTTTGGAGAGTTTTCACCCTTGCCGTGAGGTGTGGTGCAATATGGTGCAAGCAGAAGGTTGCATCCAATCTCGGTGCAGATACAGCCAGACCAGGTCCAGCTCTGCTTTCATGATATTTATTGTTATTAAAAGAATTACAGAGGCACCTGGATTGGATTGAGCAGGTAAACTCATTGCTCCATCTAAGAATGGGAGGGTGTGCCTATGATCCCTTACTGCTTGTAAATGCAAATTTGAAGTCTGCATTTCAGGCTGACCGTAAACAACTTGCCGGCCTAAAAGACATGCATACTTCAACCCTCAAATCACAACAGTGTCCGACTGTCATGTCACGCCCACTACCTAACCCTGTCTTTTAGCAGCTTGGCTGCGCAGAAATAAAATTTTAAGGGAAAGGAACAAATGACAATGCAAATAAAGTGAACATACACATAAATCATTTAGGGCCACATGTAGGTAGCTTTTTGCACGTCGCAAACAGCGAATTTAGCTGTCTGCGACGTGCAAAAAGCACATCACGATGCACAAACCCAGTTTTGTGATTCGGTAACCTGGCTACCGAATCCCAAAACGGGTGTGCGACTCGCAATTAGGAAGGGGTGTTCCCCTCCTAATTGCGTCTCGCAGTGCAATGTAGGATTGTTTTGTGACCGCGGACGCGGTCGCAAAACAATCGCAGTTAGCACCCATTTCAGATGGGTGCTAACCCATTCGCAAAAGTGAAGGGGTCCTCATGGGACCCATTCCCCGTTAAGAATGTCACTGAAGACATTTTTTTCAGAGCAGGCATTTGTCCTACGGACCACTGCCTGCTCTGAAAAAATGAAACGAAAACGTTTCATTTTTTGTTTTTGTAATGCATCTCGTATTCCTTTAAGGAAAACAGGCTGCATTACAAAAAAAAACTGCTTTATTGAAAAGCAGTCACAGACATGGTGGTCTGCTGTCCGCAGCAGCCCACCATCCCTGTGAGGGCCGCCGTTCTCAAGGGGGTCGCACATTCCGACCAACCTCATGAATACTCATGAGGTGGGCATTTGGGTCAGTGTCATGGATATTGTTGTGCATAAGGTTTGGCAACTCTCAAATTGAGAGTCGCAAAACCAACCCTACCTACATGTGGCCCTTATTTATGTGCTATGCGTTAAAGCTTGCCATATGGGGGGCAACGCTCAAATGCCTGTTTGAAGAAACCGCCATTGCCGAAGAGTCTGATCCATTATTGATCTTGTACTTGAAATGCAGCGTGCCAGTGTGCAGCGTTGCTTTCTAGGAATATGGTGGGTAAATAAACTCGGTATACTTACCCATATCATTAAGGAATACAGAGGAGAAATCCATTTTACAAATGGTATGGTTTTCGTAGCATTAAAAGTGAATAATACGAAATGGCAATGAATCTGCTGTTCAGCCCCTTGTGCCAGTGACTGGATTATAAAATAATGCTTATGATATATGAAAGAAAATTGCTGACCAGACCTTGATTTACATTTCAATTCGCCGGAGAGCAGGGATGCGCAATGTAGTTCCAAGAGAACCAAAACCATGGCACATGTGAATGAAATCTTCGTAGATAACACAATATGTTTACATTAAATGAAATTAATTTACATGGACGCTCCTGCCTCAGAATGCCCTGTACCTCATGTTGTATACCTGTTAGCAAAGTTTTACACACGGTAACTGGTTTCTCATCTGAAACAGGCCACCTAGATATTTTGACCATGTTTACTATAGCGTGTGGTATGAATTCTTCCATCATGGTATGGCTTTGCATATGTTCATTCAAAATGCAGTCTCCTCTGTGACTTACTGTTTATGTCATCAGTGTTCCCACTTGGCTGCTGTAATTGAATTCTTCACCCCGCAGCATCCAGTGCAGTTAAAGCAGTAAAGGCCTAAGTAGCAACCTGAATACATTTAGTCTAATTAATATTGTTATCTAGCCTTCCAGCAGGGTGTGTGGTCCCTTAGTGCCTGGTAATTATTGCGTTTTTTAACTAACATCAATAAATATCCTATTATATTTTCCTTGGAGAGGTACGGGAATTCAAGAGAAACTTCCAATGTAATGAAAGTGAAAGTTATTCATATTGTCATAAGTTAATATGTTTAATGCTTGTATAAGACCGTCCCATGTCTAGACATTTTCAACTCTTTACATTTTCTTTTGATTTCCTCTCCATGACTTAGCACTAAATATATCAGTCTTATTATAATATTGCTAAATAGTGTACGCATATTAACAGAAAATGATTGGGGCTCCTCTAAACCATTCTGCTGGCATGGGCCCTAGACCCACAAGCTGGTAATAACGGGGTAGACACCTTGAGTGAGCTCACTTAGCTGGCCTCAGGGCTTGGGAACCCTGGCCGTTTTATTGACAGGATCACCTGACTGAGGAAGTTTGTTACGGATTGGTGTTGGGTGGGTGCTAGTGCAGCCTTCCTTTTAGTTATTTAGCACCCTGGCCTATGGGCTGCCTAAGGCCTAACTTAGGGGCTACTTATATCTAGTAAAATGGCAGTGTAACACATGGTTGTGGGAGAGACATCTATCCCATGCCGGCCTCTCGTCTTGCCAGCCTCAGCACGCAGGCACAGTGGGCCTTCCCTCCCACTAAAGGATGCATGCCCCGCTTTTCCTTAGTATTGCACCACTGTTTTTTTGTCTTAATAATTAGAGGAATACTTGTCAGCTGCACGATCCGGGTTGTGCAGCAGGGCACCAGATTGTCAGCTGTCCTTAGTGGCATCACCACGGCCAGGGTCAGAACCAGCCACAGTCTGATTGACAGGTGGGGACTGTCCACCTTGTCACCAATCATTTTGAAAGCTAATTTATTGAAAGTATGGCTTTCCAAGTTGTTAGAATGTGTACCTGTTTTGTAACCTAAGAAGTGCAATGTCCATGCTTTGAAGAGGTATTTGACTAAAAAGAGGCTCAGTTCTCAGAAGACAAAGGGTATTTTTCTTTTAAAATACAATTCCCATTCCTGGAAAATTTGCGGCCTTTTTTCGAAGAGTCAATTTTTTTATGTAAATAAAAATAATGTTTTTGATCTTTAGAGTTATAATAACATTTAAGATAGTGTTTACAATTTGATTATTTCTCCACCGGTTTGTAATGATATTGTGTGAACATGCGAATGCAGTCGCATATTGTTCTTGGCACCACCATCATCTCCCACCTTCCAGAAGACCACGATTTTCCCTCTTATGTGTGCCCAGTATATTGTTTCTACTATTATTTGTTGAACTAGAACTGTTTGTAGATTATTGCTTACTTTTGGAAGATCGTTCCAATATTTAAGCCTTTCATTTCCCAATATTTCGTTATTAAGTTCCGCACCAGTTTTGTTTTTAAGCAATTTCTGTGTGTTGTCTTTAATAAGATTGTGACAAATTTTAGAACGTGGAGTATCTTTAATTTGAATTTTGAATTTATGAACACAGCTTGACAGTTAGCTGATGCTCCTGATTTAGGAAATGGGATAACCTGTACACATAACAATTTAATCTTGATAAAATGAATGGTGCATTATGATACTTAAGGATGTTGCTATGATTTTAGTTGTTTTCCGCCTTAATTGCTAACCTTAACTATAAATCTTAGTATTAGCCGTGAAAAGGGTAATATACAAACTATTTACTCCTAAAACAAAAGCACCCATTTGCAGTTTTGTAAGATAGCTCTTGTAAGATTTAGTAAGGCGCACATATCAAGTGTCACAGATTGAGCACAATCTCAACTGAAGCACTTGAAACTTCATACAATAACAATGCAAATTCCCATTGCACAGAGATAATATAAATGGCAGGGGCAGTAACAGTACAGACATTCCACTCACACATAGGAAATATGCAGTCCTGACATCATTAGTGCAAATCCACTTATACAAAGAGTATACTGCATGGGCATTAGCAGTGCTAGCTTCCCACACACATACAAAGAGCAGGTGAAGCACTGACAGCGTCACTGTATTATGCCCTCAGAACAAGCACTGGAAAGAAAGCAGCAGTGAATAAATTTTTTGCCCCAAGAGCCCCTATTAAGCAACAACAATTAATGCTTTGCTCAGGTCTTGTATATCAAAGAATGGAAAAGTGCTGTTTAGGCAGAGGAAGGAGGAGGGTCTTAATATAATACCTTGGTCAATATGAAGTCCCCTTTCTACTTTAAATTATAAAGTTATTTTTCAGAGGAAACACCAGTTAATCGTGACCCTACTTGAAACAAATTAAGGCATATCAAGATTTATTTGAGCAACAGTTGAAGATGTTATGCATTCCATACTTTTAGCATGTGTCATGATTGTTATAGTACAAAGTGCACTTGTAACATAAATTGGTATAATATGTGATAAAAAGTACATTAAATACCACAACATTTCATCAAGTGTGTGGAGTGAATACATGGAGAACTATAGTATGGAGTACAGGGGTGGGAACATTTTGTGCCTACTCAGTATCTGAGGGCCAGAAGTATCAAATTTCCCAGTAGCGATTGATTACCTAATTGCGTTTTTTTGCGAATCGTAATTAGGTAAGCGCTATTTGAATGTATTAAACTCCAGGAGTTTCATTCAGCGATTCCCAACGGCTTGCAAATCGACCTACCTCATTAATATTCATGAGGTAGGTCACAATTTGCAACCCATCATGAATGACTACAGTCACAGGGATGGTGGCCTGTTGGGCTCAGCAGACCACCATGTCCGTGATTGCTTTTAAATAAAGCGTTTTTTTTTTAAAATGCAGCCACGTTTTCCTTAAAGGAAACTGAGATGTGTTTAAAAAATAAAAATAAAAAGTTATCTTCTTTTTTAAGAGTAGGTAGTGGTCCGTGGCACCACTGGCTGCACTTCAATTTTTTTTCCGCATGCATTTACTAAGGGGAAGGGATCCCTTGGCGACCCTTTCTCATTTGCGAATGGGTTACCATCCACTTGAAATAGGTGGTAAGATGCAAATGTTTTGCGACCACATTTCAATCACAAAACATTCCTACATACCCCTGCGATTTGGTATCAGGATGGGATGCCCTTGAGACGCCCCTTCCTAATACTGAATCGGTATGTAGTCGTAATTCCAATGTGTGATTCGGTAACAACTTACCGAATCGCAAATTGGGATTCAAATATACCAAAATGCATTTTTGCGATTGCAAATGGCCCATTAGGCCGTTTGCGATCGCAAAAATGCATGATTCATCTGGTTCTGAGTTCATCCTGGATGGTCAAAAACCTAAAGTGTACTGAGTAGCTTAATATGGTGGTCTATTGGTTTCAACCTATCCTGAATTGGTTATTAGTTGTAGTGAGTCCAAATATGTAGTCATTGGGAATACTCGTAATTGATGTATTATTATTATTTTAGGGTTCTCTTTAAATACTCGCCAAGATTTTTCATCTACTGCCCATCGGTCCTCCTGGTTTTGTTGTCTACACAGTGCATTTTAACCCCTTGAGTGCTTATTCCTTTCATCTTTCGAAGGGTGAAGTACAGGTTTCTCTGTGGTGTTGAGTCTCTAGATGTGTTTGGTAAATTACTTGGGATGGAGCATAGAAAACGACTATTAATTCATTTACTCACCCGTGGGGAATGATGTACTCCACCATCTTGTCAATCATATGTTTGGATCGATAAAGAACCTCTACACCTCTTGTAAACCTACTGTTTGCAGTAGTTTCCAGGTGACTTCTATGTTTAATTCATGTTCACTTTGAAAAAAATACTTTTTGATTTATGGTCAAAAGGGGACTTCTGCGTCTGCACTCCCTCGCATACCGAACACAGAGGAGCATCAGAACAACATTCTTCCACATGCACAAAACAATAATACAACACAATGCTGTATGCAAAATAAGATATCAACTTTGCCTGATAGAGCAGCTAATATTATAAATCTCTAGCTCCTAAACTTAAAACAACCATTTACTGCAGTTTCTCAACACAACAACATAGTATCTGACAATAAACATTTAAAATCAAGGGGCACAATTTGAAACTCCCTCTTTACCCCAGTTACTGTTGTTAAGTAATAGTATTGAGCTCAGCTCCTCAGGAAACAAGCCCGTACAGTGCCTCACAGTGCAGAGAGGTTGAATGATTTGGAAGTGTAGAGGCTTTGGAAAGACAGAGATGGGAACTCATCAGGAAAGATACAAATAATTCTTTATTTTAATGTCACTCAGGGACAGCGACCTGAAGAGTCTAGTCCAAGATTCTGAAATGCATAACTTCAATTCAACCTTTTATATCTAAAAACCACAAAAAGGAATTTCTAGGCGTTCCATGATTTGTGCAGTCAAACTCAAACACATGATCATTTCTCGAACATTACGGTTGTGTTTCCAGATACAATTTGATAATATTCAAATGTAAAGTCAAATGAAAAGACTGACAAAGTAATTACAGATAATGGCCTACATGCACCATGTCATGACAACAGGGGCTTGGGGACTTTCACTTTGGTAAGCAGTACATGCACAGGAAAGTAAATGTCTTAATACAGTTTGCTTAAGCTAGCTAACATGCAATAGTAGATCACAAGTGCTGCTTCTTGGTAAGCCTTGCGTCATAACGAGTTCCGAGCACAAATGAGAAAAGCAATAATCACGGTTCATCAAGGTCACTAAATTCAACAACAGGCCTTGTTATCATTTAGTATCACAGGGGCAGGCAAAACCAAATGGATTTTAGGCTAAAATGAAAAAATGAAATTCCACAGACGTTCTTAGTGCAACTACTCAGCAGCAACTTGTAGCAGCCATCTGTGGTTCAGAAATGTTTGTTCCCATTGGTTGTGAGTTTCCAGAGTGAATATATTAGAAGTTTATGGATCAGGAAACATATTTTCGCATGGAGAAAAGAAATGTTTAAAAAGGACAAAATATACTTTACACTCAACCTTAAACCATTGTTTGTTTGCTTTCTATTCGCAGTCTTTTCACATGCGTTCAAACAGTAAACAATATAAAAACCGAGTGTAAAAATGTTGGCAAGATCATTGCTACCTATACAGTGACAAATCTGAGCAAACTGTAAAATATCAGAAGCTATGGTATATATGGTAGAGAAAACACACATGGGTTGAAATGGATTTAAATACAATACATTTCAAAACAGGTACATTGAGGGCTACAAAGACAGAGGAAAAAATGCAATTTCACGAGGATCACATGACCTGATAAAATTACTGATGAAAACTCAGAACCTAAGCAGGCATGAGCATCAACTGGACATTCTGGAGAAACATGATGCCTTAACAATGTAACCTGGCACATATAGCATAAATTACATTGAAATAAAGAAATGAAGGCATGAGATAGGAATAAATATATTAATTCTTCATTTTCACTTTTGATTTGTTTAGTACAATGCTCAATGTAGATGATGGAGCCTGGACAATATGTTCACGTAGTAAACCAAAGGAAATGGCCACAGAATGACGGATTTACATTACTTTTTCATGTTCACAAAATAGACATTCACCAAAATGCATAGGGAGCAGAAAATGGTTGGATCCATGTTAGAAATGGGGTCTTTGGTTGTCAGTCGGGTTAACCCCTGTCCAAGCACGGACCCTCACTCTAGTCAGGGTAAGTCACACACAATCCAAATTATTCTGTGCCCACCCTCTGGTAGCTTGGCACCGCGCAGTTAGGCTTAACTTAGAAGGCAATGTGTAAAGTATTTGTGCAATAAATCATACAATACCACCATGTAGCACCACGAAAATACACCACACAGTGTTTAGAAAAATATATAATATTTATCTGGATAAATGCAGGTCAAAGCGATCAAAGATGCAATAAGTAAATGTAGAGATATCACTGAAAAGTAATATAAGTGTCTTAAGTCTTTTAAAAGCAAACAAAGTCTCTTTCAAGCACATAGTACCTGGTTCGTGTGAAAAATCTCCGCAAAGGGCTGCAAAGGAGGAGAAGCGCTGAAACCGAGAGGTGTGCGTTGATTTCTGGGGCCGCACACGGCAATGCGTTGTTTAGTTCCACGCAGGGATGGCTGTGTATTGATTTCTGGCGCTCGGTCTTGGATCCTCTTCGGGTTGCGGGGTTTTCAGACGCCCTGGGGACTATGCGTGGATTTCCTGCGCTGGCAGAATGAAGTCACAGGAGCTGCATCGATTCGGTGGACATTGCGTGGAATTTTCTACTGCACGGCAGCCGCTGCATCAATTCCTCTCTAGAAGTTGGGCTGCGTCGTTCCGGTTCAGCTGTGCGTTGTTGCGATGAGCCGTGCATCGAATTTCCGGTCGCTACGCTGGCGCTGCGTTGATCTTCTAGTTGCGAAGTCAGGCTGCGTCATTCTGGATCGACGTGTGGTGAAATTTTCACTGCGGTGCAGGCTGTGCATCGTTTCTGGCAGGCTGTGCATCGATTTTTGCCACACAAGGAGTCCTTCTTAAAGAGATGAAGGCTTTTCAGTCCTGAGGCTTCAGGGAACAGGAGGCAAGCTCTATCCAAGCCCTTGGAGAGCACTTCTTCTCCTCAGCCAGAGAGCTGCAAGGCAGCAGGGCAACAGCAAGGCAGCAGTCCTTCACAGAAAGCAGTCAGGTGAGTCCTTTGGGCAGCCAGGCAGTTCTTCTTGGCAGGATGCAGGTTCTGGTTACAAGTTTCTTCTCCAGAAAGTGTCTGAGTTGGTAGGGACAGAGGCCCTGTTTATATACTCAAATGTGCCTTTGAAGTGGGGGAGACTTCAAAGAGTGGCTTAGAAGTGCACCAGGTCCCCTTTCAGTTACATCCTGTCTGCCAGGGTCCCAGTAGGGGGTGTGGCAGTCCTTTGTGTGAGAGCAGGCCCTCCACCCTCCGAGCCCAGGAAGACCCATTCAAAATGCAGATGTATGCAAGTGAGGCTGAGTGTCCTGTGTTTGGGGTGTGTCTGAGTGAATGCACAAGGAGCTGTCAACTAAACCCAGCCAGACGTGGATTGTAAGGCACAGAAAGATTAAAGTGCAGAGAAATGCTCACTTCCTAAAAGGGGCATTTTTTAAAGAGTAATATTAAATCCAACTTCACCAGTCAGCAGGATTTTATATCACCATTCTGGCCATACTAAATATGACTTTGCTACTCCTTTCAGCTAAGCAGCTACCACTTAAACAATGTATGAGGGCAGCCCCAATGTTAGACTATGAAGGGAGCAGGCCTCACAGCCGTGTAAAAATGAATTTAGGAGTTTTACACTACCAGGACACGTAAACTACATAGGTACATGTCCTGCCTTTTGCCTACACAGCACCCTGCCCTATGGGTTACCTCGAGCATACCTTGGGCGTGTCTTATATGTAGAAAAAGGGGAGTTTTAGGCTTGGCAAGTACTTTTAAATGCCAAGTCGAATTGGCAGTGAAACTGCATACACAGGCCTTGCAATGGCAGGCATGAGACAAGGTTAAGGGGCTACTGAAGTGGGTGGCACAATCAGTGCCGCAGGCCCACTAGTAGCATTCAATATACAGGCCCTGGGCACATATAGTGCACCTTACTAGGGACTTATAAGTAAAATAAATAGTCCAATTGGGTATGATCCAATGTTACCATGTTTAAAGGGAGAGAGCATATTCACTTTAGCACTGGTTAGCAGTGGTAAAGTGCGTAGAGTCTGAAAACTAGCTAAACAGTATCTAAAAAGTGGAGGGAGGCAGGCAAAAAGTTAGGGGTGACCACCCTAAGGCTGTCAGGTCTAACAATCCATCTCAAAGTATGCTGCATATTCAACCTACATTGTTCTTAATGACAAACAATAACCTGGGAAATCTAAGGAGTGGAGCAAAGATTAGTGAAGGATACTCTGGTATCTCCCTCTTCCCCATTGTATGACTATCGGAACCTTCTTAACAAAGGTACTTTGGAATGTTAAAAAGTGCTGAAGGTTGGGATGTGGACTATTGCTGGTACTAACTCTCATCTGTTTCTGGGGCATCTGTAATAAAACTCATGTTTTCCACTTTTGGACCCCTTTGGTGTTTTCTGCTTTTCTACCTTGGCAGTGAGGATGGAATTTTTCAGGTAGACACCCAACATGCTGTGACACGATTACCCTTGACCCTGCTGTGTGGTAGTCAGGCACGGTGGATTTCTTGGTCAAACTCATTTGAACCTATTTGTACTGTGGGGATAAGAACTGTGTCAGCCAGCATTCTGTCCGTGTCATGAGGGAAAGCCCAGCATCTATGCTCAGTTTTTGTGAGGAGATTCTGAGGAATTTGAGGTTATTTACTCCAAGCTCAGCTCTTTCCAAGACACAGTTTGCAGCAAGGATTCTACACTTGGTGGACTTGGAGGCATATTCCTGTTGCTGTTTCCTCATACATGCTGTTTTTCTCTGCTGTGAACAGCGTTGAGTGAAGTGACTTGGGTTCGGGTGCCTGGCATTACTGGTGCAACTGTTTAGATTTGCGCTGCCTTTTGATCATGCATGGCTCCCCTCGCTTTACCGACAGACCAGAGGAGAAGGGAAGCAGCTACTCACCATTGACGTGGTGATTGATTTTTGATTGACACGCACTTACCCCATTACCTCTGGTTATCGTCTGTTTTTCATTTGCATATATTTGTAAGATTCACCCTTACCTTGCTGTCCATCGGACCTCAAGTACTCGGTTCCTGTTTCTGTCATGTGTTGTGTGGAAACTCTATGAAAGAGAGTTTTCTGAGAGGACGTTGTGGAGTGCACCATCTACAGGAGCATTGCTAGAAGTCATCCTGTTACAAAAATACTAGTGATACACAATCAATCAAAAGTGTATGTCTCTGAAAAGGGTGACAACATCCTAAGTTGGTCCATTTGAAAGGATTTGGGAGTATACTTAGACCCTAATGCATGCCCTCAAAATCAAGTACAATCTGTTCAGAGGTATACAGATTATGTAAGTAAATTGCCTGATGTCTTTTGTGAGAAATTAGTGTGCCTCAAGACATACCTCCACAAAATAAAATTCAAAGATGACACAATCCTAGTAGTCTCCAAGGTCCGGAGAATCAGTGAATATACTGGATGCAGTCAAAGATGACCTAGAAAAGCTATGTAACCAAGATGTGATAGAACCAGTTGAAGCCGCGTAATAGATGGCATCCATAGTAGTAGCACACAAGGTGACAATAAAATAAGGCTATTTGTGAATCTGAGAGCCCTTAATAGAGAGGCGATTATAGACAAATTTCACTTGCCTGCCATTTCAGAGATGTTCACAGCATTCTCTGGAGCCAGAGTCTTTTCAACTCTGGATTTAGCCTTGGCAATGCTGTCAAGTACGATTGCATCCCAGATAAGAAGGCCTTACTGCCTACATTACACACTTAAGCGCATACAAATCTGAATGTATGCCCTTTATGTTGGTGTCAGCAGCATCCATTTTTCAGAGAGCCATGACATCAATGCTAATTTCTATACCTGGAGTTTTCTTCTATCAGGATAAAGTGCTAGTGTGTGGCACCAATAAAGTGGAGTATTATGAAAGAGTCATTGCTGTTTTATAAATGTTTAGAGAGTATGGATTGAGTGTAAAGGCTGAAAAATGTACATTTGCATGTGAGGAAATGATATAGTTAGGGTATAAGGTCAGTGAGAGAGGATTAGACCCAAAAGGAGAGTTGGTGGATTCTATTGTAATGTGAGCCACTCCCAAGAGTGAAGAAGAGCTCAAATCATTTTTTGGGATGATTGAATTCTATAGTAAATTTATCAAAAAGTTTGCAAGCACGACCTTCTAGATAAGGGCGCTTATGAAAGCCATAACAGACTATTGGCCTGATTTAGAGTTTGACGAAGGGGTTACTCCATCACAAACGTGACAAATGTCCATTCCACCATATTACGTTCTCCAAAGGCTATAATGGGATCGTAAGACTGCGGACGTGATATCCATCACTTTGTGACGGAGTAACCCCCTTCGCCAACCTCTAAATCAGACCCTTTTTATGTGATAAAACGTGTGAAGAGGAGTGCCACGATATGAAAAACAGTCTGAGTATGCCCCTGAGTTAAGTTCATTTGTACCAGGAAGAAAGGTTTTAATAACCACTGATGCAAGCTCAACAGGTCTAGGTGCTGTATTGTCAAAAGAGGCCGCAGAAGATGAGGAAACCATTGCTTTTGCCTTGAGATCTTTATGGGGCTCTGAGTTACACTATTCAGTGACAGAGAATGAAGCCTTAGCTGTTTTCTGGGTGATGAACAAGTTCAGGAATTTAATTTGGGCCAGCACATTCAATGTTAGGACTGGCTATAAGCCTCTAAAAGAAATATTCTAAAAGAAAATTTTGGATTCCATCTCTAGTCATATCAGGAGATGAATTGTCAATTTACAAGAATTTTTGTTTTCTGTAGATTATATTTCAGGGATCAAGAACAGAGCAATTGACTGTCTGTACAGGTTGGTAGACAGCGAAGTGTGTGAAAATAATCATATAAAGTTGAAGGAAGAGGTTGAAACATCTGCAACTAGTGTTTGTGTTGTAACAGATTAGGTAATTACTGAAAATGTAGAGGAAAATAGTTGGAGGATTATAAAGTTCTAGTCAAGGTGAGACAGTCTGTTATTAATGGCTGGGTGCATCAGGATAAGAAATGGAATGAAATCAAATTGTATTGGTGTGTCCAGGTCAAATTATCAGAAATGGGACAATGTTTATTTAGAGAAAAAATGGGATGCACTTATTGATAAAGCTCATGAAGGTCACTTCGGTGTCTCTTAAACTAAAGAGAGGCTGAGTTTGGATTTCAGGTGGCCAGATATGAACATCCAAATAGAAAGGTTAATCACAGATTGTGTAATGTGCAACAACAGTGATAAAATATTTGTTACTACGAAACCTTCTATGCACATTCATAAATTTTTAGAAAAGTCATGGGATGTTCTTTCCATGGATATTGTAGTTCCCTTTACTGCAGAGGTAGCCACCCCTTAAATTGTGGTCCTAATGGACCTATACTCCTGGTGTCCTGAGATAAAAATTATTTCTGACATTAGTTCAAAAGAGTATCGTAAAATTCTTAACAGAAATCCTCACAAGGCAAGGCTTGCTATCCTTAGTTCTGTCTGTCAGTGGGGTCCAATAGTGTTTGCGAAAGAATTGCTGGAAAGTAATATCTAACATCATGGATCTGCACTTTTACCATCCAGAGTCTAATGGTATTGTGGGACGGTTTAACAAAACTCTGAAGGAAGCGCTCGAACTTACTAAAGATAACAGTATCCATCAGAAAGGAGTGTTTAGAAGGAAGATTTCTAACACACACCTCATGAAATTATATATAAAACTTGTGTTGAACTCCTGAGCAGTAGGAAGCCAGATTCAAATCCAGTCCCAGCCTGGATGAAGTGGCAGAAGGGATGGGTTGATAACAGAAAGCAATAAGACTCCAAGTCTTGAGGAAAAGGCAATATGACCAAGATCTTCACACCAAGATGACTGATATGAAGGTAACTGACTGGGTAAAAAGCAAATGCACTGTGGGGAATGACAAATGGTTGACATTTTCAAAAGCTCTAAGATTGATCAAGTTATTTCACAGGGCAGTTAAAATTGAAGATGAGAAGATATGGAACTTTGGGAGAGTAGCAAAATGTGATCATTCTCTGCCAAAGTTTCTAAACCATTGGGTAACCTGAACAGTAACAATGAGTTTGAGAAAATAAATGACAGTCAAGTGCTTGGTGGGAGAACTGGTGGGGGTTCTTTGAGTGATACCCCGTAAAGGGTGAGAAGGGACTACATCACTAGGTAAGTGTGAGATTCACCATATCATTCTCCCATAGTTTGCTCTTTCCACTGGCAACATGTTAACTCATATGTTTCAATTCTATCAATTAATTCATTCCATTCTGACTCGAACATATAACCATTCAGTTTTGTTAGAATTAATATTTTACCCTGTGGTATTTGTATAAGTTAAATCTAGTCATTCTATCGCATATATCTAACTATTCAATCTTGTTCTGTTAAATCTTTTGCCCTGTTATATTTAACATTTTATCTATCTATCTCTCTCTCTCTCTATATATATATATATATGTATATATATATATATACGTATATATATATATATATATATATATGTATGTATATACAATTATTTCCTAAAATAACACTCCAAAAATAAAAAATAAACTGGCAGGGTAGCATTACATTTCTGGCAGGGTAGCATTACATTTTGTTTGTATTTGAACATGCCTATGTACAAGTTCCTGCTAACTAGTTGCAGCTGGGCACATGAATAAAATGCTGTTTCTGTGAATTACATACATTTACATTACTATCCAAAGACATATACAATTTACACAAAGCACAAAATTCTATGCATGTGAATTACATGAAATGTGTCATGCCCACGTTAAGACACTGCAGATGTTTTGCAAATCAGATTTTTCTGAACCCTATATAATTTGCTATAATCTTCTCTCACCGCAAGTTGATCAGTTATTTACTTTTTCATATCTAGATATAGTACAATGATCATGTAAAAAGGTGCACTTCTGCTCTCAAGAAACAGCTACCAGCTGCATCACGCCTGCCTCACAAACGTCTCTCAGGTTTTGCCACTGGCAGCACTAATCTTCATATTGACCTCACTCATCACCTGCATTCCCACTAGTTTCCAGCCCTCCACCTAATTCAAATGTAGTGTTATTGTGGATAGATTCCACTTACCCATAGACCGTCCAAACATTACTTCAGCCTCTTTACTTTGTATGATATTTACTTACCTGCCATTTCCTTGACAGTAGTTTTACTTTGTCAGCATTTACTAAAGTACTACATCATTTCACTCAGAACATCAAAAAAATGGCTTGCGTGGTGTGTACAATTTTGAAGTAGGATTAATAATGTTGGTACATTATTAACGTACAATTTATAATAATGTACATTTGTGTAATTTAGCCTTAGAGTTTGGTATAATAAATAACTGCAAAATAACTGAATTGAAAAAGGTTAAGGTTGCTGTTAACATTATTGAAGAAAATACTGAAATTACAAATACATTCATTTATTAAAATATAAAATATATTGGTCTGAATAAAACAAAAATTATAATTATTTGCATTTATTATGATTTATTATTAGTGTATGAATGAATTTAATGCAATATAGATAAAAATAATTTGACATAGAATTCTTACTTTTAATTTGGAATATAACTAGTAGAAAGAACGTTACTACCTTCTTTTGTTTATAGAATATATTAAAATGCGGTTAGGTTTGAATGTAATAATAATTTATTCATATCAATATATTAATATATGGCTGTTGTTGGGTTTGGTGTACATTAAGGTAACGTCTTATTTTAAGTAATTATGAAACGCCATTTAAATTAAAAGTCAGAAGTATTAATGGGGGTTAGAGTAGTTATATTTAAGCTAATTTAAGCGTATTGTAAAGTTAAAGCATTAGGAACGATGTGAAGGTAAGACAAAGTAAATGGGGAAAAGAGCAGGTCATGTCATGTTAATGTTATGGAGATGTAGGCAAAGTAAAAGATGGACAAATAAAAGGTGGGGAAGTAAAGGCATGGGAAAGTAATGTTAGTAAAGGTAAAGAAATATAATTAGCTACAGTCATTCACGCTGTACAAAGATCAATCCTTTCTCCTGAAAAAATAAACCTGCATTCCCTATTGCTAAATTCTATGTAAATCCATATTCAATGGCGAAAGTACATATAGGGGGTCATTATGACCCTGGCGGAAGGCGGAGAAGCGGCGGTAAGACCGCCAACAGGCTGGCGGTCTTTTTTTTTGTATTATGACCATGGCGGTTACCGCCATGGTCATCCGCCGGTTCTCCGTTCCGCCCACCAGGGCGGGGACGACCGCCGGGCCCGGCGGCCGTCACTATACCGCCGGCGGTATTTGGACCCGGCTGACCGCCATGGATTTCTTGGGGTTTGAAACCGCCATGAAATCCATGGTGGTAAGCACTATCAGTGCCAGGGAATTCCTTCCCTGGCACTGATAGGGGTCTCACCCACTCCCCACCCCTGCCACCCCCCAAAGGTGGCAGGAACCCCCTCCCCACCCGACCCCCAACATAACATCACACATACACACACAACACGCACGCAGGCACCACCAACACACATACACGCACACACCAACATACATGCAAACATCCACACACACAGTCATACACGCACATCAACATTCAGACATACACGCACACATCCATACATACATACCTACAGACATACACACACTCATTCCCAAACACACAACACCCCCGCAAGCATACACGCACTCACACACTCCCTCTACATACACACACGCACACCCCCATGCACGCACACAACACACAACACCCCCCCACCCACCTCCCCTCACGGATGATCGACTTACCTGGTCCGACGATCCTCCGGGAGGGGAAGGGAGCCATGGGGGCTGCTCCGCCGATACCACACCACCAACAGAACACCGCCACTTTCCCGCCGCCCGCCAGTCTGGCTGTTGGCGGCTCTCCGTCCGTAAAAGGACGGAGAACTGCCAACGGTCATAATAGGCCGAGCGGCAAACCGCCACTACTGGCGGTCTTCCGCACGGTGGTCTTGTCAAAAGACCGCTGAGGTTGTAATGACCACCATAGTGAGGAGACTCAGTTTGCACAACTGTGATTTGTCTTTCTAATCGTTTATTCATTCAGAAGCTGATCGCGCTTTGGAAAATATGATAATGAATGCTTCACTGAAGGTAGGCAGTGCTGCTAGCTATTTGCAGGATCCAGCAAAACTAACAAATACTAAAACAATCACTCTCAATACTCGAAAAGACTACTCCTATTTCAAAGCTTATTATTTTCCTCAAGGAAAAACATGGAATAAATAATAAATAAATCATGCAAAGGGACAAGATAATCAGCATGCTCGTTATTGTTTACACACTCTAATGTATAAATACCTTGCATGTGCCTACATGTTATAAGGTTGCATACAATATTCTTAAAGTGTGTAGTACTGAAGGCGCAGGGTAGAGGCGAATTTATCTAAAAATACTGCGCAGGCAATACCCAAACTCAATCTAGTAAAATTATAGAGCTAGAAACATTCTGTAACAAAGCTCTTCAGTACATAGGGGGTGATTTTTACCTTGGCGGGTGGCGGAGGCCGCCCGCCAAAGAACCCCGCCAAAACACCGCACTGCGGTCGTCAGACCGCTGCGGTGATTCTGGGTTTTCCACTGGGCTGGCGGGCGACCGCCAAAAGGTCGCCCGCCAGCCCAGTGGAAAACAACCTTCCCACGAGGACGCCGGCTCTGAATGGAGCCGGCGGAGTGGGAAGGTGCGACGGGTGCAGTTGCACCCGTCGCGAATTTCACTGTCTGCAATGCAGACAGTGAAATTCAAAGTGGGGCTCTCTTACGGGGGCCCCTGCAGTGCCCATGCCATTGGCATGGGCACTGCAGGGGCCCCCAGGGGCCCCATGACACCCCATACCGCCATCCTGTTCCTGGCGGCTCTGGATGGCGGTATGGGGTGTCAGAATCCCCATGGCGGCGCAGCTCGCTGCGCCGCCATGGAGGATTCTTTTGGGCAGCGGAAAACCGGCGGGAGACCGCCGGTTTTCCACTTCTGACCGCGGCCAAACCGCCGCGGTCAGAATGCCCTGCGGGGCACCGCCAACCCTGGCCCCGGCGGTCCATGACCGCCGGGGTCAGAATGACCCCCATAGTTTTGTAAAATCAGGTTGGTTGGTTAAAAAGTTGACCTTTCTACCCTAGTGGTACTTAATCCCTGGGTCTTGTCAGGACAGAACAGTTTTGTAAGCTATCTAATAAAATTACATCCTTCAGCCATTTAAGAGACAGAAAACTAGTTTGAAAAAAGATGTCTGCAAACACAAAAATGTTGTCTCAGAAGGCTACAAGTGCTTCTAGTTGTTCGTGATATGGTATTCAGTACTGTTATCACATTGCTTAGATGAATGGAATGGCAGAAATTATTTCTGCTGCTGTAGCACACAGACGCACTTAAGAGGTGTTTTGGGGCTCTTGTCTTGGATGCAGACCCCGTTCTCCTTTGCTGCAGTCGCTGATGGAACCAAAGCTCTTACTCACCCAGGGTGGTCTGCCCTGGAGGAGGGAAAGTTATAAGCATATTGTTTTTTTATTTGCGCAGTCGGGCCTAGATTTAGTCTCCGATTGCATGGAGCTATTATAAATATTTTCTCCTGGAATTGGAAACAACATACAGACGCATAATTACTGGGTCCACATCCGATTGTGTTGTTTCAATTCTAGGGACTAACAAACCTCCATTTATTACCTGTTTTGAGCAGGTTATCAATAGAGGTTTTGTGGCATGAGCAGTGCTTAATTTGTGCTTGTTGTTTCCAGTGCTGAGCACCGGCACTTATTTTTGAGGGCCAGTGCTTGCTCTTCTGCCTCAAGCATTTGCTGCGAGCAAAAGACACATGGGAAAGACAGAGGAAGGGAAAATAAAAAAGCATCACAAAAGGGAGTAAACTGCTGCAAGAGTGAGCTGAAGGAGCAGGGAGTGGCTTTATATGGATTAAAGAGGCCGGAGATGGTGCCACAGTATTACGTGTTCACACATTTGATTGCAGCAGCCGAGGGCTTTGGGCACTGGCACCTCTTTATTTACAAATTAAGCACTGGGCATGAGTAGTGCAGGGAGCATTAGACAGGTATTAGGAGGGTGTCGGGACAGAGAACGTTGTGGGCTGGCAACATGGAGCGATCTGTGTTCCACCTTTCCATAAGAGGGGTCAGATAGAGGCTAGGCCAAGGTGATTTTAATAGCCAGATTTTTCAGCTAGAAAGAGCAGGTCCAGTGTTCCTCCACCCAGAAAATCCAGGGGCAGGAAGAGGGAATAGCTAGCAATAACCCTTCCTCTAACTCATAATTGGGCCCTTTGTAGGCTATCCAGTTCCTTCAGTAAAATTGCTTGTTCATCATCCAGTTTGTAAATGCAAACATCCAATAGTTCTGCTTTGCTTAATGCTGGTTATTAGGTTGTTTCTAAATATATGGCAAAATGTAAGCACTGACACCTACAAAATAGGTGGCCAATTATGAGGCAGCAAAGGGAGCATTCTGTGCTCCTACGTGCCATACAGGATTGTTGGGCAACGGCCTGGCAGAGGACAGGCTGCACCTGCAACCCAAGCCTCATGATTTTACTAGCCAGATGTTATGGCCATTAAAATTTGTTTGGTGTTCCCACACCAAGATATTTGGGCTGGTAAAAACCGGAGAGCAGTATCGCACGAGGAAATACTGCTCTTTCCAGATTAATATTGGGCCCACGTGACTTGCCCAGGTTCCCATCCATTGGTCAATATGGAAAGCTTGAATTGCTATGAAAATACCAGAAATGACCTGTCTCTTGCCCACCTAAAGGCCCGTATTACCTAAGGACTGCATACCTTAAAGCAGGAGCGCCAGGTGCAAACAGGGGATGTGCACCCTATTAGGCAGAATGCGCGGCCCTCAAGGAAGCTGCAAACTCGTGTTGCCCCTAGGGCAGCGCATTCAAGAGAAATACGGAGCAGCTGTTTAAAAGCTGATCCGTGTTTCTTTGAGCAGGTGGCAATCCACCTGCACTTTTTAGAGGGATTAGAGATCCCTTTGCAGGCTGGTGCAGTGAGTCACTGCAAGGGGATGTCTAGGGGAACCCCTTTTCGTCCCTCCAGAGAGCGGCCTTTAGAAGGAGCTCTGAAATGGCACCATGCTCCCATGTAAATAAGGGGATGCCCTTCAATGGTAGTGCAGGTGCTATAAATGCCCGGCGCTATCTGTATTGCAAGTATCAGGGGCCCCTTTTGTAATACCAAAGAATCCCCGGACACACAAAGCTGGCGCAAATGTCAGTTGCGCCCCCAGGGCACTTTGTGTAATACGGCCCTTTTGGTTTTTGCACCCCCATCTTCCAGGGAATTTATATTTATCAAGACTCAAAAACATTTGCTCAACTGTGAATGAATAATAAGAGTTCCAAAACAATAAAAGCAAAGGTCTTATGAAATGAAGCAATCGATTTTGGTATAACCACCTTGCAATCCTATGCTGTCCCAGATTTGATGATGTATCACCTAGATAATGTCTACTCCCTAATAAATGTGAAATGCTTCAACACTGTGTAATAAGTCTAATTATAGTTGGAAAATATATGGAGTCTGCAATCAAGGCACAAAAGAAAATGTACAAAAATACTTAGGCCCTGATTTATAATTTTTCACGCCAAACTGGGCTAACGCATTTTTGTGTAAAAAAATATACCACCGGCTAGCGCCATCCCAATATTTATGGTATCATGGTAGCTGGTGGTAAGGCCCCGCTATCGTCATAAAAAAAGACGCTAGCCGAGTGGGTGAGGCGTAGGGGGAATAGGAGGTTGTGTGTCAAAGAATGAAGCTAGTCTGGTAAGAGGCATAAAAATGCCTCTAACCAGATTAGCGTCATCCTTTGATGCACAACCCCCATCAATCCCCATGGACATGACTTCTGCCTTAGTAAAAACAGGAGTCCTGACCACCACCCCAATGGCCATGCCCAGGGGACAAATGTCATCTGGGCATGGCCATTGGGCCCAGTGCCATGTAGGGGAGCCCAAGTTAGCCTCCCCAATGGCCCTTAACATAAATATTTGAAACTCTCACCTGAACTTACCTGTCTGACCTGGGATGGGGTCTGCCATCCTCTGGCGTCCCTCTGGTAAGGGTGGGGGTGTCCCTCAGGCTAGAGAAGGGAACCTGTGGGCCTATTTCATGGTCCCTGACCATGGAATTAGGCCCACAGGTCCCCTAACGCCTGCCCTGAATCAGGCTTTAAATGATTGGTGCTAAGTAAGCTTAGTGCCATTATTTAAGACCCTCTTACCCCCGTGCTTGATTGGCGGTAAGGCCATATCGTCATTTTTTGCACCAGAACGCTTACCTTGCATCTCATTGACGCAAGGTAGTTTCCTGATAGCAAAAAATGACTTTAACTCCATAACTTTGGTGCTAGACAGGTCTAGTGCCAAAGTATGAATATGGAGTTAGGCTTGCACCAAATTTGCATTAAAATAAATGATGCAAATTTGGCGCAAACACAGTGTAAATCTGGGCCTGACTATCTTTCTATTTTCACATCATTTATCTGTCTTAACTACCAGAAAAGTGCTAGCAGATGAAAGATGAGTGTAGTCGAGCAGTGTGCTTTTTTCCTAGTGAAACAATGAAGAGGGTAAGGGCAGATTTAATCTTGAGATTTAGTTTATTGCACTGGTGCATTTTCTTGGATTTTGCTTATCAGCAGGGATGTCCACTGTAGGTCCAGGAGGGCAGACTCATCCCTCACCATGACCCAGAAAGTCAACGCCGTCTCATCTTCCTGCTTCAACACCCTCCGTGTGCTCCGCAAGATCTTTAGGTGGATCCCCACCGGAACCAGAAGGACGGTCACCCAGGCCCTCGTTAGCAGCAGACTGGACTACGGCAATGATCTCTATGTGGGAACCACGGGCAAGCTCCAGAAAAAACTGCAACATATACAGAATGCCTCCGCACGCCTCATCCTCGACATCCCACGCCGCAGCCACATCTCAGCCCACCTGAGAGATCTACACTAGCTCCCCATCCACAAGAGGATCACCTTCAAGCTCCTCACCCATGCTCACAAAGCACTCCACAATGTCGGCCCTGCTTACCTGAACGAGCGACTCGCCTTCTGCACTCCCAACTGTCAACTCCGCTCCGCCAACCTCGCCCTCGCCACCGTTCCTCGCATCCACCGAACTACAACCGGCGGCAGATCGTTCTCCCACCTCGCCGCCAAGACCTGGAACTCCCTCCCCGTCCACCTACGACAGACCCAGGACCTGCTGACCTTCAGGAAATGCCACAAGACCTGGCTGTTCGAGCAGTACCACCCCCCCACCCTCAGCGCCTTGAGACCCTAGTGGGTGAGTAGTGCACTCTACAAATGATTGATTCATTGATTGATAGTGAAGACCGCTCTAGCCACAGACCACACAGCACCTGCCAATATCAGATGGCTGCCCAACCCTCTGTACACATATGCCAATATGGATACACTAACTGATGTAGCCACAAAATGTGGCACTCCTATACAGGTGACATCTGATGTGTAGAATCCCTTTCTGGAGGACAGGCATGTCTTTACTGTTACACAGTCATAGAGGAATATCTGCATGCACTAAACACAGTTACTCCACATCACTTCATAGATGCTTGTACAGTTCCAATGGCCTACATAGCAAATATGATACATCCATAGTTAAACACTGAGTGCAGTGTCACAATAAATACACTTCAGGAAGCCACAAAATGTCATAGGCCACCTACCCTTCCACCTGATATGCAGTTAACGTAAGTAAACCAACATCACTTACACCATTCATGAAATGTGATTACCTGTACCTAAGTCCAGATAACACATGTTACACAGAAATGACATGTACACATGATGCATACATGGACCTGCACGACTGCCATTGCACTGACGACATATCCCACTACAACAAAAGGCTGCTTTAGAAATAGTGGTACAACTAAACCATTTCACCTTGATCTCACAAGGTATTCAAAACCAAGTTCTTTCCAAGGTGCCCACATCAGCAATATTAAGGGTACAATGATTGCCCCACTTCATAAGATGCACCCCCAAGTAACTATTGTGGCATGATGTTGGCAGCACCTAACCAATGTTTTACTGTAACGGGTAGGACATTGGCACACATAGCATTGACATAGCATATTTTCAATGGCTAGCTCTAACTTGTCACTTACAACCTGTAGAACAAAACCATTGGTTAAAGGTGAATTACACACATCAGCCTCATGGAAATGCATGATGAGTCCAAATATACCATATCAGACACCCAAATTAGATTCTCCTTCGGTTGGTACCTTCACATACCTCATAGAATGAAGATGAAGGGACAATTAGGATACAAATACAGTCCCATATGTTCTGTCCTATTCAGCCAATTTCTGTGGTGTAAATGAGATGGCTGCCTCACATGGAGTCAATATCTGTACCAGTATCAGACATCAATAGTCCCTGTACCAAAAAGAGTAAGTCACACAGTAGCAAATGCAGGTAAACAACACAGATGGCAATGGACAGACACCTTTGAGCCACTAACACTTATGTGCTGATGGATGCACCAGGATATATTCAAATGGAAGGATTGTACATCAGCTAATATCCATAGAAATGGCAGGATGGTGTCACACGTGACATTGTCAATTGAGCATCTCTACATGCAGTGATATAGTAGACTTGTTACAGGCAATCTAAACGTACACATAGTAAACCATAATGCCACATCCATATCTTATATCCAGCCAAGGTGGGAACTACTGATTTCCACTAATCTACAGACATTAAGCACCTACTACATTGTCACAGAAGCTACAGTGAGACAGCAAACACCATACAACCAGAGCCAAGTACCAGGATGCATTCAGAACTTACCCACTTGTGGCTGCTGTGCTGCCTTCAAACGACCATCCACCTCAGGGTAGGCCACTGCCAAAATGCGGGCCATTAGGAGGGTCAGGGCAGGGTCCGACGGGCAGCCCTCCTTCGTTGGGAGGACATGCACACAAAGGTCACCGCGGTCTTCCATGCCCAGCACCTCAGGTTTGGTTTATTTTTTTAGCTTTAGGAGTTTATAGAGCGCATAGCTACCCTAGGGCATCCCAGCGCTAAAGTACATAATGAATCACGGAAGACCAAAAGGGGGCAGATTAACTGCAAAAAAGGATGGTTTTCAGCTTCTTCCTAAAAAGAAGTTCTGAGGATTCATGGCGAAGTTCAGGGGGCAGAGTGTTCCAGAGCCGGGCAGCCCTGATGGCAAACGAGTTACCACCCCATGACCTCTTGACATGAGGTATATAAACCTGTCGAGAAGATAGAGATCTCAAGAGTCTAAAGGGAACATAGAAAGAGATCCACTTTCTAAGAAAGAGAGGGCCCCTATTATGTAAGGCTCTATGGGCAAAACACATGGATTTAAAATGAATGCGCTGTTTGATTAGGAGCTAGTGAAGAGTTACAAGCGCCGGTTTGGCAGAAAGGTGCCTGGGGGAGTTCATAAGAATTTAGCTGCTGTGTTCTGCACAACCTGCAGCCTCTTTATTACATACTCTGGGGAACTGAGATATAGAGAGTTCCCATAATCTAGGCGAGAGAGAACTAAGGGCCAGATGTAGCAAAGGGTTTGCGCCTCGTAAACGGCGAAAATCGCCGTTTGCGAGGCGCAAAAGCCTCTTTGCTATTCAGAAATGCATATTGCGAGTCGGGACCGACTCGTAATATGCATTTCAGAATCGCAAATAGGAAGGGGTGTTCCCTTCCTATTTGCAATTCGGATTGGAATGCAATTCCATTTGCAACCGCATATGCGGTCGCAAATGGAGTCGCAGTTACCATCCACTTGAAGTGGATGGTAACCCACTTGCAAATTGGAAGGGGTCCCTATGGGACCCCTTCCACTTTGTGAATGAACCCACAAATATTTTTTCAGGGCAGGGAGTGGTCCAAGGGACCACTCCCTGCCCTGAAAAAATACAGAAACTAAAGGTTTCGTTTTTTTTTTTAAGTGCAGCTCGTTTTCCTTTAAGGAAAACGGGCTACACTTAAAAAAAAAAAAAAATGCTTTATTTAAAGCAGTCACGAACATGGAGGTCTGCTGACGACAGCAGGCCTCCATGTTTGCGAGTGCCTAGACTCGCTATGGGGCCGCAATTAGCGACCCACCTCAAGAATATTAATGAGGTGAGTCATTGCGACCCCATAGCGAGTTGCAGTCGGTGTGTGAGACACCGTACTGCATACCAATTTGCGAGTTGCAAATTGCGAGTCGCAGGGACTCGCAATTTGCAAGTCGCAAATTGGCGTTTTGCTACATCTGGCCCTAAGGCCTGTACAAGAATTCTTCTGGCAGTAAAAGGCAGAAGATTAAGAATCTTCCTAAGAGCTCTAATAAGACCAAAACAGACCGAGGAGATTCTTTTTACTTGCAGCTCCATTGTCAAACGAGGATCAAGCAAAAAGCCTAGGCTTCTTACCTGTGCCTTTGGGGAAGGCAGGCTGTTAAAAGCCTCCGAATGCACTGCCAAAGGGACAGCAGGGGTGCAATTGCCTACGATCATTACCTCCGACTTGCCATCATTGAATTTAAGTTTAGATAAGGTAATCTAATCCCCAATATCTTTCATACAGCCGGCCAGGTTAGCGGAAGCGGAGTCCCCACTACTCGAAAGGGATACCACTAATTGAGTGTCAGCAGCATAAGTGACCATGGAAAGATTATAGGGAGCGAATACTGTGGCCAAAGATGATAAGTAGATGTTAAACAGAGTTGGGCTCAAAGAGGAGCCTTGCGGGACTCCACAAGTCAGAGGCACGACGTCAGGCACAAAAGAACGATCCAAAACTTGGAAGGATCTTCCTGTAAGGAAAGAGGAAAGCCAAGAGAGGGCTGAACCTCCTAGCTCTGTCTTGGAGAGTCTGTCATAGAGGAGGGTATGATCAACAGTATCGAAGGCTGCACTAAGATCAAGAAGGATAATAGCAACATGACCTCCTTGATCTAGAAGTTGACGAGCCAATTCAGTCACTGTAAGGAGTGCCGATTCCGTGTTGTGTTGAGCTGTGAAACCCATTTGAGAGGGGTGTAGGCGCTCGTGGCTCTCAAGATAACTGGTCAGCTGCAGGTTTACATGCTTCTCCAAAATTTTAGCTAAAATGGGAAGGAGAGCAATAGGTCGGTAGTTGTCCAAAACAGAGGGATCCAGCTTTGGTTTTTTCAGAAGAGGTTTTATAATAGCCTATTTAAGGGAGTTTGGGAAAGATACCTGAAGACAGGGAGCTATTAAGTATTTCTGTCAGAGGCGCAATAACAATATCTGCAGCCTTCAGAAGAATAGAGGGGGGGCAGGGTCCAAGGGGGAGCCCGATTTGATATTAGAGAGAAATTTCAGAGTTAGTGTGTCTGTGAGGGGACATAAATTAGTTAACTAGGTCATATCGGAAGGAAGATTCGTATCCTGCTCATCTGGCTTCTTCTGAGAAAGAGATGAGAGAAAACCAGAATATATCTTAGTGATCTTATTCTGAAAATGAACTGCTAGTACATTACTATATATAGTGGAAGCTTCAACAGGGCAGGGCGGCATAGGAGTTATAGTGAGCTCTTTAAAAATCTGAAAAATTTCTTTCTGAGAGGCAGAAGAATTCTCTATTCTGCTGCTATAATAGGCAGTTTGAGCTACCTTAATATTATGGTGATAAGACCTAGTAGCTTGTCTGAAAGCTTCTTTAGCAGAGGGGCTGTAATTTTTCCTCCAAATTCTCTCCAATTTTTTGCAGTTCTTTCTGAGTTCTAATATAGAGGATGAGAACCAAGGATTAGAATTATGGGCAGGTTTTTTTTATTCTCAGTTTAATGGGCAAGACTGAATACAGAGACGTAGAGATCCAACTATCAATTAGGTCCACCGCATTAGGGGAGGCATAGTCGTTAACTGTAGGGGAGGCACGGAGTGCCGTATGCCAAGTACTTGGTACCAACTTCGACCAAGTGCGCCCCACTGTGGTGAACCTGGGTTGGGGATCTCTAAGAGCATCATAGGGTAAGGTAAATGATAATAAATAATGATCCGTCCAAAGTAAAGGTAGAGAGGATGAAATGGTAAGATCGGGGATATTACTAAAAATAACGTCTAAGGTATGACCCTTCAGATGAGTTGGGCCAATAACAGATTGGACCATGTCCATTGAGGTGAAAGAGGCTAGCAGTGATTTCACAGAAGGACAGTCTAAATTGTCAAAATGAATATTAAAATCACCAAGGACAGTTAAATTAGGGGTCTTACCGATAAAACTGTCTACTACATCGGGTATAACTTCCAAAAAACCTACACAGGGGCCGAGAGGACGGTAGAGAAGGATTCCCGAGAGGGTGAAGGTGGGAGACAAGTACAAAGAAAAGGACATGCTTTTGCACTCTGGAATCTCAAGAGGCAGTGTCACACACTTAATCGAATTTTTGTAAATAATAGCTATACCACCCCCTCTCATCTGGAGTCTGTCTAAATGAGCTTTGACAGACAAAAGGAAAAGTCATGTACACATGCACCATACCAACAGGAGTGGTTACTATACATCTGTCATAGCAAGTGTCCACACATACCCATCCTCTTTGCTCACACACCTTCACTATGAGCCATCAGCATGCATCTACTCCCTCACCAATACACATGCCCTATTGTACATCACATGCAACCCCTAACACACATGGCTGGGGCAATGGACTCACCTGCTCCTCTGGTGTCCCATATAGCTATCCATACCTGGGTAGGTTTCCTCCACCAGTTTCTCCAGCTCTTCCTGGGTGAAGGCAGAGGCCCTATCACCTGCAGGTCGTGACATAATGGCTCCCAGAGGCAATATAGCAGCTCACGTCGTGGAGGCTTTGCTAGCAACAGTGTCAGGAGTCAAGTGAACAAGGCTGCAAAAAATGGCGGTCTACGGCCGCGTACAGGACCGTCACCTCTGGCGGTCATTGTCATTGGCTCCAATCTGCCAAAGGCAGTAATATTAACCATTGACAAGTTGCACAGTGGTTGCAACTGCCATGACCACTTCCACAGGCAGACTTAGGTCACTTCCAACTGTCCACTGCAGCAGGTCAGGAGTCTGCCATTTTGAGCAGATGTAGTCCATGGATGTGCTTATTTAAGTATGTCAGACACTTACTCGCACACATATCAATGTAACCCAATGTTATGCCATCATGGCATTGCAACAAATGTGACAATATTGACACAATGATATGTTGAGGCTGTACATATGTTGATGGCTCTTTTAGGCTACTTTGAGGTACATAGGTGACGTCTATTTGTAGGTTGATTCCATGAAATATGTGTGATCAGTGCAGGACTGCTCAGTTTCTAACATGTTCAATTACATATGTGACATAAGTCCTGTCCAACATACATGTTAGCTAATGTGCTAACATAAGGGTGTAACAGGTGCATATCCATTATTTGTATTGTATACGTCGGCAGTGCTATGCATCCCCTACAGATGTTAGGTGTGAATTAAAATACCATGTGCTGCTCATGTGTGCCGACAGCATGACTCTTGTACATATTTTCCTCTCAACGTAGAAGAGTAAGGCAACCACCAGTGTACCATTCACTAGTAGACCTGGCAACCATGGAGGACAGGGATGTCATCCAGACATATCGTCTGAATCATCAGACCATCATGGATCTTTGTAGACAGTTGGAGCCAGATCTGATGCCAGCCAATCTCAATCTCTATTGCATACTTCTGATAGTACAAGTGTCAGTGCTACACCACCTGGCCACAGGGTTCCTTCAGAATACTGTCACCTTAACAGCAGTGATGTCTCAGCCCATGTTCAGTGTAGTGTTGGAGGATGAAATGTGTTGTTAGAAATGGGGTCTTTGGTTGGTAGCCAGGTTGCCCCCTGTCCAAGCAAGGACCCTCACTCTAGTCAGGGCAGAGGAGAAACACACTCAGTTAACCCCCACTGACCACCTTGGAAGCTTGGCATGAGCAGAAAGGCTTAATCCAGAGACAATCTGTGAAGTATTGGTACCAATACACACAGTAATTCAGTGAAAACACTACAAAATGACCCAACACCAGGTTACATAAATAGCCAATATTTATCTGAACAAAACAAAAACAAAACAACAAACATCCAACATACACAAGTCAAGTTATGATTTGTTTTAAATTAACTTCAATCAACATCAGTTGATTTACAGGCCCTAGGCACCTTAGTAGTAAATCAAATATGCCAATCATGGAAAATCCAACAATACAATTCACACAGGGAGCATATGCACGTTAGCAGTGGTACAGTTCCCAGAGTCATAAAGCAACAAACACTGGACAGAAAAAAAAGGAGGAAGGAGGCAAATAGTTTGGGAATTACTCTGCAAAAAGGGCCAGGTCCAACACAACCCCCCACCACTTAAAGCCAGGGGAGACTAATCAGTACCTTGATGGACTTCCCTGATTGTGGTGATAGAACATGGGCTCTGGCCTGCTACAGGCGGGGCATGTTCCAGTTCTACGCCTTCCTGACTCCAGTCAGATCCCTCTGTCCATACTCTCAGGGCACACTAAGCTAACCCACGGGGGACCCCTCTCCTCACCTGCAGAAACCATCTGTTCAGCACTTAACCTTACTTTGCTCACAGATGTATCCCAGGGGGCAGATAGTACCACCATGGGCATTACAGTGGTGCGGCATACTCTGCACCCCGGGTGTGACTCCTGTCCGCACAAGGGGCAACTATGTCCCCCAGGACAGCAAGCCACAGTGGCCACTGACAGCTGTCAGGGATGAGATCCAGGCCCGGGCCTTCTAGGGCTCTCTAACCACTGTGACTGTGGAGAGTGGGATGCAGTAGCCCCAGGTGCCTGGCACCCATTGTCCACTCCCCCTTCCAACAGGTCAAGGATGACAGCCTGACACTGGTCCTCCCCTATGGGGCTCTGTACCCTCTGCCCAGGAGTAGCACCACCAGAGACCAGAATTGTCAGGGCGTTTGTAGAAGCAGGCCTGCACAATTCTCCCACCAGTGCAGGGATGGTAACCTGCAACTGGTCTTCCAACCTGGGGTCTGTACCCTCAGATTGGACCAGGATCAGGGGTAAGGCTTCCCACCCCCTACCCTTCCCGCTGAGGTCCTGCACCCCCCACTTGGAGGGCCCCCCCAGAATCCAGAACTGTCAGGGTGCTTAAGGAAGCAGTGATGTACAGTTCTCCCACCAGTGCAGGTATGTTAACCTGTAACTGGCCTTCCAGGGTCTGTACCCTCAGGTTGGACCAGGGTCAGGGGCGAGGTGTCCCTCCCCCATCCCACCTTCTAGGGTCCTAGATCTCCCCACTAGGAGTGCCCCCCCAGAATCTAGGATGGTTGGGGCACTGTTAGAAGTGGCCCCTCCCTCCAGGTCAGGGTGGACACCCTGAACCTGACCCTTTAACCCAGGGTCAATACCCTTGGATTGAACTGGGGTCTGGGGGGAGTCTCTCCCTTTCCTGCCCCTACTCCCAGGGTTTTGCACCCCGACACCATGGAGGGTACCCCTAGAAGTCACACCGGGGAGGGTGATTGGGCAAACCGCCCCCCCATTAGGTGAGAGTTCACCCCCTGCACCTGACCCTGCAGCCTAGGGTCTGTACCCTCAGGCTGGACCACTGCCTGGCAATCCAGGACTCCCTGGGTAGCACACCTACCCCCCACAAGGGAAACACCTTCCCTAAGGGCTACATCAGAGTCTGGCTGGCGCCGGTACCCTGACCTCTGCCCATCTGGCAGAGACTGGATCCCCCCAGCCCAGAAATGGTACCACTAAGGTCATTCCTGGGCTGCTCTGACCTCAGAGCTGACCCCAGACCCTCCACATCCTCCACTGGGGCCCGCAAACCCCTCTCAACTCTCTGTCTGGACTTCTGCACCCCTCACTAGGAGTGGTACTACTGGACACCAGAACTGGTGGGACGCTGACAACGGCCGCCCTCCCTCCAAGTTCTCCTGACACTATGGGGTCTCCCTTAGCAGATGGTCCTACGATACAGACTAGGCTCCCCTCCTGGTGTTTGCTCATGTAGCCCTCCAGGTTCTGGGACTAGATCATGGGCATCTTGGGACTCAGCCCACCCCCATTCCCTCTCCTCTGAGACTGGGCATGGGATCATTCACCCATCCCACTACACTAGGACCCACCTGGGACACTGCAAGCTGTTCCCACCTCACCTGGTTGGGAAATACCTAGACCCCTCAACCTCAGGAGCACCCCCAAATGCCTCTTCATACCCTCTGGTACTCACCGAGAGGTCTGCCCTCAGTTCAAGTTTCTTGGGGTCAGAGAACTCACACTCCACCTGGTGTTGGCATAGTTCTGGAAAACAAGGACTGCAAATATGCTCACCAGCAATCACATCACACAGCCCCTCACATGAATTAACCAAATTACCCTTCACCCAACCATCAAGTGCTTCAGCCTTGAAAAAGTACCCCACATCACCCTTCAGAGACTGATGAGACAGTACCTGACTGTCCCTGACACTCAACCCACACTCTTCTGGGTTGTCTCCATACCTCACAACTAGGACCTCTACCTGGGGGAACCTTCTCCCTGTCACTCTCATTTAGAGCCAGTAGAGTGTCCCTCCCACCACAAGGAATATGACTCCCCATGCCAGTTTCCCAATCCAGCTCAGGGACTCAGTGAACCTACCTCATACCCCTGAACCTCTTGGTGTATGTTGAGTCAGGCACCACTGGACCTACCTCTACCCCTGAACCTCCTGGTGTATGTTAAGTCAAGTCAGGCACCAAGTCTCTGGGCATGTGCTCTTCTTATGTGGACATAATTTTTGCTGTCAACATCTGAACTGGACTCGACCCTCATAGCTTCCAACTTCAGCTCTTCACAGCTCAGCACACAATTCGTTTTTCTTTGCTAAGGCTCTCAGCCTCAGCTCTCTCGAGCTCTCATCTAGCTCTCTCATCCACTGCTCCTGAGCTAGGATTCATCCCTCTCTCTCTGGTTCCCTTTCAGGGCTACTGCCCTCCTCATCACACTAGTCCTCTTCCTCCGAATCATCTGGCATAGTTGTTTCCCAGCATTTCAACTCATACTGAAACAGGGCTGTCTCAAGAACCCTCCTTTGGGACCTTTTCTTCACAGCCAGCCCCCTTTCCTTGCAGACAAACTTTTAGCTCCCTGATTGTATAGATCTCCAGGCACCAGAAGTTGACTTCCATTCTGCAAAGGCCTCACATGTGCAACCAAAAACAAGAGTCCAAAAAGTCACAGTACCTCCAGGAGGACAACAGAGAACATAAGAGGGAAAACTGTATATGGTCACGTAATGGTCTGCACTAAAAACAGTAGTGTACATGTAATCACTGTATGTCAAGTACAAATGCAAGACCAATCCTCACCGCTGACCACCAGTGTTAGAAATGGTGTCTTTGTTTGGCAGTCAGGTTGCCCCCTGTCCAAGCAAGGCCCTCACTCTACTCAGGGCAAAGGAGAAACACACCTGGTTAGTCCCCCCTAACCCCATTGGTAGCTTGGCATGAGCAAAAAATCTTAATCCAGAGACAATCTGTAAAGTATTTGTACAAACTCACACAGTAATACAGTGAAAGCACCACAAAATGACATAACATCAGATTAGAAAAATAGCCAATATTCATCTGAACAAAACAAGATCGAAACGACAAAAATCCAACATACACAAGTCAAGTTATACATTTTTAAAGATTAAACGTCAATATGTATTGCTTAGAAACACAAATGCTTTGATTAGGTTATATCAAGGCATCATGACTGAGTCGTTCCCAACAATCTGACACCAATGGTGCCAGTCACGAAGTCACACGGACCCCCAGGTACATTAAAATGAGGAAACAAGCCAGTGCAGAGTCGGGAATCACTGCGTCGCTGGATCTGATGTGGCATCAGTTCCGGTGCTGCGGAGCGAAGGAGCGGAGGTGTCATGAAGAGGCATTGGGTCCTTGCTGTGGAGTGGTGGAGGTGAGGCGGCATCAGTGCGAAGCGCTGGATTCACGCACTTTCGGCAGGGTCGGTATCCAGTGGTCACGTGTGGTGTATTGAAGTCGGGTGTCACAGATGTCGGTGACACAGCACTTCGGGACTCACTGAGTCGCGGACATAGGCGGGGCTGTTGCGGCATCGGGCCTGCGGGTTCATCACACTCCAGCGCAGACCACGGCTTCAGGTGCAGGCGGCGTCGCAGAATCTGGCAGCAGTATCAGTCCGGGGTCGGAAGTCAGTACACTTGGTTTTACTTGATTTTCCACCAGCTTCTCCTTTCAAGGGCCCAGGGACTGGATTAGGCACCACTTGGCAGGGCCGGAGTCTCAGCAGAGAGTCCAGGTGCTGGCAGAGGATGTCTTTGATGGTCCTGAGACTTCAGAACAGGGGGCAAGCTCAGCCCAAGCCCTTGGAGATACTTCTGAAGCTGGAATATACCACAAAGTCCAGTCTTTGTCCCCTTTCACAGGGAAAAACTGCAGGATAGCTCAATAAACTTTGAAGAGAAGTCTCTGTTGTTTACAATATCCTACCTTGCCCAGGCCAGGCCCCAGACACACACCAGGGAGTTGGAGACTACATTGTGTGAGGGCAGGCACAGCCCATTTAGGTGTAAGTGACCACTCCTCCCTCCACTCTAGCCCAGATGGCTCATCAGGATATGCAGGCTACATCCCAGCTCCCTTTGTGTCACTATCTTCTAGAGGAGATTCACAGACAGCCCAACTATCAGTCTGACCCCGACAGGGAATCCACAAACAGGCAGAGTGACAGAATGGTTAAAGCAAGAAAATGCCTACTTTCTAAAAGTGGCATTTTCAAACTAAACAAATTTCACTAAAATATGTTTTTTTAAATTGTGAGTTCAGAGACCCCAAACTCCATATTTCTATCTGCTCTCAAAGGGCAACTGAAATTTAAGAACATTTAAAGACAGCCCCCATGTTAACCTATGAGGGAGATAGGCCTTACAACAGTGAAAAACAAATTTAGCAGTATTTCACATCAGTACATGTCCCACCTTTAACATACACCGAACCTGCCTATGGGGCTACCTCGGGCCCACCTTAGGGTTAACATGTAGCACCACCTTATATGTGAAAAAATGAAAGGTTTGGGCCTGGCAAGTGGGTACACTCCAGTTTAAAACTGCAGTGGCAGGTCTGGGACATGTTTACAGGGCTACTCATGTGGGTGACACAATCAGTGATGCAGGGCCACTAGTAGCATGGGAATGACCCTGAAAAAAGGGCCAGGTCCAACATGGGTTCTTTGTTGAAACACCTGGACAGCTACATCAGGTTCCCCCAAAGAGCGGATGTGGCCTATGTGAAGGGAGACTTTTATGAGATGGGACACATTCCTCATGTAACCCTGGTACTACCACTCTATCAACGTGCAGGTAGTGTGTCTGGCAGACCTGTACATGGCACAAGTGACAGCCAGGTTTCCTGAATCAGTGCATGACTCCTACATATTGCAGAACAGCAATGTCCCACACATGATGACACGACTACACATATAGAGGGCCTTACTGCTTGGTAAGTATGCAATTTTATGGGTCTCAATTTTATGTCACCTGTCACCACATACTGACCAGTCACTGAATCTCTCATTTCAATTGTCCTACCATTGTGTTCACAGATGACTCTGACTATCCAAACCTTTCTTGGCTGTTGACGCCAGTGAGGTACCCAGCCACGGCAGGGGAACTCTGTTTCAATGAGGTCCACGGAAAGGCAAGATTCAGGTGCCTGGACCCATCTAGACGTGCCCTCCTCTACTCGCCCCACAAGGTCTGCCAAATCATTGTTGTCTGCTGCATGCTACACAATCTAGTCCTGAGCAGTCAGATACCATTACTAGTTGATGAGGGTGAGGCAGCTGGACCAGTGGCTGGAAATGCTGATCCGGCAGTGAGGAAGAGCCAAAGGAAGAAGGAGCAGCTGACTCTAGAACAGAGCTCATCAATCAGTTCTTCCAGTGACAAACATGTACGTTGAGTGGAGCTTTTAAAGATTTGAAATTGCTCATTCAGAAGTTGATTGCTGACATTACACCTCCTGACTTGATTCATCCATGGGTGTGCAATGAGGTCCAATGCTTATGTGTGAGTTGTGGAAGCAGACAGATAGAATGCTAGGTATAAAGTAATAATGGTTCAGCTCTAACATGTATTATTACAACAGATTATAAGGTACACTTCTCTATTGGACTGCCCAGTATTTTGCTATGTTTCCTGCATCCCCCTATGCTCATTATCTTCCACCCATTGATTGTGGAATTCATTCTGTGGCTCTGCTACCTATGGGTTGAGGTATTATTTGTCAGTAGCCAATGGTAAGTTAATACAGACATGAGCTTTGTATATGACAGATAGCTGGTGAAATGGGTTTAGTGAAGTGCCTGCGACAGGTGATATATCGGTCAAATCTGGGTGACCCTGCTTTGGAGGTATTTTACAATGGCCACGACATCTGTGAGCTGCATATTTGCTGTGTGTGCCACCATGCCTTCCATCCTGATGGCACTCTCTGTAATGCTCTATTTGCAGCTCAGTATGCAAACAGTGCCCATGTGTTGCTCTGGTTTTCAACCGCAATCTCTGAAATCAGTCCTGTGACATCACTGTTGTCATGTGTGTTCTGCTGAGGGAACCTCTGTCTGATGCCCATTATACTGCCAGTTCGAATCAGGGAGGCATTACCAGATCACAGTTGGGACACATGACATCTGTTGTTGTATCAATAAAGACACATATACAGAAGCTGTGTCCAAATGTGATTTATTGTGCAAGTAGGAATTTTTACAGTCACAATCATATAACATGAATTATATAACAAAAGGTGATGAGTGGTGATGTGGTGGATGGATTACTCAGAGTAACAGCTACAAGAGTTGGTTACACAGGTCCTTTGTTCTTGTACCATGGGAAAATGGAGTTCTGTCTCAGAACAGTCAGCAGGGTGTCTCAGTGGCACACAAGGGTGACAAATCAGGAAATGTTCACTTCCTGGCAGAGGGTTTTGCCTTGGCATCTGCTCCAGCTGGATGTCTGGGTGGACGTCCACGTTTGCGGGGGCACTTCAGATACTGAGGGTGGGGTGTCTGAGGCTTGTGGTTCACCTGGCAGGGTCTCCATTCCACTAACTGCCGCTGATGTAGCTGGGGCAGATGTAATATTGCTAGTGGAAGGGGCCTGATGGTGGGTTGAGAAACAATGCAGGTTGATTTTGATGTCCCTTAGCACCCCTACAAAAGAGGCCATGGTGGCATTGTGTGCCTGCCACTGCTGCATGACCTCCTGGTGGTATTCCCTCTGCTGCTTTTTATTTTCCTCCAACATGATAATAATCCTGTCATGGGAAGTTTGGTATGCTCCCAGGACATGGGATATGGTTTCCTGGTGAACGGAGTTGCTTGGGGGCCCCATTCTCTGGCCCACAGCATCCCTCCCATGCACCCTGCCCCCAGGAGCCTCTGCCCCTGGCACGGTGTGCCCACTCCCAGTGTTAACAGGACTATTATTGCCTGGGGTGTGGAGGTTAGACTCAGGTCCCTGTACTGTGGGGCACACAATAGTTAAAAAATAAATTGGGACACAGGCTTGGGGGCAAGTGGTTGGCTGTGATGCTGATGCAAAAGTGTTAGGGTGGATTGATGTGGGCAGGTTGAGACAGGGAGTTGTAGACTGACCAGGTGTCCCAGATGGGCCAGGTAGGTTGACACTGTCTAGACATCCTCGCGTGTTGTCCTCACTGGGGCCTTCATCCTGAGGAGGGCTGGCAGTGTCTGGTATCCTTACCGTGGTAGCACTGGCAGGGTTACCTGTGGATGGAGTGAGACACAGAGTTCAGTTTAGAAAGTGTGTTTGGTTGCCTCTTTGTCAGATGCATGCAGTGGCTTAACATGTTTCCCTGCAATGACAATGACAGACGCAGCACTGCATACTTTGGTGGTACATACAAGTCTGACATCAGTTCCATACTTTATGTTGTGATCTGTCATTCATGTTTGGTACATATAGCACTGCGTATGGGTTCTGGTTCTGTCTGATTCTTCACATGACTATTCAGCCCTTTTACCTAGTGAATAGTCAGACTTGCTAGATGTCACACAATGTGCCAGCACATTGGACCCGGTGTACCAGTGGGAACACAGTATGTGAGTATGCAAGGGTAATAGTCCTGCCTCTCGATGTTATGCATGTGCATGAGGTCTGCCATCTTACATTGCAAACCATGGTCAGTCCTTTTGAGGCCTGGGGATATGGATCACTGGCCAATTGGATTAGTCACTGAGCTGTAGCTGTGTTTAGCCTAGGTTGCCGTAGTATTACTCTTATTGCCATGTACTGGTCCTTAGTCATACAATCTGGTTGGTGTAGATAATACAATAGCAATACATGCATGACATGTGATGTGCCCATTCCAGGTTTTCACTTTGAAGGATTAGTGCATTCTGGGAGTTGTAGTGATTGTATTGGCCCATAGTATGGGTGCCTTTGCCTAGGGCTGTGTGGGCAGTTGGGCTATGTGGGGTGACGGCATGCAGGGGAGGGGCATTAGGTGATTGGCAGGTCAGTGTAGTGGAAAATTCAGTTAAATATGAAGTATTTGGCTGTTGATGAAGCATGCAGGACACGTCAATTGTGTGACATTAATGTGTGGGTACTTACCAGACTCCAGTCCACCAGGTATTACACTCAGGCCCTCAGGATGCAGTATGTCCAAGACCTTCTCCTCCTATGATGTGGACTGTGGTGGGGGCCCACCGCTGGTGTTGTGCATGGTGATTTGGTGTCATGATGCCATGGACGCACCTTCCCCGTAGGTCGTTCCACCTCTTTATGTTGTCCTCTTGTGGATGGTTGCCTACTAAGTTGACCCTGTTGACTACAATTTGCCGCAACTCCATTTTCCTGGCACTTGATGTTTGTTGGACCTGTACTCCAAACAGTTGTGGCTTTATCCTGACAATTTCATCCACCATGACCCTCAGTTAGTTGTCAGTAAACTGTGGGTGCTTTTGTGGGGACATGGTAGTGCTTGTGTTGAAGGTGTGCGAGTTTTGTGTGTGTAAGGGTGCTGTGTTGGGTGATTGATAGGGTGTGGATGGTGGATTATGTAGGATGGACTCTTCTAGTGAAATTTGTGTGTGATCATAGAGGGCCTGATTACGACCTTGGCTGAGGGAATTATTATGTCCCAAACGTGACGGATATCCAGTCCGCCGTAGTACAAGTTCCATTATAGACAATGGAAATCTGGAAAACGGCGGGCGGGATCTCCATCACGTTTGGGATGTGATGCATGTGGTTTAATTGCCTGCTGCCAGTGTTTCAGATTGGTGTTTTTGTAGCAAAAGATTGTGAGTTATGTGAGGGGGTTGTTATATAGTTCAGGGTGTAGGTGTGTTGGGTGTGTGGATGTTTTTCAGGTGTGGGGTGTTCATACTGTCCAATGTGGTATGGTACTGTTCTGACAGTAGTGGGTTCTGACCGCGGCAGATCGCACTGACAATGGTTTTCCGCCATGGAAGCACCACTGTGGTGATTTGTGGATCGTAATCTGGTGGGTGGATTTTTGTCAGCTTGGCGGTGCTGGTGGTCGAACTGCCACTTTTCCGTCCTCCAGTGTCCTGGTGGTTTTGGATTTTTGGCTGTTTTTTGTCAGTCTTCACAGTGTGATCAATAATGCGGCGGATGGATTACTTCCAACATGACGATCTTTTGGTGGCCACCACCGCAGCGGTCTTCCCAAAAGGCCGCCAAACTCGTAATGAGTCCCAAACCAAATACACAAAATATAATTGGCTGTAATTGTCAAACTGTATGCCTATTGGCTTTGTCAGGGTGTCAGCACATTAACATGAGAAGTATGTCACAATAAACCAATGCAACTCCATTAAAATCAGTAATGACGGACCAATTTTACAATGGCATTCATTAAGACAGGCAATGGCCTATCATTAACTATATGATTGTCAATAAAGCATTTTAAAATGATTCATTGACCTTCATTAAATCATGCAATGTTTCACTGTTAACTTTTTTAGTTTTTTTAGTCCTCATAGTTTTCTGCCTTGGCTAAGGGGGCCGCAGGGGAGAGGGACCCTAACCCCGGTAGGCCCTCCCAGGCCGCACCCTCCGCCCTCCAGCCACTCAGATCCAAGACATCTGGCTTTTATGCTCGAACCCCACACACTTGACATAGAGCTATCGTCTAGCCGGGGAAATCCTTGTGGAAGATTATTAATCACTGGACCTGTTTTGTTTAGATTCAAAACCAGGTCCAAACTCTAGCCAGAAAGGTCTATCCCTTGACAATTATTTTCCCACAGTGACCAAAATTCATCTCTTTTACTGGGGGGCCGCTGCATTCTAGGCAGCACAAATTATTAATCGCCGTCAGCCATCCCTGTTCAGTGGGAGCCGATGAAAGGATCTATTTTAAACAAATTTACTGTCTGGCTAAAAGCATTAGCCCACACAGTAGATGGCTTTGATGTCTGGTGAGCCTCTCATTCTGCACTTCCCCATCAATCAACCCAACAATTACCATCGGGAGGCTTAGCTTGACTTCTTGGCTGATTACCTCCTTAAACACCTTATCAACAGCATTCCAGAAGTCTTCAAGCTTTGGGCAGTGCCGAAACATGTGGAGATCATTTGCCCGCTCTTTGTCAAAACGCGGGCAGTTTTTTTTTCCCTCCCCAGAGCAGTTAACTTCTCTGGTGACCAATACACCCTATGTAATGTAAACAAATGTTTTTTTTTCAGGGAAGCAGATTTAACTGTGAACCAGAGTGTAGACATTGACACTTGCCAAAGATGAATGTGATCCAGAGTCGGCAGAATCTTTCCCCACATCTTCTCAGAGAGATGTGACATCTCTTCCCCTGCCTTCATTAGCATTCAATTCCATAAAGCAACCTCTTTATGGTAGACAGATCACTGAAGTACTTTCTTTTCCCAAATGCTCTTCCCTTTCCCTTCCTTTCGCAGAGTATTGACCTAACATGCCAGCTGATAATACTTAAATTTGGAAAGAGTACTTTCTGCTTGCTCTGTGAATGTAGACCAGGATATCAGGGTACAATCCTCTACAATGTGTCCCCAATTTACCACTGCATTTATCCGTAGGGGGGACTGACAGTTTATCTTGAACGCATTCAGAGGGTGCCTGGTGAGTCCCGAATAGGGGGGCTTCCTACTATAATATGGTGACCCTAAAAAAAACCGAACTTGCAACCATATCCTGCATGCAGAGTCTTTAGTCGAGTCTTTTTTAAATACTTCGGGTAGCTGAATTTATATAGAAAGTGGTCTCCTGCCCCAGGAAAATCTTGAGTCATTGCCTTCAAAAGAGAAGAATAATTAGATCTATCATTTAAGATAGTATTTATAGAAGTCTGGTGATGTGATTCCCCCCATGCTCTTTCTTTTTGCACAGCCTTTTCCATGCAATACGAACTCCCATGCATGCACATACAAATGAGGTCAAATCCCCCTGACATTTTTTAAACCATCCCAGCTTGAAATCTAAAGGGATTGTATTAAACAGAAAAGTAAACTTTAGGAGAATACTCATTTTTAAAATGTTTGACCTACCTATTAAGGATAATGGGAGGCTATGTCTTTAAAAACGTCTTTGTTTCCACCTATACTTTTACGGAAGTTACCCTTAGCAACCTCTTCCAGCTTAGCTGTTATCTGTATATCCAGGTATTTTATCTCTTGTTTAACTAATCGGCTTTTGTAATCGACATTCCAACACATTATTTCCATTTTTTTCCTGATTTACAGAGTAACCAGACACCCTACCAAATTCCTCCAGAGCAAGCAGCATATTAGAAAGGGAACCAACCACATCCCTGGTATATCATTAAATCATCAGCATATAGTGCCACTTTCTTTTCCCAACCTCTCCTTTGGAATGGAATAATGTTACTGTTCTCTCTAATCATTATGGCCAAGGGTTTGATATACAGAATAACGAAAAGAGGGGAGAGCAGGCAACCCTGCCGGGTTCCTCTCCCGATCCTAAATTCTATTGACAGATTATCATTAATCGATATTCTAGCTGTTTGATTTTTGTACAAAGCTCTTACCGCCCTGAAAAAAACCTTCTCAAACCCTTAGGCTTCCATAGTCATCTGTAGAAAGGGCCAGCTAACCAGATCAAAGTTTCAGCTGCATTGAATGTCAGAGCTGCTAAGGGAGCACCCTCCTGAAGGCCCAAGTCTATTGCAGTCCGTAAATCATGGGTGAGTTCATGAAGTTGTGTCCCCTTAAGAAAGCCCTTCTGATCCTCATGCCCCAAAGTACCAATCACCCTCTCTAGCCTTTTAGATAAAATATGTGTATAGAGTTTATAGTCTGAATTAAGTAGTGAAATGGGTCTATATGACTCACATTGTGCCGGGTCTTTACTGGGCTTTAAAATCAAGCTAATTATGGCTTCATCCCATGATTTTGGTGCTTCTGTACCCTGAAAGAAAACTTGATTAAATAGCTCTAGGACAATTGGAGCCAGCTCATCTTTGAGTAGTTTATATAATTCATTTGGTAATTTGTCAGGTCCAGGTGCTTTTCCCTTCTTTAGTCTCTTTATCGCTTCAAGCAACTTTTCCACTTCTAACTTTACCGCCAACTCCTGTCGAGATGTTTCATCCAACTCAGATAGACGAACTCTACTAAAAAAATACCCTAATCTGATCCTCCAATGCGTCCGCATCCTTTGTGTAGAGCTTTTGGAAAAAGACGGAAAGGCATCCTCTATCTATGATTTCCCTGTAAAATGACACCCTGTTACCTCATTTCTAATAGTTACTATACACCAAGGTAAGGTGGGCCTTGCTAACCTTTTTTTCCGATTTGGAAGGTAGAGGCTTGCCAACCAGAACATCAGAGGTGGGGGCCCATTTGCATAGAACTAAGAGGGGGAGAGTGTGGGTGAGGAGTGGGTCAGTTAAACGCACTCCAAAGGATAGTGACTACTTGGATAATCAGAATGTTAAAATTATTCAAAGAAAGAAGCTGGCAAATAAAAGCACTCTTATATCGACTAGCAAAAAATAGGTTGTCTCCCCTAAGGACTCGCTAGTTGATCGCAGGAGTGTTACGCCGTTACTATAATTTTTTAAATCCCTTCCTAAGGGGGGTAGAAACATTGGAAGGATATACCACTTCTCACCCTTTTTCGGAGGGTTCAGGAGCAGAGGTGCAGGAGTTGGAAAAAAGAATCGGGGAGGCTACTCCCTCTCGAATGGCAACTGAATCCTTTAGTGGACATATGGAGACCCCATAGATATCGTCCGCCACTGGAATCTCAGAACCTGTACCCCAGACTGAATCTCTGCATTTGCATAGCCCGGATGTCCAAAACCTTTTCCTCTAATTGACAAAGGAGATCAGAGAGAAATTTGAGGTCTCAGAGTGCAATCAAGGAAAGATCCAAGACGTTTGCAAAGCTATGGAGAGCAAGATAAATATGTTAACGGAGAGGATGAGTATAGTAGAAGTGGCAGTTGAGGAGCAGGACAGACGAGTACTCTCAAATACTCATGACCTCTCTAAGCTCAAAGCTGGAGGGAAAGTTATACAGGATAAGTTAGAAATTCTGGAAAATAATATGAGGAGGAACAACATCAGATTGTTGAAAGTCTCAGAGAGGGTGGAAGGGGAGGACATTAAGGGATATGTAATATCCCTAATCAGAGAATCCTTAAAGATGAAAAAAGCTTCTCCAGGGAGGTGGGGGGGGGGGGTAAATATAATCCCCAGGGAGTCTTAGGGGAAGAACAGTTGGGATTTTGAGAGGTCACCTTATTGGGGCTTCTGTACTTCTGGTAGCCCCCACAAAGCTAAATAAAACAATTGGTGGTGCCACTGCCCAGTCTCTGGCACTGCCAAAGGAAATTTGCTAATTTTGTTATCGAGCACTCCCTGTGCCTCTGGCAGTGTTGTTTGATATGCGGTGTACACACAACAAAATGCTATCTTTTCCTTTTAAAATCTGGTTGTCCAGCCCCAATAAAGCACCCAAGTGTAACTTTGTTGTGTGCTGCTGGCGGTCCTAGGGGTGCTTCAAGAAACCACACGGCTCACCACACACTTAAAACAATTCCTGGGTGCAAACCAGGAGCCTATGCCCTCCTGGGAATGGTAGGGGTTGGGAAGAACAACCAGCCTGATCTCCTAATTCCTTGGTCCTCAGGGAGATGGAGCCCCTGGGGACTTAGGAGATAAGGGTGTGGTGGCACTCATACCTTGTTCTTTCTCTTTGTTTCTTTTGAAAGAAAGTCAGTTTCATTGTTTGCAGCAGTCCCTCAACACAATGCCTCAGGAAAAGGTGAGGGGCTTCACATGACCCCCTCTCCCCCCCAGCCATGTCCCTTCCTGGACCCTTGGCTTTTCTCAGTGACTTCATAAAGCTCCAGCTGAGGAGCACATTGTGCATGTGGTCCCTGCCAGCCATCCCCTCTCTCCCCCAGGGGATGACATTTCTTCCTGTTTGTACTCTGGACCTGTTCTCTGTCCAGAGACTGGTGTTCTTCTCAGACTGGGGCCATTTCCTGGGACACCCAGAAGCCCCCAAAGGAGATTAGGCAGAACATCCTTCCTGCCTACACCCTTAAGGTCCATTTGACCCTGTTGTCACTTAAAGTGCACCAATGTGATAAAGGAAGTCAGAGAGCTGCTCTAATGTGAGGGGTATGTCTTTGCAGGATCAATACTCAGCAGTTCAGAGTAACCCTTCTCTTACTGGGCTCTCAGGTCCATCCCTCTGCTGCCCCTCAAATGATGTCAGGGGATCAGAGCTACTGGCCCTGGAGAGGTGAACTCCATTCAGGATACTCCAGTACCGCAGTGGCTAGGACCTCTTCAAGGTCCTGTGAAAGCCATCTTCTCTCCCCAACTTCCCTGTGCAGAGGATTTCAGGTGGGGTTGGAAAGTTCCAAAAGGTAGCTACCTCTATCCAATCCTGGGTGACATATCATCACTCCACTACGATCCCAACCCTCCTTTTTTTGTTGGGGGGGGGCATGTCAAAATGGCGACTGTTAAAAGATCTTCTCTGGGAGCCTGAGCCCTGGCTCTAACTGCCAACGCTGACTATTCCCTTCCTTCCAAAACCTCAAAGGGAAAACCCTCCTGTGATTAGCTCCATAGGTCTGGGCTTTCTCCTTTTGTTTCTGTGGGTGTGAGCCTTCCCAAGCCAGGTACAGTATGACAATTCTTGCATGCAGATTATGTCCTAATCCTTTACTTTCCTAAGAAAAGGCCCAAGTACTCCACAATGGGGAGGCCTTTGTCTGGGTGTGAGTAGGCCTTTGATCTTCTATCTGACCAGCAGAGTATTTAAATTGGCCCAGCAGGGGAAAAAGCCTGGAATCTAATTAGGAGCTGACTCAAAGAAATATAACAAGTCCTCAAAGGCCAGAAGGAGTGTAGCTGTGACAAACCTCAGATCAGTTCTTCATTTGGGATTTAGTTCTACCATATGGTCAGTGTGTCACACTACTCTCTTGGCCTAACTATCGCAAAACTGGACTTTATTGCAAATTTTGTCCATAATGTAGAACAAAGGAAACACACACTATTTTCAGTTAGGCACTACAAACTTGGACTATGAATGTCTCCTCACACTAGGTCATCATCAATCCCTGCAGGTTCCCTTCTGTGACAGGTGAACTATACACAGATACTGTGCTGAGCTAAATGTTATTCTCACTTGCTCATCCTGCTTACATGTGCACATATGCAGCCAACCTAGACCCTCTTACCATAGCTATACTACAGCAGATCTTATTTTAAAAGGTCACACAGGTGGCTAGCACCCTCAATCTATTTTAAAAGAGTTTACAGTGAGTGAGGCTCAGTTAATCCAGGGGTTTAAATGTATCCATTTTCTCACATCCTGAAAAGACGTGTGAATAAACACTGGTTTAATGAAGGAAAAATGATATCAGAATGCAGGTAGCTTCTCATACACATGGAGGATTAAGATGTAACCTCCCTATTTTAGAGTAAAATGCACCCTATTGTTTTAGAATTGTGCTAGTATCTTGAACAAAGCCAAATGTCTTGTCTGTCCATAATAAGCAACAAACCAGCAGTTCTGACACTCAGCAAATCCTGCGAACCACAATTGTCAAGTACTACTAAAGAAGAGACAAGTTAATCTTAGAAGACCAAGGTAAATGCCTTACAGAAGCGGGACTAAAGTACAGCTATTTTAAAATCCTTCATACAAAGCATTATTCCCCTAAGCACCTATTTAAAATTTGCCTTAAACCAGATTCTGAATGTTTAAGTTGTCATCAAACAGAATGTAATATTGTTCACATTTCATGGAATTGCACTTATTTGAAAGAATATTGAGATGATAACCATTGTTTCTAAATTTGAAAGCGACCCAATGCTTGGTAGCCTTTGGGAGTTCCCTATTATTATTTATGTTACAATACATGAGAAAACATTTGTATATTTAGAAAACTGAGGTTTTTGAATATACCAAAATATGATGAATGGTGAATAAAAATGTTGCAGTGGGCTATTTTTGAAAACTGAGATCACACGGCTGTTTATGCAAGTATTTGCGGGCCAATGCTATCACAAACACAGGAAATTAGACCTGTTTTTGGCCAGTAACTTATTATTAATACTTACAGATTTAGAGAATGTTACCAGTGTTTCTAGTTGAATACATACTGTGGATAAATGAATAATGAATAATTAGACAATACATTATTTTTCTATCTTTTGTTTAATTGCTTTCTTATAACTCAGCGTAGTGACAATTTGTTCTTACTTCCATGAGTACGTTACTTATAAGACAATATCACTATCATCATGTATTATTTGGACTTGAAGTCTAGATATAGTATATAATATGGTTATCATGAATAAAGATATTGTTTATATTGTTGATATTCATTTTCAAAAAGTTTTTAAAATATGTTTTATGGTATAATTAGGATAAAATGGGCTACTAATTTATTATATTGTAAATTAACATTGGAATACATATTACAGTGTATTTTTTATATGCATATTATATTTTAGATGATAATTTTAATGTTTTAAAGTCTAAACATTACACTTGTTATTATATAAAGCTTATATAATATTGAGGGAATGTTTTTGCTCTCAAAATAATATTCTTTCAACAAAATGTAGATTTGTGACAACACATAACTGGGGTGGTTGTGGTCTCAATCAACAGTCTTTGGTATAAAATAGCAAAACATGGATTTTAAAAACATTAATTGCCTTCTATATTTTAGGGACCATCATAATGCGTGTTTGGGGAGTACTTAAGCACAAAACTAGCCAAGAGTTAACATGGTTAGTCACTCTACAACAGTGTCCTATAAATAAACACTAACTAACATGAAAAGTAACCATTTCACAGTTTAAGAACTAATTTTGCTTTGATTTGACAAACAACAAAACAAGCTAGGTTGTTTGCGAATCCAAGATCTGAACAATGTTTGCTGCCCAGGTCATGCCTTGGGGTGAGGACTGGGATATTCAGTACTGCTCCATTGTCTTAGTATGCTGTTTGCCATTATGTCTGGGGGTGTAGGTAACAATAGTTCAAAGAGTGCAGTAGCACCAGGGCCAAGGTAAGAGGCCCTCTGCACTGCAATAATGACCGCCTTTTACTCTCCAACTACAGGGAGTGCTAATTTTCCTTGCCTAGACTATGAGCTATGGAACCCTTGCTACACCACTGTTCAGCTTTCCATATTCCTTAATGGACCTTCCCAATCATTGGTTACACCCAACTGCTTCCACGTTTATCTTATCAATACCAAAAAAATAGCATGGTGTGTTTCTGTGACTCCTATCAGTTTATTTCACAGTGCCAAGTCATTTCATTCTATGATTTTTTCTAAACACATTCTTAAATTGTTACCTTTTTAGCATTTTCTTTTATTTCATCCAGTTTTAGGTCATCTCTGCGCTGCCCTTTCAATGGTGGTAGCTGGGTTCTCTGAAATCCACAGGAAGACGTTCCTACAAGTGGAGCAGACACTCTCTGGCAAAGTGCTGTTAGTCTCTTCAATGCCTTGCTTCAAGCTTGCTCCTCAGTACATCTTGCTTGGGTTGGCTGAAGCACTGGTTACTCCTGCTTGTAAGTATTATATTCTCTCGTAAAGCATTAGTAAAAAACTATTTCTTTCTTTCCCACATGGCAAACACAGAGAAAAGTATTAAAGTAAAGAGCAAACGTTATCAAAATTACAGATGTACTTTCACTCCAAAGATGTTCTCTCAATTTCTGAAGGCTAATTGAAGGCCTGCAATGTTCTGTGAGCAATTGCTAATTTCCTAGTTTATGATGTTGGCAATTATCATATTTCAAATCCTACTGATGCAATGTGGTGACATTTCATCTTTCTAATTCGCAATTTCATCATATAGAAAATTGGAACTGTCATCAAAAGCTGGTACTTTGCTGAATGGTAGTTTGTGCCAGTCATAACTAAATGCATTTTATTTAGGGATGAAATATGTTTATGGGTTGTGCAAGCGGTCCAACTGAAATTTTATTAAATCCTTGCACAAACAATATTGGCTACTTTCAAATTGATAGGGCAGCAGATTCACAGTATTTCAATGCCCAGTTAGCCTAAAATTGGGACAAACAATGAGATGTGTTAATATGTACCTATGTTCACAGTCCTGCGGAACTGTTGTAGGTAATAATATAATAGCCTTCCTATCTCCTGCTCTCAGTTTAACTCTACAAAGACAGCAATAAAAAAAGGGCTTGGCTATGTTTTTGCATCGTTTGAGGAATCTTCATGAAACTTTCCAAAAAAGTGCTTCGTTGGGTTTTGTTCTGCATGGAAAGTTTCAGGGTGATCCATCAAGCAGGGCTGAGAAAAAGGGGGGGTCAAAAAACGTGCATTTCCTATCTTAGATATGACTGCAGCCCGAACCACGGACCGGCATTACATCAAATTTGGCAGGAAGATAGCTTTGGTGTAAATCCATTCAGTCGTTTTCAAGATATTAAAGACAATCCACATTTGTAAATCTGGGCAGAGCCCAAGCACTGATCTCATGGTGAGATTCAATTGGCTGTCTGCACTTCAACCAGAAAGTGATGGCAGCCATCTTGGAACCAATATACATGATAGCACCCATTGAAATGCATCGCAGTTGAATGGCAGGTTTTGAGAAAAAGGAGAACGTAAAAAGGGCGATAACAGATTTTAGTTACAGTATATACCATTTATTACTAAGGTGATTTAGCCCTGTGAAAAAGCGTTCTGCTGGGATTTCATGAATCAAGTTTGAGAGAAAACAGTTTTCTCATGATTTTCCCACAGAGGTTATGGAAGGTGCTCCAGAACCAAAATGAAAGCATATTCTCTGTAACTTCACACTGTCTTTCTCAGCCATTGGAGAATGAAGTCTGACAGCCTGTCAGTTGAGTCTCTTGTGGTATACTGCAGCCTCCATAAGTATTCTAAAGTACAACTGGACCACTAATATTCTTACTTATGGCAAAATTATGGCACACCTGAAGATATCTTGATTGAATCAAACTTGTAGAATGTAAACATTTAATTTAGAAAAGAACAAAATGAGGGAGTTCATTTTGTCATCGAAATTATGGTTAGTGCTGTACAAAGAAAAATTAGGACATATTTTAAGTGGTTTCTCAAATGTCTTCCTGTTGTATTTCAACAGGAGCAGCCTGTGATTCGATTCCCTTGTGTTCTACTGCAGCCTCCCAGAGTGTTCCAAAGAATAACTAGAGCACTAACAGTCTTACTTATGACAAACGTGGGACACACCTGAAGCCACCTTGATTAAATCAAACTGGTAAAACTTAAAACATTTAATTTAGAAAGGAACAAAATGAGGGGTTTAATTTTGTCATAGAAATTATGGTTAGTGCTGTAAAAAGACAAATTAGGACAAGTTTTAAGTAAATTCTCAAATATTTTCCTCTACTATTTCATTAAAACATTCTGACATGTAGACTGAAACATGCACTTTCAACACCAGCAGCAGACAGCAAGTTAATTCCCTGGCGATCAGCAGTTTACTTTACTACACTGTTCTAATGAGCAACTAGAGTGCTAACATTCTGAATTCATGCCAAAAGTGGGGCACATCTGAACCCCATCTTAATGGAATTGAAGTCGAAAACTGAAAGCATTTCCACAAAGAATGCTGTACTAAGTGAGATTAGAGAGCTTCATAACTAACAAATAACTCTCCCCAGATGGCTGCCATAGAAAAAGGAGCCAAAATGTAGCACAGCTATCACCCAAATGTAGCCCAATGACAGAAGTGTCCAAAACACTTAATTGGTTTCTGTTTTTGCAGTTTTTTATATATCATATATCACAGACTTGACCCGAAGGTATTGAAGTGCTTTACATGAGCATCAGTTACATTACACAAAGACACATTCCGTTTGCGCTATAGGCATGGGGAGATTGAGTGATTTGTCCAGGATCACAGGATGTTGAGCTGATGCTGAAACTGGAACTAGTTCGCCAGTTCCGAAGTCTGCAGCTCTGGTCATGATGCAACATTCTGTCCCCTAAGTGAAAGATATAAGCAAGTGATCAACAGATTAAAAAAAAAAAAATAGCAAATAATGTCAAAGTGCTTTGTCACTATTTGATAATTCAGACAATATGTCCTAATTTTAGTTTTTTAGAACACTAACCATAATTTCCCTGGGAATAGGACCCTATCATTTTTACAGTTTTGAAAGAAAATGCTTTAGGTTTGATTATATCAAGATGACGGCAAGATTATATCAAGATGACGGCAAGATGACGGCAAGATGACGGCAATAAATGTAGAATGTTAGCAATCTAGTTGTTCATTAAAATACTGTGGGGAGGCAAATGTCAGTGGCAGGGAAGAGGGTAGAGAGGCAACCTTTTGTCTACAGTATGCTGGGCAGGTGGGAGGGGCAGTGGCAGCACATCAGACCATGGAGGAAGGAGGAAAGGGGACAGGGACAACAAACCAACCAGGCAGGACAGGCAAGACAGGCTGTGGCAATATAACAGACCATTGAGGGCAGTAGGGAGAGCAGTAGAAGCACAGCCATACATGCCAAGAGAGCCAATTCAGACAGGAGACTCCTGATGTTTTATAAGGCCAACAGGGCTTTATTTTATCTGTCTCTTGCCTAAAATATCATTTTTTTCAATGTAAGTCAATAGGGAAAATCAATTCCCCAGGTTTTAGTTTTTTTTCCAAATCTCCCTTTTATCAATTTCAAAATGTTGGCAAGTATGGTACATTGGACCACTGAGAGCAGGAAGAACGGGGTAGGGACATGGACTTGGATAACAGAGGGCAGGAGGGAGATGGGCAGGGGCACCAAAATGACAACAGGGCAGACGTCAGGGGTTGCAGCCGCATAATACACTATACAAGGCAAGCGGGACAGCAGTTCAGCACAACCGACCTGTTGGAAAGTGGATTATTGGTAAGGGCAGGTCGGTACCTACACTTAGCAATAGACCTCTGACCCCCAGTAGGTCAAGTTAGGTCTCAGTAAACTAACCCCAGCTCAACCTTTGGCAACAAGCGATAAGGCTTAACTTAGGAGACAGGTGTGTAAAGCATTTAAAAATCACAAAACAGTAAATAAGTAAAACACAAAACATGCTAAAAATCCAGCTTTGTCTCTCCGACGTCGGGTGACCCTCCACAGCAAGTTGATTTCAAGTCGAAGTAGTTGGATTGCCTTTCCAGGAGCCCCCGGTGAAATCCTGGAAGTCAGCGGGATGAAGCTGCAAGTCAGGCTGGGTCTTGATCGACGTATGCCAGCTTGACTCACGACATCGAGTCGGTCCCTTTATGGAGCTTTTTACCAAACGTTCTCCAATCTTCTCCAAACTTCTGGATCTTCTTTCAGAAGGTCTTCGAAGGTCTTTTAGGAGTCCATAGCTCACCTCAATGTTCTAGAAGCTTCGAGTTGCTCCTTGAGGGTTAGGACTCCAACTCTCAGAATACATCTGTCTCAAACTTAAAAATGACCACTGGATGTCGGTCAGCCGGTCAGTTTCTTCAGGCTTTGATTCAGGGGCTCTGGTTAGCTATTTTCTACCTGTAGCAAACAGGGAGTCCCTTCTTGAACCAGTTGAAGCCAGGCAAAGTCATTTTTGTGCTGAAGCCCAAGTGTGCAGCTGGTGTAGTCCTTCAGAGTGCAGTGTCGAGGTGCAGGTCAGGGGTCCAGCAGGGCAGTCCTTCTTCTTTTCTTTGTTCCTGGTAGGGATCTGAGGTGTGGGTGCAGCTCTGCCATATTTATCCTTGCTTATAGGGTGGAAAGCGGGGGGCAACTGTCCAATCACAGACAGGCCACCACCCTCTTGGATGACCACTTCCTGGGAAGTGTGGTAAAAATCAATCCCAGGGAGCAACATTCCTTAAAAATCCAAAATGGCAGAAATTAAATTTTTGAGGTTAGGTCTGGCTGAGTCCACCCAATGGTGTGGCTAAAATTCCTTAACACACGCCTTTCCTGCCCTCTCCTAATCTAATCAAGGTGTTACCTGGTTGTCTGGGTTTACAGGAAATGGGGGAAGTCCTGAGCAGCTCCAAATGTCCTTCTCACCTTTGAAGTCTAGTTTGGCTGCTCGCTCTCATCCTGTTTTACCAGCTGCTGAGGCAGATCTCCTCTCTCAGGCACGTCCTTTGTCCCACCCAGGCCACTTCACACCTCATGAAGGCAGCCTAGCTAGGCTGCCAGAGGCTGGCCAAACAGAGAAGGCCGCTACGGAGCTGAAGTTGGCAGCTTTCAGGTAGAGTTCTAAAACTAGTTATATTACTTTCAACAATGGCAAATTATTAGATGTATTATAACAATAGGTTTGAAACCAAACTTGAAATATCCAGCTCCTTTTGAGACGTTATTAACTAAAAACAATGTCTGCCTATGTTAGCCTATGGAGCCTATTCAATGCAATAGGAGAAAATGAATTTGGCTATGTTTCCCTCACCAAGTCTTTAAAAATATCTTTTATAAAGTCACTGCTTATAGTTACATTGTACCCAAACATGGGGGCACCTAGTACACACCTTAGGGGCGACATATTTAAAATTAATGTAGCTTAAGACTGTGGGAGCACTTTTAATTCCAAAGTCACATTTGGGGTTAACTTTAACTTAAAAGCAGCCAGCAAGGCAGTCCTTCCTTTAAAACGACTCTGGGCACACAGCAGTGCACCTATAGGATGCACCACCTATGCTGAGGTCCCTAATCCTACATGCCCTACCATATAGTAGGGACTTATAGGTAGGTTGACACAGCCAATTATAATTAGCCTAATTTGCTGTCAAGGGCACCATCAGAGTCAGGAAAACACCAGCATAAGTGGAACATGGGGACAAAAAGTCAGGGGGCTTCTGCAATCAGCCAATTTCCACTACACAACCATGGAAAACATTAGGAAGGAGACAGGGCCATGCTTATGGATAACAGAGAGCAGAGGGTAAAGGGGCAGGGGCAGCAAACTGGCCATACCAGAGAGACAGGAGGGACAATTGCTGTACATAAACCATTAATGGCATGGAGGAGAGGGGCACGACAGTGGACCGACAAGACAGGAGGGGGGATAGGGGTCTGCACATTGAAAACCGAGGGCAGGGGGCAAGGGGGCAGGGCTGGAGAAGCAAGCTGACCATGGAGGGCAGGCAGGAGGGGCAAGTGTAGCACAACACACCATGGAGGGCTACAGTTAGACTATAATGGCATACACACAGAACAATGGAGGGAAGGTGGGAGGGGATCAGGGGCAGAAAGCTGACCACACAGGGCAGGTGGGAGGGACTGTGGAAGCACAGAGGGCCATGCATCGCAAACCCGGAAAGTCTGTTGCAGCACAAAGGCCATGGTGGGCAAGAGAAGGGGCAGGGGCATGCACAAAGGACCATAGAGAACAGAAGGGGTGGGTAGAGGCTGGATACAGGCAAGAGAGGGCAGCAAAATGACCATGGAGGACAGAAAAGAGGGGATTGGAGCATGGAACTCAGACAGTCAGGGTGGAGGTGGCAAGGACAGGCAGCAGTCATCTGACCATGCTAGACAGATAGTAGGAGCAGTGGCAGCCTAAGTCATAACTCAGAGCAGATAGGAGGGGCAGTGGCAGGTCCATGGAGCATGGTGAGCAAAAAGGAGGTTGAGGGGCAAGCACACAGACACTAGGGGGCAGGAAGAAGGAGGGTAAGGGCAGAAAGCTAAGCACAGTGGCAAAGCAGGAGGGCAATGATTGAGCATAGAATTGGCACGGAGGGCAGTGGTAGCACGTAGGACCATGCAGGGCAGGAGGGAGGGGGCTGGTGCATGAACTTGGACAACAGAGGGTAGGGAGAAGATGGCTAGGGCAGCAAACTAACTCTTCAGGGCAGGCGGGAAGGGCAGTGGCAGAACAACAGTCACACAGGGCTTTAATGAGGGAGCAGGGGCATGGAATTGGTCACTGGATGGGAAGGAGAAGGAGGGCATGAGCAATAAACTTGGGTCGGGAGCTGCTCAATGCCAGGCCAGGCCCTGCGTCCAAGTACCCCCCCATCCCACCATGCACTGCAATGGGCATTTTACTTAACAGTAAAAAACCTAAAAATTCACTGAAAAAAAGAAAGGTTACAGGAACATTATGGTTAGGGAAAAGAATTTAAAAAAAACCTAAAAAAACAACACTATAGAGTAGTTATAGTTAAGTTCAGATTTTACAAGTACAAAAACATAGAAATTCAGCTGTTATAGTTAGAGCAATTTCAAGTAACTAGTAACTATAACATGTGCCTTAAGGTAACTCTAACTCGTGCCTTCACCGTGCACTTCTAATTACCCCAGATATTACATCACTCATGACATCTTCAATGACATAATTCAGTGGTTCCCAACCTGTGGTCCGGGGACCCCTGGGGGTCCGCGACGCCTTGTCAGGGGGTCCATGGCAGCATAGAAAATTAAATAATACTAACAGATTAGGTCTCCAGCTTTCAGTAATGACTCTGTGGGGGTCCCTAGATTCAAATGAAAATTCAATGGGGGTCCCCGGGTTCCAGTAATGATAAAGTAGGGGTCCACAAAAGTCAAAAGGTTGGGAACCACTGACATAATTGATAATATCACTGTATATTTGCAGTAAAAATATTGATGAGAAACTTGGGAGGGTTCAAGTTATAGTTACCATAGGGCACATGTTTTAGCCACATGAAATGCATGAAATAACCCTATAACAGCTGAACTTTTATGGTTTTGTATGTGTAAAATCTGCCCTAACTATAATGTCCCTGTAACCTTTGTTTTTTTCTACTGAATATGTGTGTGTGTGTGTGTGTGTGTGTGTGTGTGTGTGTTGAGGGTGTGTGTGTGTGAGTGTAAAATGTATAGTCTCAAAAATATAAAATGTCTAAAATTATTTAAAAACAAAATGTACATGTATATATCCACTGTGAAGTTACACTAAGTTCACAGTTTCCACAGGTTCCATACAAAGGATGTGTATTCTTTTGCTAATAACTTTGGCAACTTTTGACAAATCTTAACAAAACTTTCTGGAAAAAACAGTCATCCTCCTAACTATAAGTATGACTATAACTGCTGAATTTCTATGGTTTTGTTTGGGTAGAACATCAACTTAACTATAATGTCCTTGTAACCTCTTGTTTTTTTCAGTAAATTTCTATGTCAGGTTGCAGCAAGCCAATCAGGGCCTTGCTTTTACCCCACCATCAGAGGAGGATCTGAGGAGTATCCTCGAATCTGTAGATCGGCCGGACAAAAAAATGGGAAATGTTTTGCCCGTCAGTGGTCCCTAAGGGACGCCTCCATGTGTCCTATGGGGTCAGGATACATACCCCTTTAATGTTTTTACACTGTTTTTTGTCAGGTTGTGGCCAGCCAATCAGGGCCTTGCTTTTCCTCCGAATCCACGTAAGATCTGAGGACGATCCGCAGTCCTATATATACCAATTTGGTTTCCATTTATTAACTAGAAAACTACTGAACGGATTTACACCAAATTACAATAAAGGCCTCTCTCTGGACCAAGAGCTACCTTTCTGCCAAATTTGGTGTAATTTCGTCTAGTGGTTTCAGTGCTATCACTGTTCAAAAGTGTTTTGGGACATTCCCCTTTTCTTGGCCCCTGCTTGATGGATCACCCAGAAACTTTCCAGACAGCAGCTGAAGTGACCAGGAGAAATCATTGTACAACTGATAACATCTCAGTTCTGCAAGTAATTAATGAGACATATGTCTCTCTGAGAGGAGAAGTGATCAATGCAGCCTTCGTAGGCTTCTCCACAGCACTTGATAAAGTAGATTGTGCCTTGCTGTGGGAAAAGCTTTCAAGACTAGCCATGCCTGATATTCTCCTTGACTTAGGGGTCGCCTTTCACTCCTCCACCTGGCGCACGGTATTGCTAGGGTGAGAACGCGGCCTGTCTCCTGTCATCCCGACTAAAAATGGCCTAAAACAGGGGTGTATGTTGGCTCCATTGTTATTCTCTTTGTACCTCCCTGACTTACCTACTCACTTAACTCAGTTCGAGGGTTTCGCCCCTAAATTGGGACAAGACTGTTATGTTATCTGCTTTATGCCTATGACATTTTTATATTTGATCGTACCCCAAAGGGGCTTAATAACCTTCTCCAAGCCCTTGGGCAATAAACGGAAGCCCACTTTTTAAAGGTAAACTGTTCCAAAAGCAAAATCTTGTGTCTTCATGGGAAAAAAAGGTTCAAATATAGCAGTTTTCATTGGACCTTGGGAGCCCAACAACTCGAAAGGGTAAACACATACACCTTTTTAGGCAAAATCGTCTGTGGGACCCTTTAAGATAAAGAGTATATTGAACATAACCAACGCAAGGCTCAATCCCAGGCCAACGGCTTGGACGCCTTTTACAGGGCAACGAGTAGAAGGTACTTCAAACATCTCCTGGAGGTTTATCGGGCAAAGATATTCCGTCCCTGCTCAATGGTATAGAACATACCCCGGTCTCCAAATGGGTCATTTTTGATAAACCCGAGGGAAGTGTTTTGAGGAGTCTCACATCCATAAACTCCGCCTTCTCTGCAACAACATTAAGGCTTGAGCTGGGCTTGCGCAGCACCCTCATCCAAGGATTGGCTGCAGTAAATCGCTGGATGGTTAGCTTGATGACGAGAGGCGATGACTCCCTACGGTCATTGTTAAAAAAAAAAGAAATAGTGTCCAGCCACAGAACAAAATATACTATCTGCAAGAATTTTATAAATGCTGTAGACCTCTTTCTATAAGATTCCTCTACAATTTTTACGTTTCCTCCAGCATTGCTCAAATCTACAATTAAGAAAGCAACTTGGGCTGCGAGTTTCCGCCTGGACAGACAGGCTTGTGTACACAGGCAGAGTTCTCAAATTATATCTGATCCCATAAGGTCGAGGGTAACGCAGCCCTACCTTAGCTGGAACCTGCCTCATGGGATGACAAGATTCTGGCTCCTGCTTCGACAGGGTCTTCTTCCTCCTAATATATCACAGGCTAGATGGTTCAGTTCCTCTGCTATTTGTAACCTTTGCCATAACGGTGCCCAAGATGAGAAACATGTTGTATTAATTTGTTTGGCTTTATTGCAACATTGCTGTAGGTAGTTGCACCCTATTTGTCTCACTCTTCCTTTATGCACCGCTTTGGAGCTATTGCATGCTATCTTCATTCCACCAAATGAAATGTTTGTATCAGAATTTTTAACTATTTTAAGTGTTTTTTTATCATTGTATTAATTTAGTTAGCCATCTAGGAAATCTTACTTTTTAACTTTGGTTTTTCTTAAATTATGTGTATTTTATGTGGACTTCCAGTGGAGTTCATAATAGATAAAAATTGAATTGGCCACTGTTGTTTTTTTTTTGTTGAAGATGTATCAAATGGCACCAAAGTTATTAGCAAAACAAAAACACCTTTTTCTATTGAAACCAGGTCCTAACTATAACTACATAATGACGACCACCACTATGTGTGAGTGTGTATAGATACAATTTTTCATCACTGTTTTTCACTCGTTATAGACACATATTAAATATAGAAGTCATTTTTTCTAATCAACACTTTGCACTTTAGTTTGTGGCCTTTTTCCATTTCCATCTTGTACACTTGTATTAATTTCTACTTTTCAGTATAGATTAAAACAGAACACATCAACCTTACATAACAAATTCATTCCTCCTATCATGTTAATGGGGCTAAATGACAGGTTGACATTAAACTTATAGGCAATATAAAAGACGAAATTCCAATATGTTTTAGCTAGATATTGCAATTAGTTGTATATATTTATTGCACTTGACACTTTATTATTGGTTTTAGACTTTGAATTGAATAATGACTAAGATCTTATTTATTGTGAGAATTGTAAATATAATGGCTGTCATTTTTCATACTGAATTACAAAATAACAGCTATTTTATTAATTGGTTTATATGTATTAATAATTTTTAATATTTTACAATATTTTATACTATTTACAACGCAAAAATGTTTTGAGATTTTTACACTCAAATTGTTTGAAGTATTTAAAATATTTATACATAAAAAACAACAATGGAGAATACATTTTACATATGTTTGATTAACTGGATTGGAATATGCTGACCAGAAGACACTGATGACATTGGCCAAATAAGGGTAATAATGTAAGGCCCTTATAATGCCAATTTTGGCATGATATAAACATAATGATGACAGAGTTACATGTAAGGACATAGGTACACGTTAGGCCAATACATTAATGAGACATATTATCAATTGTTAATTAGCATTTACAATTCGTAAACTTTCAAATTTTCAATTCTTAATCAATTTTTGTCAAGTTTCCCTTTTATTAAATTATGGATATGCTCCATGCATTTATAAAATATATGTGGAATATAGAATATTTTAATGTCTAGACCATTGAAAATAGTTTATGTTAACATTGTAATGTTAAAACTGGGTATAGATATGTTGATTACATTTAGGTTGTTGCATGTTCCAAGATGGCTGCTGCATTAGAGCACACTACAATATAATGAAAACAAATGATGGATTTCATTTTGTGTATATAGGGTGCCGGTTTCTTGGCCGGAATTGTCCAGTAGAAGGCGTTTTTGCCGAAACACGTTGACATTCCATTGCAGGACTCTGTGTAACCATTATAAGGAATAAATCTGAACTAATTAAATTTAACATTGTTGCATCTGACTTCGTTTCAATGGTCAAGATCTAACAAAGGGATTGGTGCAGCCGTCGGATAGTTATTGTTCCATCTGTCAAGGATTATTTATTATATATATATATGTTCGGTGGCATGTGTAGCTGCAGATACACATGCTGTGCACATCCCGCCATCTGGTGTTGGGCTCGGAGTGTTACAAGTTGTTTTTCTTCGAAGAAGTCTTTTCGAGTCACGAGATCGAGGGACTCCTCCCATTTCGGCTCCATTGCGCATGGGCGTCGACTCCATCTTAGATTGGTTTTTTTCCGCCATCGGGTTCGGACGTGTTCCTTTTCGCTCCGTGTTTCGGGTCGGAAAGTTAGTTAGAATCTCGGAAAAATCGTCGGTATTGTTTGCGTTCGGTATCGGGTTAGTTATAACAGATCGACACCGACTTTTGAAGAGCTCTGGTGGCCCTTCGGGGTTTTTTCGATCCCCCTGTTGGGGCCTGGTCGGCCCAGCCACGTGTCTCTTCAAGGCTGATGGAACGGACCCCATTCCGCTTCTGCCCAAAATGCCATAACAAGTATCCATATACAGATCAGCATCTGGTCTGTAACTTGTGTCTGTCTCCAGAGCACAAGGAGGATACCTGTGAAGCCTGTCGAGCGTTTCGGTCGAGGAAGACATTAAGAGACCGAAGAGCAAGAAGACTGCAGATGGCGTCGGCGCCGACAGAACAAGGGCGTTTCGAGGAGGAAGAAGAAAGCTTCTCCATCCATGAATCGGACTCGGACGAGCTCGATCCAGAAGAAACGCTGAAAACCGTGAGTAAGACATCAAAACATAAAACTCAAGAGCAGACAACAAAAGCCCAGGGGACGTCACCGCCAACAGGCCATGGCTTAACCCGAAAGATAGGTGACCGATCATCGGCACCGAAAAAGGGCATGCATGTGGCGAAGTCATCCGACTCCGGTCGAGATACCGCCACACAGCAATCTCGGGCCCGAGACACTGGCCCCGAACAGATTCAGCACCGAGACAGTGGCACCGAAATGGTTCAGCACCGGGAAACCACGACGCCGAAAATAAAGAAGGTTGCCTCAGAGCCCAAAAAGGCGACCGAAAAGATTTCGATTCCAAAACATCCAGCCTCGGAACCGAAAACAGGTTCCTACACAGAGGAACAGGGATTGTCCTCCCAAATGCAAGGACATAAGTTCGGAGAGGAACTTCAATCTGTTGAGCCAGACTACACTCAAAGAAGGCTCCACATTCAAAAAGACACAGGGAAGATAAGCACTCTTCCCCCAATTAAGATGAAAAGAAGACTTGCCTTTCAAGAAAAGGACAAGCAGCCACAGGCAAAGGTGGCAAGACAAACAACTCCACCACCATCTCCACCACCATCAATGCACACATCACCGGTAGCCACTCCACCACTGATGCAATCTCCGACTCATACTGCAATGAGTCAAGATGATCCTGATGCATGGGACCTTTATGATGCTCCTGTATCAGATAACAGCCCAGAATGTTACCCTACAAGGCCGTCGCCACCTGAAGACAGTACATCCTACACGCAGGTGGTCTCAAGGGAAGCTGCGTTTCATAACGTCACCTTGCATTCAGAACCAATTGAGGATGACTTTTTATTTAATACACTCTCCTCCACTCATAGCCAATACCAAAGCTTACCTATGCTCCCAGGAATTCTAAAACATTCAAAGCCATAACTCCAAGGGTGGAAAAAAAGTATAAGCCACCACCAACAGACCCTGTTTATATTACGCAGCAATTAACACCAGATTCTGTGGTTGTTGGGGCAGCTCGCAAGAGTGCAAACTCTCATACCTCGGGAGATGCACCACCTCCAGACAAGGAGAGTCGCAAATTCGATGCTGCAGGTAAAAGAGTTGCAGCACAAGCAGCAAACCAATGGCGTATTGCCAATTCACAAGCACTTTTGTCAAGATACGATAGAGCTCATTCGGACGAAATGCAGCATTTCATAGAACACTTACCCAAAGAGTTCCAGAAAAGGGCACAACAAGTGGTAGAAGAAGGACAAAGTATCTCCAATAATCAGATACGGTCATCAATGGATGCAGCAGATACAGCTGCAAGGACAGTAAATACTGCAATAACAATAAGGAGACACGCATGGTTGCGTACGTCAGGATTCAAGCCGGAAATACAACAAGCCGTGCTGAATATGCCCTTTAATGAACAGCAGTTGTTTGGGCAGGAAGTCAACACAGCTATTGAAAAACTCAAAAAAGATACTGATACCGCAAAAGCCATGGGCGCACTCTACTCCCCGCAAAGCAGAGGCACATTTCGCAAAACACCATTTAGGGGAGGATTTCGAGGTCAACCTACAAAGGCCACAACCTCACAAGCAAGGCCCACTTATCAAAGCCAATACCAGCGGGGCAATACAGAGGGGCACAATTCCCAAAAAATAGAGGGAAGTTCCAAAGCCCCAAAACCCCTCAAAACAAACAGTGACTTCCAAGTCACACATCCCCAACACATAACACCTGTGGGGGGGAGACTAAGACAATTTTACAAACATTGGGAGGAGATAACAACAGACACTTGGTTACTGGCAATTATCCAGCATGGTTATTGCATAGAATTTCTCAAATTCCCTCCAAACGTGCCACTGAAAACACACAATATGTCAAAACAACATATAGATCTTCTAGGACTAGAAGTTCAGGCATTACTACTAAAAGAAGCAATAGAATTAGTACCAGAACACCAGAAAGGAACAAGAGTTTACTCTCTGTACTTTCTCATACCCAAAAAAGACAAGACTCTGAGACCTATATTAGATCTCCGAACATTAAATACCTACATCAAATCAGATCACTTTCACATGGTGACATTACAAGACGTAATCCCACTACTCAAACCACAAGACTACATGACAACACTAGACCTAAAGGATGCATATTTCCATATACCGATACATCCTTCACACAGAAAGTACTTTAAGGTTTGTATTCCAAGGAACATATTACCAATTCAAGTTGTTGCCATTCGGAATAACAACTGCGCCAAGAGTTTTTACAAAGTGCCTTGCAGTCGTAGCTGCACATATCAGAAGGCAGCAAATACATGTGTTCCCGTACCTAGACGATTGGTTAATCAAAACCAACACTCTAGAAAGGTGTTCACAACAAACAAAGTATGTCATAGAAACCCTACACAAACTAGGTTTCTCAATCAACTACACAAAGTCACACCTTCTGCCGTGTCAAACACAGCAATACTTAGGGGCGACAATCAACACAGCAAAAGGGATTGCTACTCCAAGTCCACAAAGGGTTCAGCCATTTCACAATGTAATACAGGCCATGTATCCAAATCAAAAAACACAAGTCAAAAAGGTGATGAAACTCCTAGGCATGATGTCCTCATGCATAGCCATTGTCCCAAACGCAAGGTTGCACTTGCGGCCCTTACAACAGTGCCTAGCATCACAGTGGTCACAGGCACAGGGTCAAATTCTAGATCTGGTGTTGGTAGACCGCCAAACATACACCTCGCTTCAATGGTGGAACAGTATAAATTTAAACCAAGGGCGGCCTTTCCAAGACCCAGTGCCACAATACGTAATAACAACAGATGCCTCCATGATAGGGTGGGGAGCACACCTCAATCAATACAGCATCCAAGGACAATGGGACACTCACCAAAAACAGTTTCACATAAATCACTTAGAACTATTGGCAGTATTTCTAGCGCTGAAAGCATTTCAACCCATAATAAGCTACAAACACATTCTTGTCAAGACAGACAACATGACAACGATGTATAACCTAAACAAACAGGGAGGCACACACTCAACACAGTTGTGTCTCCTGGCACAGAAAATATGGCATTGGGCGATTCACAACCACATTCGCCTAATAGCACAATTTATTCCAGGAATTCAGAACCAGCTAGCGGACAATCTTTCTCGGGATCACCAACAGATCCACGAATGGGAGATTCACCCCCAAATACTGAATACTTACTTCCAGAGTTGGGGAACGCCACTAATAGATCTATTTGCAACAAAGGAAAACGCAAAATGCCAAAACTTCGCATCCAGGTACCCACAAGATCAGTCTCAGGGCAATGCGTTATGGATGAGTTGGTCAGGGATATTTGCTTACGCTTTTCCCCCTCTCCCACTCCTTCCATATCTAGTAAACAAGCTGAGTCAAAACAAACTCAAACTCATACTAATAGCACCGACATGGGCAAGGCAACCTTGGTACACAACACCACTAGACCTCTCAGTAGTGCCTCATGTCAAACTACCAAACATACCAGATCTGTTAACGCAACACAAACAACAGATCAAACACCCAAATCCAGCATCGCTGAATCTAGCAATCTGGCTCCTGAAGTCCTAGAGTTCGGACATTTAGACCTTACACAGGAATGTATGGAGGTCATAAAACAAGCTAGGAAACCTACCACTAGACATTGCTATGCAAATAAGTGGAAAAGATTTGTTTATTACTGCCACAATAATCAAATTCAACCCTTACACGCATCTGCCAAAGACATCGTAGGATACTTACTACATTTGCAAAAATCAAAGCTAGCTTTTTCTTCCATTAAAATACATCTTACAGCAATTTCACCTTACCTGCAAATTACGCACTCAACTTCTCTATTTAAAATACCAGTCATAAAAGCATTTATGGAAGGTCTAAAGAGAATTATACCACCAAGAACACCACCAGTTCCTTCATGGAACCTCAACATTGTCTTAACATGACTCATGGGTCCACCTTTTGAGCCCATGCACTCTTGTGAAATTCAATACTTAACATGGAAAGTTGCATTTTTAATTGCCATCACATCTTTAAGAAGAGTAAGTGAGATTCAAGCATTTACCATACAAGAACCATTTATTCAGATACACAAGCATAAAGTAGTTCTACGAACAAATCCTAAATTTTTACCAAAAGTCATATCACAAGTTCCACTTAAATCAAACAGTAGAATTACCAGTGTTCTTCCCACAGCCAGACTCTGTGGCTGAAAGAGCACTACATGCATTGGACATCAAAAGAGCGTTAATGTACTACATTGACAGAACAAAACTAATTCGCAAAACAAAACAATTATTTATTGCTTTCCAAAAACCTCATACAGGAAATCCAATTTCTAAGCAAGGCATTGCTAGATGGATAGTTAAGTGCATTCAAACCTGTTATCTTAAAGCTAAAAGAGAACTGCCTATTACACCAAAGGCACACTCAACTAGAAAGAAAGGTGCTACCATGGCCTTTCTAGGAAATATTCCAATGACAGAAATATGTAAGGCAGCTACATGGTCTACGCCTCATACATTTACCAAACACTACTGTGTAGATGTGCTAACAACACAGCAAGCCACAGTAGGCCAAGCAGTACTACGAACATTGTTTCAGACAACTTCAACTCCTACAGGCTGAACCACCGCTTTTGGGGAGATAACTGCTTACTAGTCTATGCACAGCATGTGTATCTGCAGCTACACATGCCACTGAACGGAAAATGTCACTTACCCAGTGTACATCTGTTCGTGGCATTAGTCGCTGCAGATTCACATGCGCCCACCCGCCTCCCCGGGAGCCTGTAGCCGTTTAGAAGTTGATCTTGAACATCTGTATATTTGTAAATATATATATTACTTTAAATTACATTATGTACATACGTATTCACTCCATTGCATGGGCACTATTACTAGCATATACAACTCCTACCTCACCCTCTGCGGGGGAAAACAATCTAGGATGGAGTCGACGCCCATGCGCAATGGAGCCGAAATGGGAGTAGTCCCTCGATCTCGTGACTCGAAAAGACTTCTTCGAAGAAAAACAACTTGTAACACTCCGAGCCCAACACCAGATGGCGGGATGTGCACAGCATGTGAATCTGCAGCGACTAATGCCACGAACAGATGTACACTGGGTAAGTGACATTTTCCATATATATATATATATATATATATATTTATATTTATATAAAACCAAATTAATGTTATATTTCTATGCACTGTTTATGACTTCACATTACATCACTCATTTATGTCATCACCGAGGTAAAAAATGTCAATACTTCTCCTGTCAATCACTAACTGTTGCAACTTACTAGGAGGGATCACATTCAAAGATATTTCAGCATTCAGAATTTTAAGAAGGGTATATTTAAACAGAAGTTTGGGTCAGTAAGCTGAATGTTTGTTGCTGGCAAATGTAATGATCTGAAGGCCATGGGTGCAAATCCTGACAGATTTCCATATTCCTCTGGTTGGTAAATTAAGTGCCATGAATTGGGTAACAGCCACATCTGATATTTAGAGCACTTAGCAACAACAGAAGTCTGAAATACAACAGAGGATATAATCATATTACCAAATAGCATGTAAATTGCATTTCATTGGTTGAGAAGTCCCTTCATTTACACTAGGCAATTTTCATGCTCTGAAAGCAGATTTACTTTTGTCTTTTACATAAGTAAATCATTACATAAGTAAATCATTGGCTATTTCCTCCGAGAATGAGTGATTATTCACCAACCAGTGAATGCCTCATCACACTGAAATGCACACAATCTGCGCTATGAAAAGATTTACTCACAAGTAAATTTGCGCTGGTATTGTCAAGACAAATAACAAGCTTTGATGCACCCACATATTTCAATAAAGAAAGCAAAACTATTCCAGTAATACTGATTTAAATCAGGATTGGTTTATTTTATTTATAAATTCATCACAATCCCCAGTGACACATGTTTCACAGTTGGACTAAGTGCCTTTTTAAAGATGAGAAGCCAGTGAAGCAGCAAACTGAGACAAATCTTTTGTTCGAGTTGACCTTTAGTCAGTTCTGAGCAGTCAAGAAGCCAAGACTGTGAGACAATTGCAAAAATTATCTCCATTCACACAATTGACTGTGTGTTGTCAACAAAATACCTGAACGAGAAACATAAGTGTGTATCACTTTGACCCGAAGAGCCACATGTACATTAAACAGAGTGAGGTTTAATCATGAATCTTGAGGAAGTCCACTGGAACGCATTTCTGAGAATGAGATTAACAGCACCATACAGGAAGGCTTTTTTTCTTTGAGTGGAGGTATACCAATCCCGTGTCTTTCTTCGACCACTGCTGCCTGAAACCTGGAAATCAGCTTTGTATGGTACACAGTGTCAAAGATCACTGATAGGCCTAGCTGAATAATAGTGTCAGTACCACCCTAGTTCAAAATTATCTGCAGCTCATTCAGTACAGCTACTATAGCAAATTAAGTGCTATGATGTCGTCACAATTCAGTATGGGCTGCACCTAAGGGAGAATTTTCCTGAATCAACAAAGAAAGCTGTTTGTTACCTTCTCATCTAGTTAGCTATCTTAGCTTCAAAGGGAAGAAGGGATATAGGACAATAATTGCTTGGAGTTAAACAATTGGCAGAATGATTTTCTTAGGAAAATAATGACCTTAGCTGGCTTCCATGTTTCCAGCCATTAGAATATGTAGCAAGGTCAAAGGACAGATTGATTAGGTCACAACATTTAATAAGGCATAGATCTCCATCTACCTATAAACATTCAGTGGGTAAGGATCTTGGGGAAACTGGATTTTACTATTAAGGTTAGGTGAATAACCTAAAGGAGTAAGGGCCAGATGTAGCAAGCAGTTTTGCCCGTTCTGTGTCTATGGGAAAATGTGTTTGTACATATGGCCCTAAATTCTATCACACTGGTACAAAGAAAGCTTGTAGGGAGAAGTGATTATCAACGTCCTCCTCAAGTGGTCTCATAATGGTTGATGAATAAGGAGAACTAAAAGTGTCTCAAATTTGATAGATTTTAGACTGAAAACTCAGCTAAAGATTCACAAAGCTATATCAATGGAGTGATGCAATTCAAGCAGCCCATTAACAAAAATAAGCTCTCAAACTATTTCTTAGAGAATGTAGTTCATAGTGCTCTGTATAAATTGACATAACTATCCATCCTATCACACACACCTTTCATTGAAAGACAAATCAAATATATGCCAAAACAATTCTTATAAATGAGTTGTGTACACTGTCTCGTAAATGAAAATGTGAAAAGCGTTTATTAAGTTTTCAATACTAAAGCATAATGTATAAAACAGCACAAATATATATGTTCCATTACAGTAATTGAGTCTCATAGGTGACATGTTTATGCGAATTTCTGCTCTTAGAGTTTAGTGTCCTTAAGGTCTCTAATCACATTCTTAGATGCTACTCACAATTATACAGAATGATGCAGAAAAGGAGCCAAAGTTTCAATCTTAAAATGCTTGTGAACATAAGATCCTCCTCAGGACAATGGAGCTTTCTGCAAAATGGAAGGCTCAAGTCAGTAACACAAATCAGTATGTTGGCTGTCAGAGTACAGAGCTATCAGAGCACAGAAGGATATTAAAACGTACTTGGTGGTACTATATTTCTACAAGCCGTAATCAGAAAATCTAATGTGAACCACTTAAATGCCAACACGCCTAATAAAGTAGCAAGGAAGATCACAAACCCTGATAAATACTAAGGCTTGCCTGTGAAACAAACTTTTTCTTCCTGCCTACAAGGGAATGAATCCAGTTACCTGCTAACGGAGCAGCATCTGCGGTGTGTGTTTGTTCATCAATAATCTTAAAAACATCTTGCATCATGTTACACACAAAGGGAGTACAATAGGTAGAGTATGAACTTACATTTTGGGCCTGATTGCAACTTTGGAGGAAGGTGTTAATCCGTCCCAAAAATGACGGATATACCACCAGCCGTATTACGAGTCCATTATATCCTATGGATCTCGTAATACGGCTGGTGGTATATCCGTCACTTTTGGGACGGATTAACACCTCCTCCAGAGTTGTAATCAGGCCCTTTGTTTTTAAAGTTTTTCAATAATTTTAAATAACAGTCTCTAGACGTCTTGTACTATGAACACCTCTATGCTCTTTCATAGCCTTTAAAGGATGTTATGTAATTAAACAGCACTTACCAGTGGGCAGGAGGTGTACTCCACTGTGTGTTAAATGTTTTAGAGGAGCAATGTCTATGATTGCAGTAGCTATCAATTGATTAACAATGTTGGCACTGTAGTCAATATCCGATGAGAACACAGAAGACTGTTTTACTAGGATGAATGACAGGCTATTATAAATGATGTTACCAAGTTTGGCTCTAGAATCCTTAATGGATAGAAATTGAGAAAAGCTAGCGAATGCAGGGATGCTGAAGGTCTAAGTTATGGCCCTATGACCTGACAAGATCACAGGTTCATTATTAGTGAGCGTGATGAAACTGGGTGTGGACAAGGTAAGGTCTAAAATCAGCCCTGATATAAGGGTATAGGAGGGAACAATCTCTGTTAGGCCTAATGTGGCACAAGATTCACTTCTATATTTAGTAGCTGGATAAACTGGTAGATCTAAGTGGCAATACTTGATTGTGTGAATTTTGAATAGGCATGGTAAGCAAAAGAGAAGGATATCAGCCATAGCTACATCTGCGTCATAGTTTAGTGCCGATGTGCTTGCCATCAGCACAGCTATAGCACACCCACTAGGAACATTTGCAAGCTGAGTGCCCTGATATAGCTCCCTGTCATAGCAACAGCCAGAGGTAGTTGGTGAAAAGGTTCCAATGCAACTAACAACATGCTTTGCAGCTGTAGCACTCATAAATATAATGCCCATGAGCTCATGCGGCAACATTGAGCTGTCTAACTGTGAGCTACTACACTGGAAATACATTTTAATTACCAAAATTGTGGGGCACAAACTGGCAACAAAATTGTAACTAAAATAATAAAAAGTGCATAGCACTAAAAACAAAATAATAATGACATATGGGGTCAGGCTTCATCACAGTGGCGTAACAAAGTCCCTGCCAGCTCTACAGTGTGGGGGTACGTGAGCTCCAAGTTTTGCACAGAAAAGTAAATAGGTAAAGAATGGTTTTGTGTAGATTTGTGTCACTTTTGTGATGCAAACACAGCCCAAAGTCTTAGTAAATATACCCCATATGGTTTAGACTAAATTATATGCTGGTCAGAATAAAAGGTATATTCCATTTGTTTCTGATTCATCCACAGCCATGTGACAATAATTTCTAATTTGGTTATAATACATGCAGAGCTGGCAAAATGTCATTGGATTTGCCTATTTTGTCTAGCAAACCTGCAATCTACCTTCATACATAAGGGAATTAACAAAGGTTTTCGGGTGCGTGTCAACCATCAAATATGGTCAGATTGTCCATCTGCACTATTTAGAACCTATACACTGCTCTTTAGATAATATTCTAAACTCAAAATAACCCCCAGAGCCACAAATATTGTTCCCAATTAGCACAAGCACGGTCTACCAAGATAATGATTGAAGTTCATGTTCGTACCATGTTAATACATGAGTGTTTGTCCAGTTTAAGCAAATGTGTTCTAACCTGATTTCACTTGAATCGGTGTTCTGTTGCATTACCTTTAGGTTCTGTGTGAAATCCTCATGACTAAATGCAAACTAGAACGGGTTCTTAACAAGTTCTTAATTTAGGTTCCTAGGCTGTTAAGGAGAGAAAGATGCAAAGATATATTTTACAGGTCAAATATATTTCGTTTAGGGTTATAGGATATGTGCATTTCTTAAACTCAGTGAACTATAAGTAAGCTAACTGTGTTTTAATAAGATTGTGTATATAAATGCGTTCACTTTTCAATTTATTACAAAGGTGCAATGACAACTTTCCGGCGCGTACCAGGCAGAATACGAGGGATTTCAATGCATTTTCTCACTCTCTTTAATGGGGCCGGGTGTTTCTTTGGAGCGTTTATTATTCAGACGTCTTATGCGGCATCTAAAGGTAAGACCTCGTTTCTGATTTCAAAGCATGACTCTCTTTATATTGCAGCTGATGATAGTGTAATAATTTATGTGCAGATAGAATTTGGAATGGACGGTCAAAATTCAGATTTATTGTCAAGTCCGAAGGCGATCTCTTATCACCAATATGTTATGACATACAGCGAATAGAGAAAACATGGACTAGAGGAATTATGTGCTTCAAAATGAAGCATTTCCAGGGCTGAGTGTGCTGTTATGCGAAACACCATAACTAAAGAGCAAAACATTAAAGAAATAAAACGTTAAGATCCACCCTTTGTTTATTAAAAAAGACTATATTTATTGAACAAAAATGCATCCAAAAGGGTATGAATGAAATCAGGTGGTCTTATGTAAATGCAAAAGATAGAGTGATGATTACAAGGTGAAGAAGTATAAATAGGGAAAATTCAATCCATCAAGAACATTAATCCTTTATTCTAAATCGCCATCACGCAGCATCAACAGTGAAATAATTCATTTGAGGGGAAACACAGCGGAGGGTATTCATATGATGTCCACTGCCCCAGAGGACATCTCGCCTCAAAGTGGTTCCTGTCAATGCATTGAAAGTGTGTCGTACGGCTCCGTCAACATGATGGAGCCCTACAGCATACTTTCAATGTATTTTTTCAATTTTAAACAGAAGTTTGAAAGTCTCAAAGCTGGATTTTCTTTTTGAAAATTATAAAGCAAAAACTCCCCTCACTATGGGAGTTTTCTCCCATGGCATTGACGGTCATTGAAATTCTCTTACCATCACCTTTTGAATGGTGATAAGTGAAAGTAAAATTTTGCCATTCGTTCGCCCACACTAAATGGGGCAGGTGGAGAAATGGCAAAACGTCTGACAGTGCTTACTCCATTGGGCAGTCGAAAGTGAATGTCAGCAGCGTTGATAGAGTTGTCCCTGCCTCTTAGATACTGAAGGTCCGCTCTACTCTAAATGAGGCAGGTGAATCTTTAGTACGATGGAAAGGGTGCTCTGTTGCTGATGCTACAGCGTCCCCTTTCCACTGCAATCAGGCCGTATATCTTTTGTGAAAGGAAGTCAATAAGGATACGATTAAGAAATTACTAGAATTATGAAAATATATTAGTTATTTTACCAACAGGAGTGAGAAGCATTCAGACATACTATAGGTATTGTATTGTTTAGTACCCACGTCCAACTAAAAAAAGAAAATGTTTTCAACTTTTGTCAAAACCCAAATAAATTATTTTCAGTTTTGGAAAGAGTTGAATATTTTACTTTCTAACAGAGTTAAAGCAGTGAACATGAACTCAGTGGAGGAGAAGTACACCTCCTACCTTTAGTAGCAGACATTCCACTCCCCCTCAATCATACTCCCATCACTCTTCCTTTTCCTTATAAACTATAGGCCTCCTTCTATTAACCCTCAATTCTTAGGGGCATATTTACACAGAGGTGGTGCAGCGTGGTGCTGCGCCAAACTTGGCAGTGCCACACTGTGTTAATTCTGAAACGCAGGGATGCGCCATATTTACACAAATAGGGTGCACCCTTGTCTTTCCACTAGTGCTGGTGCTAAATTTAGGTGCCAGTGCCAATGCAGGCATCCTTGCACCATAGTGCAAGGGTGTCTGAGTTGAAGGGAATGATTGTTCATTTGCAGGAAAATATCCCTTCCTGCACATAAACAATTTACAATGGTGTTTTGTTACTTCCATGTGTGCTGCAGAATGAAGCACACACAGGAGTAGCAAATCGTGATTATTGAATGATTGTTTATGTGCACGAAGGAGCACCTTTCTGCACATAAACAATCATTGATGACGTTTTCCTCTTTCTATATGTGCTGCAGAGTGCAGCACGCATAGAAAACGCAAAAACAAGGAGAAATAAAAGTATTTCTCCTCATTGCACCATGCTAATGCCACCCCATGGGCTGCCATTAGTTTTTGGCGGTGCCACAGATTTACAAATTCTTGTAAATCTGGGGTAGCATCAAAAGCAATGGGTGTTGAGGTGGACCTACCACAGCAACACTCATTGCACGCCCCTCTACAGCAGAAAATTGTGTGGGGGGCCCATATTTATAAGGCGGCATTGAGCCACAGAGTAGCTTATTGCTGCCTTGTAAATATGGCACAGTGCCACAGGAGTGTCATGAAAAGTGACGCTCCAGTGGCACTAGAGACATGTAAATATGCCACAACGCAAAAAAAACATACACAGTTCCAATGAGGGATAAAGGAAAATCCCAAAAGAACACAAAGAGAGCGGTCCCTGTGGGTATGATCAAGTTGGAACAAGAGCTCTCACTTACCAGTTGGTGACATGCTTCATCATTGGGCTTTTGCTCCTCGTCAGGCCGGCGCTGCAATGCCTGACAGGCCCCTTATGGGGGCTCTTTGCCGGAGATCTTTTGATATAGAATTACCGGTTGATGAATGCTAGAATGTGGGATTGGTACAAAAAAACGTGCTGTTAAAAATGCCTAGAGGTATAAAAAGTAAGTATTTAATACAGATTAAACCTCTGTCATGATTAAAAAATAGTTATGTAGGGGGAAAGATTAGCTTCAATGCCTAATCAACCCTAATAAAAGGAATGTTTGTAAGATACAGTCCCTATAGTCAGAGAATGTGTGGAGTGCAAGTACAGAAATCCCTATACTGCCTCAAAAAAATAGGTCAACATGTTTCTCGCTTTTAAAGTCAATAAAGATCAATGCGATTCATCAGGACCAAACCTACCCAATCCTCATATTTCATATAGCCTATAGTTGGGCATCTCACAGGAACCTGAAAACAAAGAATGGAAAACATTTAACACAGTACGACAAGCAAAATTGTGTGCACTGTGAGATTGTGCGGAGGTTCGAAACACACTGGTGACTCTTCCCTTTCGGGATGTGCACCAATTGGTGAAACATAAACAAACATAATCCTCTTAATTTAGAGGAGACATCCTTACACTCTCTGTATTAAAGGATGGGCCCCATCGGGATAGCAAAAAGCTTCAGTGGTCCAAGCTGGTCTAAATATCTAAATATACATAGGATAGAAAAAGTCAAACGTAGCCCATCTCAAAACAGAATTCTCATGAATAAAGCAGATTGACAAATAACTGGTAGTCCAAACTTCTCACAAAATACAGTTTCGGGTGGTGAGAACACCCATCTTTTATGTTAGTCATATTGCACTTGTCACAAACCAAAACGTGGGGTAACAAAGATCTCATAAGCCCATCTAATGTTAAAGGTATAGAGAAAAAGAGGGGGGCGTGGCCCCGTGTCACAAGTTTTGAACACCACATCTAACTTTGACAGCTCCCACCAAGGGCATGGAATATAAACAATATAAACCTAGTTCCCTCCAAATTCATGCCGTCAAGTTTCATATAAACCCCACACAGGGAGTCAAAATCAAAGACTATGAATATGGACATAAGAGCTAAACTGCCATCCAATTTGATAGTGCTGCATCTGTTTTCAAGACAGCTCCCACCAAGGGATCGGTATCAGTATGGCTGAATACGGAGATAAATCTCCTATTTCGGAGTCGGCTAGAAAATACACAATGCCGACCTGAAGAAAGAAAAGAAAGGCCACTTACTTGCCAAGCGTGTATATAAACCCCACATAGGGAGTTAAAATCATACACTATGTATATGGACATAAGTGCTAAACTGCCATCCAATTTGGTAGCGCTGCATCTGTTTTCAAGACAGCTCCCACCGAGGGATCATTATATGTATGGCTCAATACGGAGATAAATCTCCTATGTCGGAGTCGGCTGGAAAATACACAACGCCGACCGACACCTACCCCTACTCCGTGCTCCTGGGTGTGAGAAGCGGTGCCGCGGGGCTGGCTAATAAGGGTGCAAGGATGTTTGAAAAAAATAAAAGTAATAAGAGGACTGAACCACAAGATTAAAAATAGCGGCCATCTTGGGTAGCATGTGGCATTAAAACCAATTGTAGTGCAAAGGAAAGGGAGAAAGGACTAGGTTAACAAAAAAAGAGAAATGCAGCGGCCTTCTTGAGGGGACCAAAAGTTTACCCAAATCCTGCCAACCAACAATGTTCCTGCCATTTTCAGCGACATATATCTTAGTATCAATGCTGCGATTTTTAAATTGCAAAGTGTCACAAAAATATCCCACCATGTTAATATCAAACTCTCTAAATGCCTTTGGGTTTACATCACTCTTTTCTAATTTCATGCTTCATATCTAATATAGTAATAGGTGAACCTGAATCTGCCATGACTTCCAATTCTTTTCCTCCAATGCTGACACAATCAAGTGGTGCTTTATATCTGTTTATCACACCTCTACAACCATCATCGTCTACAGTTAGCATGATATTAGCACACATTTCTTCATCAAACTTCATCAAAATTATCAACTGTATTAATTCTAATTTGGTTGCCCTCTTTTGTACTTCTACATACAACAGTAAAATGACCGACTTTTCTACATTTTTTGCCGTCAGATATGTCTTTGTGTTAGTTTTGTTTTCGTAGGAAATTGGGCACAATAGGAATAACACGCGAAGCACTCCAGCGTGACTAGCAACTGTTGCTAAGAAACCAGTACACTTTGTAAATGAGCGAAACGGTGGGCGCAAGGAGCGGCGATAAGTAAACAATGAGCGCACGGAGCAGCGATAAATAAACAACGGAAGAGGAAACGCCGAGACTACAGTACCTCTATGAAAGTGAAACCAACATATCCATTGAGATGCAGGTGGTCAGAACATTTTAACGAAGCTCAAAACGCCGTGTCCTCCATCAAGGAAATGTTCATCCACCGGATCCAAAACACTGAATTTTCCACTTAATGTAGAAACAATGAAGTTGATGAGCCCCAACAACGCTCGTCGCCAAATTGTTGTAAATGAAGAATCCGCTTGCACAAGAACTTCGTGTTTCTTTTTATTTGAAAACACATAAATCATCAGGGCTCACCAACAACGTCCGATCGGCACAGCCTCCTCGCCCAACTGACACTTGCATTCTTTGTACGAAAACACATTCTACATTCTATTGCACGTTCACATGCCAACATTGTACATATCTATCAACTATTACAACAATGGGCTTATGAGATCTTTGTTACTTCACGTTTTGGTTTGTGACAAGTGCAATATGACTAACATAAAAGATGGGTGTTCTCACCACCCAGCACTATATTTTGTGAGAAGTTTGGACTACCAGTTATTTTTATATCTATTTTATTCATGAGAATTCTCTTTTGAGATGGCCTGCGTGACTTTTTCTTACATATTTATACTTTGATATTTAGACCAGCTTGGACCACTGAAGCTTGCTGCTATCCCAATGGGGCCCATCCTTTAATACTGGGATGGTAAGGATGTCTCCTCTAAATTAAGAGGATTATATTTGTTTATGTTTCACCAATTGGTGCACATCACGAAGGGGAAGTTACCAGTGTGTTTTGAACCTCCCCACCCTCTCACAGTGCACGTAATTTTGCTTGTCGTACTGTGTTAAATGTTTTCCATTCTTTGTTTTCAGGTTCCTGTGAGATGCCCAACTATAGGCTATATGAAATATGAGGATTGGGTAGGTTTGGTCCTGATGAATCGCATTGATCTTTATTGACTTTAAAAGCGAGAAACATGTTGACCTATTTTTTTGAGGCAGTATAGGGATTTCTGTACTTGCACTCCACACATTCTCTGACTATAGGGACTGTATCTTACAAACATTCCTTTTATTAGGGTTGATTAGGCATTGAAGCTAATCCTTCCCCCTACATAACTATTTTTTAATCATGACAGAGGTTTAATCTGTATTAAATACTTACTTTTTATACCTCTAGTCATTTTTAACAGCACGTTTTTTTGTACCAATCCCACATTCTAGCATTCATCAACCGGTAATTCTATATCAAAAGATCTCCGGCAAAGAGCCCCCATAAGGGGCCCGTCAGGCATTGTAGCGCCGGCCTGACGAGGAGCAAAAGCCCAATGATGAAGCATGTCACCAACTGGTAAGTGAGGGCTCTTGTTCCAACTTGATCATACCCACAGGGGCCGCTCTCTTTGTGTTCTTTTGGGATTTTCCTTTATCCCTCATTGGAACTGTGTATGTTTTTTTTGTGTTGTGGCATATTTACATGTCTCTAGTGCCACTGGAGCGTCACTTTTCATGACACTCCTGTGGCACTGTGCCATATTTACAAGGCAGCAATAAGCTACTCTGTGGCTCAATGCCGCCTTATAAATATGGGCCCCCCACACAATTTTCTGCTGTAGAGGGGCGTGCAATGAGTGTTGCTGTGGTAGGTCCACCTCAACACCCATTGCTTTTGATGCTACCCCAGATTTACAAGAATTCGTAAATCTGTGGCAGCGCCAAAAACTAATGGCAGCCCATGGGGTGGCATTAGCATGGTGCAATGAGTAGAAATACTTTTATTTCTCCTTGTTTTTGCGTTTTCTATGCGTGCTGCACTCTGCAGCACATATAGAAAGAGGAAAACGTCATCAATGATTGTTTACATGCAGAAAGGTGCTCCTTCCTGCACATAAACAATCATTCAATAATCACGATTTGCTACTCCTGTGTGTGCTTCATTCTGCAGCACACATAGAAGTAACAAAACACCATTGTAAATTGTTTATGTGCAGGAAGGGATATTTTCCTGCACATGAATAATAATTCCCTTCAACTCAGACACCCTTGCACTATGGAGCAAAAGCCCAATGATGAAGCATGTCACCTACTGGTGAGTGAGGGCTCTTGTTCCAACTTGATCATACCCACAGGGACCGCTCTCTTTGTGTTCTTTTGTGAGTTTCCTTTATCCCTCATTAGAACTGTGTACGTTTTTTTGTGTTGTGATTTATTGGGAGTACCCTACACAAGACCAGCTTTTTTGTTGCAGACCGACTGACACGACTTTCTTGTTGGTTTTTGACATGTAAATATGCCCCTACGAATGACCACACTGACTCACTCGCATACATCATCCATACTGTGAGAAATTGGAGTTTTGGTTGACTGAGGTGTGAGCCCTGGTCATGCAGCAACCACAGTTCTTTTCAGGGTGAGAGTTAATAATGTGTAAAGGATTTATGCAACACTTCAAACAGTAATACATTGAAAAGTACCACTAAAAAAGGATCCCAACTAAATTAGAATAATAGAGTAACATTTCATAAATAAAACAAGACCAAAACATTAAAAAAACAACCAGTAGAACCGGAGATATGCATTTTTAAAGGTTTTAGTGAAAATAACACCAAAAAAGCTCAAAGCACCAACTGTGGATATCTGGTTGTGCCAGAGAGGGACAAACTCAGAGGTTCAGGCTGACTGCGATGGAGTCCAAGCCGACTACAGGACACATTTGGGCCTAATGAGCAAAATACCTTAAATCCTTGTTTGTAGAGCTTTGCTAGGATCTGAGTCAAAGATGTCTCGCACACCAGAAATGATGCTTTGGCTCAGAGATGCAGCAAGGCTGCGATGCGAAAGTCTGCATTGTCATCAAGGATCACACCAATGGAGCTTGCAATGCGAGGTCCAGGTTTGAGAATGCAGTGTGCAGTCAGGCAATGAGTCTGTTGTGAAAAGCTGTGCAGCTGCGATGCGGAGTCTGTCGTCAAGGCTGCTGTTGACGAGGGGTGCAAAGTCCTTCCCCAAGGATGTTTTGTGCTGTGGTGATTCTGAAGCCGAAGTAGGCTGTAAAGGCGATGTGGATCAATGTGATGGGTCCAATTCATGCAGCAGCGGAGATGCGTTGGTTCTGCTCGGGTTTATGCTGCACTGTGGAAGAAATGCGTTGGTTCCACTGGTACCACAGAGGCTGGAAAAGTACCTTAAGCCCACTTCCAAGGTGCCATGACTGGGGTGGCTCTACTTGGCATGGTAGACTCACGGATGGCAGAGTCCATGCATAGATGCAAGGTTGTTGGAAGTCTGTTATGTCCCTGAGGCTTCAGATCAGGAGACCAGCGCACTAGCCCTTGAAGTCATTCTGGGTTCAAAAGATGCAGGTCCAGTTCTTCTTTCCCAGGCAGGAGGGCAACAGGTCAGCAGGGCAACAGTTTCTTCAGAGCAGCAGTCCAGCAGAGTGGCAGTCCTTCTTCCTGGCAGAGTATCCACAGATCCAGAAGTGTATTGGAGACTTGGTGTCTGAGGTTCAGGTTTTATACCAAGTTGTGTCTTTGAAGCTTCTAGAGGCATGCCTTTGAAGTGAACAGACAACCTGCATTCCTGGCCCTGGCTTCAGGCTAACTACAGGGGGTATGCAGCCCTTTGTGTGGAGACAGGACGCACCCTGTTCAAGTATGGGTAGGGCTTGGCCCAGTTTCTCCCTCCCATCCTGCCAGTGATGGCCCATCCAGTCATACATAAGCTCCCCATTGTGTGGGACTGTCTAGGAGGAATACACATAGCCCAACTATCACTCACACCGAGTCATGTGAACTAAAGACAGGCAGCTGGCACCAAATGGCCAAGGCAAGAAGACGCCAACTTTCTAAAAGTGGCATTTTCAGAATGGTAATTGAAAATCCTGACTTCACCATAAGTTAAGTTTTTACATTGCAATTCCAGAGACACCATACCTGAAGGTGTTATCTGTTCCTATTTTAAAATTACACTTATAAAATGTAATAAGGTAATCCCAATTTTATCATATGGGAGAGATAGGCCACGCAGTAGTGATTTTTTCTCATCCAGAATCTGTAAATACATGTCCAACTTTGTAACCAGTTGTTAGGGCTGTCCAGCGTGTACCTTTGGGGTGACTGATATGTATTAAAAAGGAAGGCTGGAGCTTTGCAAAAGATTTATTTTACCAGGTTGAAATGGCAGTTTAAAACTGCACACACACAGGGAACAGTGGCGGGCCTGAGGCATGTTTAGAGTGCTACTGAAGTGGGTCGCACAATCAGTGTTACAGGCCCATTAGTAGCATTTCATTTAAAGGCCTTCTGCACCGGTAATGCCAGTTTATTAGGGACTTACAAGTAAATTAAATATGCCAATTTGGTATGTTAATAAGAAGGAGAGAGCACTTTAGCACTGGCTAGCATTGGTAAAGTATGCAGAGTCCTAAGGCCAGCAAAAACAAAATCAGTACAAACAGGAAGTCTGAAGGGAAAACGTTAGGGGAAACGCACATCATGGATGCCAGGTCTAACACATACCCACCCAAGAATAACCATCTTGGTTGTATCTCTAGAACAAACCCTCAACAAACAAACTTTCAGCCCAGAATTTCTTGGTTTAAAGAAGTTAGTTAAAGGCCCAAGTCACATAGCAGGATATATATTGGGTGCAATTTTCCACATCTGAATCCCTTCTCACAGTTGCATCTTCCATGCCACTACCTTGGGGCGATCACTCTTTCATTTTCGTTGTGACCTAAATTCCTACTACTCACCACACAAGTAAGCAAATCTTCACAATGTCACCTAGACACATTTGGAAAAACATTGGCATCTCTGCTCTTGCCAGCACCCTCTCCAACTTTTTCCCCTTCCACACAATTGATGACTCCTCACCCATCTCTTACACTTTTCAGTATCAATAACCGGCTAACAGGCCCCCTCAACACTATGCATAACAAAATAAATTCAATTACTTCCCAAGGTCAAGCAACTAGTACGTTAGCAAAATTGAACCGGCGTCTTGATCGTTAAAGGTGTTTTTGTATTTTAAAGTGTAGAGATTCATATTCTGGCATTCCAGCAACACCTCAAAATAGCCTTGGCTGCCCACTACAAAAAGAGCTTTTTAGGGTCATCTCTGGGATCAACAACCCTAAGACTATGAGCAACTGTGCTGCCCCTTCTTAGGAGCTGTGAGGCGCATTACCAAGCACTTCATAAACAAAATTAAAGAAATCTAGCAATACATCTCTGAGCTATCACCTCAACAATCCATCACTATAATAATAGACCCCATCTTCAACCTATTGAAGACATCTTAATTGGGAGGCCCCTTAAAGATTTTCACTTTACATTTTTTGTTTTGATGTTCTCCCTTGGGTGTCGTGGTGGTGAAATAACAGACTTTAGAAAATATTAAGTTTAGCCTCTGGGAATGAAACAGATTCCTAGAGTGGATATATACGTTCACTGAGTCACCAGAGTAGCTAGTTGTTTGAAAATGTGTGCATAGTATTTACTAGTGTGTGTCTTATTTTTTTTTCTTTTTATAAGAAAAGGGACTGACCGGACCGTGATTTATTAGGTGGTATTTCTTGCATTGCTGGATGCAGAGTTTCTAGCCAAGTTATTACAACAAGAATCGGTAACCCTGTCTCCCCTGGAACCCTCCGACTTAGATTCCTGGCAGTTATAAACAACACCTTGAGTTATACTTTATTTCAATTGGTGTCCTGCTTTATCATACACAATTCAATTAATACATTTCAAAATGAGGACTAAAGAATAGAATATCATTCTACTTTTGGGCAGCTGCTTATATTTTTTTCTGTAATACTTATACTTGGGATAGTGCAATTGACAGGGGCAAGAACAGGATATTTGTGTTATTGGGATCCAAACTTGGCTCAATTAGAAGGTCAGTGTAACATCTGAAAAACTCTATGTATAATATACATTTCCTATGTTGGAAGGTGGCTTATTAGTAGGGGTAAGTATGCACCTTCCACTAGCAATAAAGCAGCCAACACAATATAAGTTTCAGTCAAGGTCTCAATGTATTAACCCCTGGCTCAACTCTTGGTAGCTGACTGCGAGCAGCCAGGCTTAACACAGGAGACAGATATGTAAAGCATTTAAAAACACCAATACATCAGATAAGTAAGACATAACACACAATAGAAATCCGAACGCTAATTTATAAAAATAGAAAATATTTTTATCTCTTAGTGTTTAAAAATCTATAGCATCAACTTGGGACATGTGGTTGCCTTGAACGGAACAAAGTCATAGTTTGAGGCAGACGACATGGAGCCCTGGTTGGAAGCACTAAGCAGGAGGCCCTGGTCAAAATTTTACCTTCGGACGTAGAAACTTTTCTGCAGGATTTTCTCTCAATATTGTGCGGTCCCCTGAATCAAGCTGATTTTGATGCAGTGTCATTGGATTTCTTCTCCGCAAGGACCCGGTTAAATCCTGAAAGTCTGGATCTTTCAGCTGGATGAACCTGAAACACGGGCTAGTTTGCAGTTAAAAGTCCATTTATGGAGCTTTTTCTGAAAAGTTGCTCCAAATTTCTCCAAACTTATGGAACTTCATCCTGAAGTTCACCTTGAGATTTCAACGTGTCCAAAACACTAATCCAAGGATCTAGAGGCTCTGAGACGGTCCTTTGAAGCTTGGAACTGCAAATCCCACAATGCACCTGGCCAAATCCCAAAACGTCCACTAGACGCACTCCAGGCTAGGAACTTTGTGAGGGAAATGTTGCAGGGAATCTCTGTTAAGTCGTTGCAATTAGGGAGTCCACTCCTTAATCCTTCTGGAAGCAAGGCAGTAGTTCTCAGTGTGCAACAGGAGCAGTCATTCAGAGTGCAATCCCTTGTGGTGCAGTCCAGGGTGCCAGCAGGGCAGTCCATCTTCTCCTTGTAGTTTCAGGCAGCAGATCTTAGTTTCTATGTATCTCTGCAAATTGATTCAATGTTCTGGGGTGACAAGTGGGAGGGAACCCTTTACAATGAGGTCCAGGGTGCCACTCAGCTTCCTCCAAAGTATGGAATATTCTTGTCCCACAAAGCAGTGCACTTTAAAATTCAAGATGCGAGAGTAAGACATGGCTAAACCAACCTACTGGTGTGGCTCATTTCCATTAACACTCCCCCTCCAGACCTTCTTCAATTTCCCTTTCTGATCACCTCATCAAGGCAGCTTGGCTAAGCCTGTTAATGCTGACCAAACAGGAGAGCTGCTAGAAGGCTGGATTTTGGCTCACAAGAACAAACATTCTTATAATTTCTCTTCTGGCAAGTTATTAGATTCATCATTACCAATCTTTTAAGTCATTGAATTACATTTTGAGTTCCTTCCTAGCAATATTTATACTTAAATAAATTATTCTAATGTGAGCCTATGGAGCTCAGTATCTACAATGGGGAAAAATGAAATGGACAGTTTCTCCCTCACCATGGCATATAAAACATATTGTATAATGTCCCTTCTTATAGTTACATGGCACCCTATCCCTGGGGCATCTTGGAGAGACCTTAGAGGTGATATATGTAAAAATAAGGTAGATTACAACTTTAGAAGTACCTTTAATTCCAAAGATGAATGTCCATATAGTTTACTTTTAACAATGGTCTGCAAGTAGGGCTGCCTTAAAAAATGACAACAGGTAACACAGGATTGCATACTCCAGTGCAGGAAATCTACTGGGCCTATAAACCTCCCTGCCCTGTTGTAAACTAGTGACTTATGGGAACTTCAAATCCCCCTTGCCTTATTATATACTAAGGACTTACAGGGGTCTGTCATTGCTGATTGTAATTATGCCTAATTACACATACCTTTTTAATCAGACCACTGGCCATGGGCCTGGTTAGCAGAGCCCAGCGCACAGTCAGAGTGTGCTATCACCAGTATCAGTCAAAATATTTGGGGTGAAAAGGGCTAAACGGATGACTTTTTCACATCATAGGTTTTATTTCTGGTGAGACTGACTCATTAGTTCTAACTATCCAAAGGCAATAAATGAGAACATTAGAATTGTGCCAGATTAACACAAATTACTAACATTGCTATGAAATGCCAAAATGAATAGAAAATACCAACCAAAAACATTAGGTATTAATTACATAATGTGAGAGATCACTTGTGATGATGAATACAATCATGCATGTATACGTATTTAGCATTATGGAGTTTTGCAGCCTCAATTCTCTTTTCCATTAACAGGGAGCTGGTTTCCAGGATTTCTTGAGGATGGTCACTTGGAGAGATTTTTCTTCTTGTTAGCATCATTAATGATTTTGAACACATTGGGATTCTGGAGAATATCACACAGGTACAGATAATTGCAATAATCTTTGGTTAACTATGTCTTAGTTAATAATGGTACAATATTTATTTGACAATGATTAGCAAATTATTTTTCCAAAACAAGGATCTCCACATTGCACCGACAACAGTGTTTTTTCTTCTGTTAAAAGTTCACTTTAAGTTTTCAACAGTAACGAAAAATTCAATTAATTCCTGCTCTGCTTTTTCGAGTTACTTTGAAGGAAAGGGTGAAGGGAAAGTGGCACTAATAGTGTGGTCTGTCACAATCTAAATAAAGTATTTCAAATAGTCAAAAAAGTAGGCATTGATTCCATATCATAAAAATATAATGTTTCATTTTAAAATCCATCCGATATAATTCTCAACATACTCAGCATTTTTATGTTAAACCCTTCAACCTCAGAACAACTGTGCCTTGGTTATAGATTGCAACACACTCATATTATTTGTGAATTGATTCTATCAGTGGGAACTGTTACAATATTATTGTGTGTTTGAAATGCAAAATGTGATCAACTATTCTGAGGAGTAGCTGTGGTTGATTAACACTTAGCCACCATGGCCGATTTGGATTTTTATTGTATTAGTCTGTAATGTGTTGCACACACTATACTCTTTACACTGATACATTACAATTGGATTGATTGGACTCCCCGTCATGTTTTAACTTTACATTTTCTAGGTTATTTTTTCACCAGTATTGGTACTACAATACACAGAATGCTGAATTACTAGTAGTATGGGTTGTTTGCGTATAAACTGACACTGAAAAAGGGCTCACTGACTGCGAACAAGAGGTGTGGGAGTTGGTGGTTGCCATGCTAATAAAGTGAATGGATTGGAGTTTCTTTTGTTGCATATGCATATATATATATATATATATATATATATATATATATAGTTAGAATTGGGTTCTTTGGTTGCCCGTCAGTTTCAACTCTGTCCTAGCAGGGACCTTTACTCTAGTCAGGGCAATGGGGATACATTCTTAGATAACCCTGGCTCAACCCCTTGGTAGCTTGGCATAAGCATTCAGGCTTATCTCAAAGGCAATGTGGAAAGTATTTGTACCAACACACACAGTAATACAGTGAAAAGACTACAAAATGGACACCACACCAGTTGAGAAATAGAGGCAATATTTATCTAAATCAAAGACCAAAATGACAAAAAAATGCAACATACGCAAGTAAAATTATTAATTTTTAAAATAATAGATTCTTACTCCATAGAAAACAATGGAAACATTGCTGTTGCACAAAGTGCCTGGTTTGTGTCAAAAATAAAACTGCGTGGGCGACCGTGCGTCGAAAAAGTCAGTGATGCGTCCCGCAAGGTAGAGATGCATCTATTTCTGGATGGGGCACCTCAGGTCCATGCAGGTTGACATTGATTTTGATGCCCAGGGATGATGCATGTGAAGTCCAGCCACACAGCGATGGAAAACTGCTCTGTGTGGGTTTGCATCATTTTCAGCAGCCGCAAGTGGGTGTTGTGTTGTTTCTCCAGCCGCGATACAGGTGGTGTGTTGAACTTAGCCCCGAGGTTGATGGTGCTTCGTTTTTACAGCCACGTTGCATATTGTGCATTGAAATTTTTCCTGCACACCTTCCTGTGCGTGGATTTCAGTCCTTGTTCTACCACCTTCACCTTTCAAGGGCCCAGGGACTGGATATGGCACCACTTGGCAGGAGTCTCAGCAGAGAGTCCAAGTGCTGGCAGAGGAAGTCTTTGATGGCCCTGAGACTTCAAAACAGGAGGCAAGCTTGGTCAAAACCCTTGGAGACACTTCACAAGCAGGAATACACCACAAGTCCAGTCCTTGTCCCCTTTCAGGCAGAAGCAGCAACTGAAAGTCAACTCAGCAAAACACAGGCACAGGCAAAGGGGCAGTACTCCTCCTCCAGCTCTTCAGCTCTTCTCCTTGGCAGAGGTTCTTCTTGAATCCAGAAGTGATCTGAAAATCTGGGGTTTTGGGTCCACTACTTATACCCCTTTCAGCCATTCAAGTAGGCAAACTTCAAATGAAAGTCTCTGTTGTTCACAAGATCCTGCTTTTCCCAGACCTGGCTCCAGACACAGCCCATTCAGGTGTAAGTGATCACTCCTCCCTTCACTCTATCCCAGATGACGCATCGGGAAATGCAGGCTACACCCCAGCTCCCTTGGTGTCACTGTCTAGAGGGGATTCACAAACACCCCAACTGTCAATCTGGCCCAGACAGGAATTACACAATCAGGCAGAGTCACAGGTTTAAGTAAGAAAAGGCCCACTTTCTAAAAGAGGCCTTGTCAAACTGACAATTTAAACAACAACTTTAACAAAAGATGTATTTTTAAATTGTGAGTTCAGAGATCTCAAACTCCAGACCTCTATCTGTTCCCAAAGAGAAACTGCACTTCCTAGTTATTTAAAGGCAGCCCCCATTTTAACCTATGAGAACGATAGGCCTTGCAACAGGGAAAACTGAATTTTGATGTATTTTACTGTCCGTACACAACAACTCATTTGCCCTTAGAGAAAGAAAGAACGCACTCTCGCATAGGTACAATCTTGATTTATTTCGCCAACAGCATTGAAAAGCATTTCGGTATAACACCTTGATCACGGGTACAAATGGCATATCAATATGCTGCCAGGAAGTTTGCAATATATACGTTTGTGGCCCTCCCATGAGCCTTCAAAGTGAACACCTTTTCGAAGCTTCTAGTCCTGGCAGTCCTTATAAAAAAACTTTCAACCTCAAATGAGTAGATTCACACTAGTCATGCTCTGCATTTTAATTCATCAGTCCTGTCATCCCGTTATGAGCTCTACTTTCTAGAAAATTCTAGAAATATTGATTCTAAGATATGAATCCAAATTGTTCCATGAACCCATATTGACATACCATACAATAATGGATTTACTTGAGGAAAAGCTGCATTAAGTCAGGTTAACATGGTGAAAATATAGAGGCAGTCCTTTTAGTACCGCTTACCATAAGGCCTACAACCAGAGGGGGAGTAGATACAGATGATTAGTCATATATTGTGATATAGTGCCCTCATGCATCCCAAGAAGCAGTAACATAGTTAGATAACCAATCATGCCCAAGTAGGCTGGAACGTCTAGCATTAATGAAGAGACGCAGATTCAATGATCATGAATGGCTCCCAAGCATGCTAGTGACCTGAGTTTAGACCCCTTGGTATCAAAGACTCAAAATCTAAAATGTACTCAGGTTCCAGCACTCTCAATTTGAGTTCTCTGTTGCCCCCTCTGACATCAGATTGGTTGGCATTGATCAACAAATTTAAGAAGCTAGTGTCTAGCTAGATGATATCAGTGATCATTGTGCTGTGTGGCTCTTCTATGTTCCAGTATTATTTTCTTGGTTTTATGTATAGTACTGACAATGTATAATTTGTCATAAGGACAAGTCAGACAATACACACAATAGTCTGTATTGCAACTCTAATTCCCATTAATGGTGTATTCCCGCTTATTGGTTGGGTTCTTAGTCTTAAAACAACTGGAACTATTGCTCCAAACTTTACATTTCATACAACAAAAGAAGCAATTTGTCACACCATGGTGTGTTGGAACCCTGAGTCACCATGTTCTGACTTAAGCTATCATGAAGTGATCTACATTTCCTAAAAGTGATCTGAGGAGACTTGTGAATATATTTATTGAGTTCCAAGTCAGTTTTGAGAATGTGCCAATTTGTACCAAACATCTTTCTGATCTGATGTGCTTGGTTAGAATATGTAGTAATGAATCTCACTTGATCAGACTCATCATGTTTCAGTTCTTTAGTTGGATATAGCAATTGCATCCCAGAAACAAGATGTACCTTCACACTTGCCTGCTTAATTACTTTTATACTGTATCCTCTCGCTTTGAACCTGACACATATGATTGCTTTCACCCTTGCAAATGACTCATTGGTACCACAGTTCCATTTAGCCCAAAGCAATTTCCCATACGGAATGCTATACATCAGACTTGGTAAGTGGGTGCTCAAAGCACTAAGTAAGTTATTGCCTGCTGTGGGTTTACAGTGTAACTTAGTCTCAAGTCACCAATTGCTGACCTCAGTTTTTACATCCGGAAATATTATCTTTTTCCTGCTGATGTTACATGTGAGTTGTATGTTATAGGAATTGCTGTTGAGGGTAGAAATAAAATTATTAGCAAACACTTCATCTCATTTCCAGATAACAAAAATGTAATCTACGAACCTTGTCCACATTATCACATGGTCATCAAAACTTGTCACGTGAGTGGACACTTGCTTCTCCCACCAACCAATGGACAAGTTTGCGTTGCTGAGGACAAAACAGGTTCCCATCGCCGTCCCCTGCTGTTTCTTATACACTTTCTGATCAAAAAGGAAAAAAATGTGTTGGTAAGGAAATACAACATCATATCAAGGAGCATCTCAGTGTGCAGTAATAGTGATATAGATCTGGCTCTGAAAAAGTGTCTGGTGGCTGAAATGCCCAAGTCATGCTTGATATTGGTATAGAGCCTGCACACATCCAGATTGAGAAGTATGAAATCCTCCTCCCAGTGAGCATTCTCAATGAGTGTAAGAAAGTGTGTGGTGTCTGGGAGTGCAGTAATGAAAGGTATAAGGTATTGCTTTATATATTTCGAGGTATTCTCAAGGAGGGACCCTTTAGGGGATACTATCGGTCTTCCCAGTGGTTTCTGGGCATTTCTATGGAGTTTAGGTAACAAGTACAATACACGACTGTGTGGGTAGTCAAACTGAAGGAAAAGGTACTCCTCTCATTCGAGGAGCCCCTTATCTTTCCAGTCACCTCATATTTCCCAGTACTTTCGATTAGAAGCTGAAATCTCTGTGACATTGGACATGATATAACATTCAGGCCCGTATTTATACTTTTTTTGCACCGCATTTGCGTCGTTTTTTGACGCAAAAACGGCGCAAACTTGCAAAATGCCATTGTATTTTGTAGGTTTGCGCCGTTTTGCGTCAAAAAGCGGCGCAAATGCGGCGCTAAAAAAAGTATAAATACGGGCCTCAGAGTCATTTAACTGACGTTTCCCTTCATTTATATAGTCAGATTGTAAGAGAACCACCACATTGGCCCTTTTATCTGATTGCTGAATCACAATGGAGAAATTGTTTTTAAGATTTTCCAAAGCTTTATACTGCACATTAGAAAACTTTTTACTTCTATTTCCCTGAGTTATGTATCTCATTTTCATCAGTTCACTTTAGAACACTTTCTCAAAAACATCATTTACATCACACTGTATTGATGGTGTGGAGGTATATTTAGGCTTGAAAAGGGCATGAGCAATCCACCTCTATATTCAAATTGTGAAGGTTTATAAGAGGATCTTCATGACTCTCTGTATCTACATCAAGTATGGCTAATGCATGAAGAGTATCAATGTCCTCAAGGTACAAGTTGCTCAATATCATTGTAGGGGCCTTTTATGGGACTCTTGCAAGTCATGAATAAAACAATGTTTCAATCAACTTTTCTGGGAAAATAAAAGAGGTCAATCCTAGTCTAGACATAGTTTAAAACACTGGATGGGCAAAAAGAGAGACCTATGGATAGAAGTTCAATTTCTTCTCTGGATAACTCACGATTAGATAAGTTGAACATATTCATTTTTGCAGTTGTCTCACCCGTGTTGTCACTCTCACAGGTGTGGTTCCTTCTTTTCTTGAGTCTTACTTTCGCCTGCTTATGACTCTTATTCTTCCTTGACCTCCTCTGCCGCTGTTCTGACAGTGATTTTGTTATGCCTGTTGTTTTGTCCTTTCTTTGGTTACTAATTGAAATTGCTTCAAAAATTATTTCTGTTGGTGTTAATGCTGGTTTTGAGGCCACTAGCAAGTACTGACTCTGGTAGATCTGAGAAATTTCTATCTGATCCATCACTCTCCTCTTGATCAGTCAATGGTCGACTGCTTGTCTTTCCCTGAGTGGGTTGTTGTTCATGATATCCTTCAGTAAATAAATAATCATATTGCTCATAAAAAGTGAGAGTTCTACCTGATTGTTAATCTTTGAAATCCAGTTAAAATGTATATTGTTTCTTGTTAGTCATTTCCTCCTCACACTTCATCGATCGAATTAGTACATTTAGAAAAGAAAAAAAAATCCCTCCTTTGACATTAGCCCCTGCAATTCAGCAATCAATTTCGCAATTTCCTCCATCACTATTACTGCAATCTTTTAAAGCATATTTTATGAGAATCCTCATCATCGTAATTGAGCATTACTTAAAAATTGTTGGCCCATTCATTCAGCATATCAGATCTGGATCTTTGTATTTCGGTACAGTATAAATTCCTATGCCTCTCGGAACACGCTCTACATCTATATGTCACGGTTTTGGGCAGGTCTGATCAGGACTCTGGTTGGGACACCCCTTGAGGTCACCGAATATCCTAAAGAGGTAGTGTACTGGGGCAGAAGAAAAGATAAAGGCATACACGGAAAGGACAGCTATGGACAGACACAGGAAACAGGAAAGTAAAAGCAGAGCAACCCTTGTGTGAACAAATAGGAAATGGATTACTAGTGGACAAACACGCTGGGGTTGTACACAGAGTAAGGCGCAGACCCTCCCACAGTGACAGGGAATCTCAATGCCTCTGTGCAGTTTGCTCTTACAGAGAGTCACCCTGCCAGCCCCATAGAAAGGAGGCAGCAGAAGTGATTCTGTCTCTGGACCCTAGAGCACAAACAAGGATAGTACTTACATACAGAGGACACGCTTTTGTGGGTCCAGCTGGAAACACAGTGGCGATTCCTGAGAAAACAGCAATAGCACACTGTCACTGTTAGGCACGAAAGACAACGTATAACACTAGACAGGGATGGGGGCTGGAATTGCCTCCTGGAAACCAGGAGCCAACCCCAGTACAAAGGAGGACCCTTATACACTGGTGAAGACTGATAGAACACCTACCAGACACAAAGAACCAAGAAGAAACAGAAGGGAACAAACAAATAGGCAGAGGCAAGAGCTAGGAACAGGCTCAGGCTGAAGCAAAGGCGGGACTAGGACTTGAAAACAGGGCGCAAACTTCTGGCTGGGACAAACAGAGACAGGACTGGGAAACTGAGAGCAGGCTCTGGCTGGAACAGGCAAGGGCAGGGCTGGAATATAGGGAGTAGGAAATGAGCAGTAAACAGGACTGGGAAACAGAGAGAAAGTTCAGGTTGAAACAAGGCAGGAGCAGGGCAGAGAAACAGGGAGCAGGCTCTGGAAGAAACAAACAGGTACAAGGCTAAGAGATAGGGAGCAGACTCTGGCTGGAACAATCAGGAGCAGGGCAGAGAAGCAGGAAACAGGATCAAGCTGAAAGAGAACAGAAACAAAACTGGAACACCATCTGACAAAGGGTCTGTAACACAAAGGAATCAAAGTCCAATGCACAACAAGGATCTTGAGGAAATGGCTGCTTATAAGCAGTTCCAAGCTGGGCTGCACAGGAGAGGTCTCAGGTGTGTGTAGTTTCAGACACTTGCAAGTCCTGGAGGAGAGGATCCGGTGAAATGGAGCAACTGGACTTCTCCCATAGAAAACAATGGGAAACAGAATCCGGGCTTTCCTGACTACCAGGCTGTGCATTATGGGATTTGCAGTCCCAAGAAGCAAATGTAGTACTACACAAGTGTACCATGGTGAAAAGAGAAACAAACAGGAGTCAGCAAGGGACTCTAGATAAGTGTTTAAGGTGATTCCCAGGCTTCCGACAGTCCCCGTACAGCGCCCCCTAGAGATGGGACGACCAAGTCGTAACACTATATACTTCTGTAGAGACTCCGCCTCCCACCATTTGGCAATCTTTTTTGTGTAATCTTTCCAATTTGTCTTGAAGTATGGGCACCCTTAGGTCATATCAGTTCTGCCAGTCATACTGGGGGCATTGAGAACAGGGGTCACTGTGACACAAAAATCTACTTGACATTCCCTTTATTTTAGCTTCTAATGCAGAGGCCATACTTGTGCTGTATTGAAACTGCAAACCAGTATTTGTTAAACATGCAAGTATGCTAGCATTATAAACAACTCCTTCACCGACTGTGTGTGGCTGGCATGCAGGCTTCCCCGGCACAGAGAGAGAGGAGGGGTACTCACCACGTACTCAGAGTGAATCTTAGCCGGGTCCTCCGACTCCTCTGAGATTACTGTATTTCCTCCGGGGCACCTGTCTGCCGTACTTCTGTCCGATACTAAAATTATCCTCTCCTCCTGTGACAGCCGAGTTTGGTGAAAGTGCAGAGAAAAAGGTTGCTTTCACAAGAGTTGAAGAATCCCTGTGCACTAATGCCCTATATGTATCAGCCTCTTCTGATCTGGTTCTCAAAACAGGCAAGTGAGCATTACAACGCAGCTGTCAGTCCCCAAGGTTGGATACTTATTAGAACACTGGAATGTTCGGATCTACATTGCAGACAATGGAGTGCTCCGGGCTTTTACTGGCCGGTAAAAGCCGGGAGCCAACATTCCAATGTTCTCTTTGTTCACAGCAAGAGCTGTGAACAAAGCCTCACGGAGGTCGAGGGGATTTTAATCCCCTCGGGCTTCCTGAGGAATTTGGTTTATTTAATAGAACATTCTGCCTCCGAGTGGCAGAATGTTCTAATAGTCTTAGAACCCGCCATAGCGGGCTCTACCGGCCATTAAAGGCCCTCTCCCTTGTTAAAGGCCCTCTCCTTCGGCTCGGGCTTTTAACGCGGGATCGGGCCTTTAATGGCCGGTAGAGCCCTCTACGGCGGGTTCTAAGGCTATAATGAGACGCCAAAACCCAGAGTTCAGGGCCGACAGTCCGGCGCCCCAAATTGGGTATGAGTCTGTCAATACCTCAGTAACTACAGTATGGGTGACTAAGTGGTTCTGTCAGTGGCTGTTTGGGTGAATGAATGTCTGTACATCACTAGTTTTATGTTTCTGTGAATAAGTATATGAGTAGATGTATGTGGATATACAAGAGTTTGTATGTGTGAATGAGTGGGTATGTGAGCGTTTGTGTGGACATGTCATCAGTGATGTCATTTGGGATGTCATCAGGGATGTCACTGACCATGTCATGAGTGATGTAATAAGTGAGGTCTTAAGTAGTGCATTATGGGAGCACAAGCTGTAGGTAGCTCAGGTACTGCTGAATTTCTATAGTTTTGTACGAATAAATTCAGAACGTAACTATAACATCCATGTCACCTCTGGTATTTTCAGTGAATTGTTAAGGGTTTTCTAATTCCATTTCCTAACTATAACATCCCTGTAACCTTTGTTTTTTCAGTGATTTTCTTAGGTTTTTAACAAGTATTTCCTAACTACAACGTCCCTGTAAATTTTGTTTAGATATAGCTGTCACCTACGCCATTTGCACTTCAAAGGCACTGGCCCAGCTCATACACAAAGGAAGGACTTCACAATAGCCTCTTGTACCTCCATGAAGACTGGGATCAGCACAGGGAGGTAGAAAATCACAGGCACCAGGTAGAAAAAGGGAACCCTCAGACACACTATTCAATACACTTCTGGGCTTGTGGATACTACAGAAGAATTTCACCGTTCTGCTTTAGGTCTACCCAGCTAGCTGAGAAAGAAGACTGGACCTGCACCTTTCATCCCAGGCTGATGACTGCAAGGATCAGCTGACTGACCTCCTGTTCCGCTCTACAGGGCCATAACAAAATCTAAAGGCCTCCCTGTATCTGTCTATCTGATCTGCAGCTGGACCTGCAACTCTATTCAAAAGTGAATCCCTTATCCCCAAGAGGTGCCTTTCCAGATCCTGAACACTAGGTTGGAATCAGAGTCCACTTCTGTAACTGAAAAAGAAGATATCCTGAAGTTTTGGGCTCTTCACAACCACAAATATGCTTGTTCACACCATGAAATCGCTGCATATGCCACTCAGGGTCCAACTGAGGCAGAAAATAGTCTTGTCCCCTAAATAAAAGTGGCCCTGTTAGAGAATCAGATTGTTAAAAAAATTCCCCAAATCCACAAATTGGGGTAGTTTTGAACCTGGGAAGACACACTATATAAGTGTTTTGCAAAGTATGAAGACTGTGAGCTTGGTACAAGCAATTTTTGTTTTAATATCAGAGAAATCAACAGTGAAAACAGTCCCAGCAGACCATAGAACAGGCCCACAAACAGCCCAAAACCAACCCACACCCTGACCTGTAATCAGGGTCATTGCCTGATTGCCCTGTAGTTGAGGCGGACCCTGGCACTGGCCACCAATGCGAAGCTCTGGTGAACCAGACTCTGCACACTACAGTGACTGCCAACAACAACTGGCAAAGCAAGATCTGCACTTTATGCTATAGCATCGAGAGCCCTCATTGTCAGCCAATGCCAGTCTCCAGCAATGCCCTTCCTGGACTTCTGACAGGATGTTCACGCTACAGTCAAGACCATCCAGGACGCCGGGCCTGCTCTTCACTTTACAGAGACAGCCATCTGCATCCCAGCTCCTTGCAGCCTTCTCTACAGCAAATGGAACGTTTTGCGATGGACTTTGATGACGTAAACTTTTCAGCCAGATTAACCTGGTGCCTGCAGCTTCCAGCCTGTGCTCCATTGTGGTCAGCCTGTACCTGTGACTTTTACCCTGTCTCATATGACCAGATAACCTTGAGTGGTGCTTTTTGCTTTTAAGCACCATACATACTTACCTTAAATCTTTGAAATTGCATATCTCTGGTTTTACTGATTCAACTTTTGTTTTTTTGTGTCAAATGATTAAGTACATTTTACTGTATTTTTCTAAATTGGTGTTTTCATTTTATGACTGCTTAAATACTGCATTAATACTTTGCCTCTAAGTTCAGCCTGATCGCTTCTGTGCCAAGCTAACAGCGGGTTAAGCACAGATTTTGTGACTTTTGTGTGTCATCCTGACAGAGATTGAGAAGAGATCACACCCCCCTTAATCAACAACCCAATTTCTCACGGGTACTATACGGTTCTGGGGAATAACATGCAGGAATCCGACTTACTGTGCAGATTTCCTCGTTTTCCCTGCTAGTTAGCCCAGAGACTTCACCTGCTTTTATCAGGTGCTCCTGCATAACTCACAATTCCAATGGGGCAGGCAACTATTGTTCAATTGCACTGCATCATTCAAATTACACTTGCTCATGGATTACGATTTGCATAGTATTACAACAAGAAGCCTGGAATTAACAGGTCTGAATTATAGATTTTGGATGTTACTTACTTGCCTGTACCATGCAATGAGTTAGAGTCCCTACACTAGGAAACAAGCATGTGGACCTGAGATCAGTGGATCCTTTTGTGATTCATTATCCACATTCCTGGAGACATTTCACTCCCATTCACCACCTGCTTTAGGCAGGTAGTCAATGAGTGACTAAAAGTCAATATGTGTCTAAGAGTTGTCAGGGCACACTGTCCAGTGGCTGGAGGAAGGATTCCATGTTTCAACATTATGAAGAAGAGGGCTGGGTTGAGGCTGAGCTCAAAGTATTTGTTTGGACTCTAAGGTGACTCTACAGAGTGCAGAAACAATCCTGATAAAAACCAGTCCTGGTAATTTAAGATGCAGTAGCACCAGGCCTCATGGACTAACCCAGAGTGGAATCTAGCCCTGGGATACTGTTTCACCCAAGTCATTATCAGGCTCATTGTGTCACAATCAGTTTGGGATCATAGTTGGAGGAACCATGGCACCAGGGACCATAGCATCAATGTGTGGTAGTCATGTACAAAATGTTCCTCGTCCATAAAAGAGATTCTGAACACAATGAATATGTTTCTTTACCTCATAATAACTGTAAATCTTCAGTACTGAGTCCTTGGGTAGAGAGATCTAGAAACGCAGAACTCCTTTAGAGAAGTTAAATTTGCCGAAGCTAAACTGATAATAGCTATGCAGTGGGCAAAGGTAAGTAACCAAAGTGACAGCGTAGTTTATAGAATTAATTGGAAGTAATATGCTCTTAAATCAAGGGCTAGGCTGTGTGGGTGGAAAGCGAAGATACAAAATGAGACCATGGGGGTCATTTTGACCTCAGCAGTCTTTTTGAAAGACTGCTGAGGGACCGCCGTGCGGAAGACCGCCAGTGGTGGCGGTTTGCCGCTCGGCTTATTATGACTGTTGGCAGCTCTCCGTCCTTTTACGGACGGAGAGCCGCCAACAGCCATACTGGCGGGAGGCCATACTTGGCCGCCACGCCAACAGAACACCGCCCAGCGAATCACGTTCTATGATTCATCGTGGCGGTGTTCTGTTGGCGGTGTGGTGTCGGCGGAGCTGCCCCCATGGCTCCCGTCCCCTCCCGGATGATCATCGGACCTGGTAAGTCGATCCTCCGTGAGGGTACGGGGTGGGGGGGGGCGTTGTGTGTTGCGTGGGTGCATGGGGCTGTGCGTGTATGTATGTAGACCCAGGTCTCCAACCCAGCGGTCGTCTCCGCCCTGGCAGGCAGAACGGAGAACCGGCGGATGAATTCCACAAAGTAAGACCGCCAGCCTGTTGGCGGTCTTACCGCCGGTTCTCTGCCTTCCGCCACGGTTGTAATGACCCCCCATGACTCTTTAATAACGATGTAAGCTTTGGCTGGAACATAGTGCTAATCCCGTTCATGACTCAGCCATGGGCTTTAATTCTAAATAGTATCAGTAGTTACAATATCAGGTAGGAGAAAGACTGGGGCGTAAAACAGCACAGAGGCAAAAGATAAGGAGAGAAAAAGAAAACAATGCATCATGGCATGATGCGTAACACCTTTATTTTTATTTAATTTTAATGCAGGGTTCTATAAAGCAAATGCGGCACTTCGATATGTGTTAAATGAAAACAAATACAAAATTAAGAGAAAGATGTTTTTGGTTTAAATGGTAGCTAATACATGGCATAAACTGACAGCAAATGTCAAAATGCATAACCAAAATAAAGAGCTGGGACCGCAGTAAAGTTGAAGGTAAGCACTTGAGACAATAGATTGCTTGTGAGTTAGACGTAAGCAAAGGAGAGAAAAGCCAGGAGGGGTCGTGGTCCTAATCTGCTATTAGATAATATGGTTCAGTCATGACCAGTGTAGTTAAGATAAATTGGTATAAAAATGTAAAATTAAGCTTAATAGTCATCACAAAATATGACCTGAAATGTGTACGTTTTTTATGTTATTTTATTAGGTACAACAAGGTGGACCAAGAATTTGCCTCAGAAACAGTAGGAGGCCTTCTCGAAGAGAAACTACTGCAACATGAAAAGTCCCTCATGTTTTATGAGAGCATTCTGGAATGTTCTCCATCTCTGTCTTCATTTCATACAATCTTGTAATTCCCTTGTCCCCTTTCCTCACTCCCCGCCCCACCCCAGACAGGTAGTGCTGGCGTTACCTTATTTGGATGAGCTGTTTGTTTTCCTGTATGTGGTATGCATGGGGTAGTGTTTGCTAGAGTATTGAAATGAGCATCGGTTTGAAGTATTTGTTTTTGCAAGGCTTCATGAAAGGAAAACAAAAGTAGAAGAAAAATATGCAACCTTGAGTTTGCAATTTGTATGTATTCAGCAATTTTGACGAACCTATACCATTGACTAAGAGTAGTATGCATGTATTTAGTTAACTATGTAGTCTGAGTGTGTATTATGAATTGCAATGTATGTGTGAATTTTATATTTTAAGGTTATGGAAATGAACAAGAATACAAAGAGGAAATCTGGAGTAGTAGTGATTTATGTAGCATAATCTCAGGGGCTAGATCTGATGACAGAGACTTTGAAAACTTTGGAAAATGTCTCAAATGCTGGTCATTCTCCGTAGCATAATATTTAATGTTATGTGGCAGACGAGAACTAAATACGTTGTTAAAAACAACATAACCGGCCTGTTAAAAACAACATAGCTGGCATTTGCAGCATTCACACTAGATAGTGAGGTTTCAAGAAAGTTAGAGGAAATGCGTTTAAAATAATTTTTGTGTTGCACAATTAACCCTATACCACACTCTATTTATTTTATGTATTTAAAATAAGATAATAATATGATTTATGTATTTTATTATGTGTCATGAACTGTCTTTTTATGAATTTAATAGCCATGGATAAAGCTGATACCTAATAAATAAATTGAAAAAGTGACATGAAAAAAAACAACTTGTGTCAGATTTTAATTAAGAAGTTAACTCAAATTATTTGTATTAGCCTTGACTGACCTCAATGCTAGGCTAGCTAAAAAGAACATTTATTTTCCAAATGCCTCAATCTCTTTTGCTCAGGGAGGTCATAAGAAAAGAATTGGGGTTCACCTTGATGGAAGAAGAGTAGATGAACAGACTCTGTGGAATAGGACACTGTGTGAGGAAATCAAGATTGCCTGGTGCCAGTCTGTGACGTGGTTCATTGTTTATTCACCAGCAGGAAAGAACAGGGCTTACACCAAGTGACAGTAAGGGCTTGTTTGAAACTTCTGTAAGCATGTTTGTCTTGACTTCAACAGAAAGCATCTGTAGGCCTAGGACCACTTCTGTTTCAAATTACTACAGTAAAAGAAGCTCTCCTGATGGAGACTCGACAGTCAAATTCAACCATGTATCAGATCAAGCCCAATGGCCTTTGCTATGTCCATGTAGAGACTGACATGAACATAATAAGGAGGTAAGTTATCCCAGCTCCACCATCATCATCTCTGGATGGTGACAATCTCTGGTCAGAGCCAAAAACACAATGGAACTACTAAGGAGGTTTCCACAGGAGTGGAAGCTTGGAATCAGACACAGGTTGTTAGTAATTGGGAACACTGTAGTGGATTTAGAGTGTACCATTGTTTGAGGGCCAGTAAAAGCTAGTTCAGGATCAAAAATTTGAATTCGCACTGGATTGTCTTCTGTCACCAGTGGCGTTACCACCAGTGTCTATGAATGAGGGGCCGATGCAGTTCCAGCAGACAGAGTGTAAGTCTGCACCTGAGTTAGTGTGCAATCTGTGATGGGTCTAGAGTATTCAGAGGATGCTGATGATATCCTTGTGGCCCAGAGACATTCCAAATGGATCCAAAAAATACCAAAAATGTGCATCATAACCTCCTTAAAGACATCACCCTGCTGCAGCATTGCCATTGGCCATGGAAATACGGGGCACATCAGGGTCAACTGTGAAATCTGCTGCTCAGTTGGAGATCAGGAGTGAGATCAAGGGACACCTTGACACCCTCGCAACTTCTCTTTTGATAAAGTGGCTGGATAGGTTGAGTCCCACTTCGCTCTTTGATGTGTACATTTGGACTTCAACTTCTACTTACCAGAGGTCTTCAACAGCAAATAAGACTTCTTGCAGGAGTGGCTTTAGGAGTTGGCCTGCACCCTTGACTTGGGCTGTGTGGAGTCGTGCCCGTAGCCAAAACACCAAAGACACACCTTGAGCGGATCTGAGATTGACATTATTTTTGAAGTCATGACGTGGTTTAAATCCTGTAGTTTGAGGTGACACTGTTCCTTTGCACACCAGATTTCATTTTTAAGAGTTGTCAAAACACCAATGACAATGGAAGTGAAACTCTAGATCTGCTTGTGAAGGTGCAGAAAAAAAGGAACTGACATTGGTGCATACGGGTGGCACTTATATGCAGCTCTATTTCAGGACTTCCGGGTTGAAATGAAGTCAACACTGAGCCACACATCACCACCTAGCAGCATGTGATGAAAAGGGGACCCTTCCAGTAGAAAAACTATCCTTTAATATTTCTCCTGCTTTGCATATGCGCTGTCCACTGCAACGCCCTATTGACAAAGCAATACATTGCACAACTTTACATTATTTTGGGAAAATATTCAATGCAAACACTGATTTGCACTGGATAGTAAATCCTGCCATAACATTTTGCATCGGGTTTGCTTTACAAAGCACACAAACTCAGTGAAAAGCATCAGTAAATCTAGACCTGTAACATTTTCTAGCCTGTTCGATGGTGTTATTCCATGCACCCATGCAGAAAGCAAGGACCATGCATAAGGGTGTTTAGTGTGTGCTAAAAAGAGAGAAACATGAAAAGGGAGCTATAATAGAGTCACTTTTATTATACAAATCATTACCAGCATACATAAATATGAATAGCTATGTTTTAATCACATTACTCAAGCATTCACAATATTTGCTTTGAATTTAAGACAAACATATAAAAGTTAACATTACACGACAATCACTGCAAGGCTGTAGCTTAAGCTACAGTCTTGCAGTGATTGCATCCCTATCAACAAATCTCTTGCCAAATGAGTTGTTACCATCCTGTTCGATGCCAATATTAGCCATGATTGTTTTGTCCTAAACAGTAAGCGCCTGATTTGGGACTGCCTGTGTGACCTCAATGTGACAGTTTGGGCAGGCAGCAGCTTAGTGCAGCATTCCCTTACCAGGCTAGACACCTTCAGCACCTGCTTTATCGCCCTCATGGAGTGAGTGATGGAAGTGCTTACATCTGTGGAGAAAGCAAAACCCCTTGAATTATGTCACTTATTATATACACCTTAGCTCCAAGAGTCATCCTCTTTGGGTGATCCTTGGACAATCCTAGATAGTACAATGAGCAGAGGCAGCCTCGGGTCTTTGCTTGTTAGGAGGTGAAGTAGTCGAACTGAGCATAATTCTGTTCTCAATATCCGTATCATCTTAAAAAATTATCAAGCTGAGCTTATCGGTTATTACATCATTCAATCGGCCTGGGAATCTTTACAGGGAAGGGCCTTGCTTGATTTTCACACATAAGTTCACTTGATTCTTTCTGAGTTCTACCGCTGCTCCTCTCCTGCTGTTTGTCACATTACAAGGCTGATCTGAGGATTTTGCACATCCTCAGGATCCCACCAGTTCTGTAATTATTTAGTGCCATGTATTTTGGTAAGCATCCACCCAGCCCTGTGATCCAACTTTGAGTTGGGCCATCCTTGGTGTACATGTTGAGAGAGAGCGCGGCCTGGCTGTACCATTAAGTCTCCTAAACCGTGAAGTGAGAGGGTGGTTGTTTTTCTACTTAACAAAAAAATCTGTTTTAACTTAGTGCACAGTAAAATATACGAGCTAAGTGCACAAACAAATACAATGTTTATGTATGTCCTATTTCATCATTATTTGAAAAAATGTTTATGTTACACTGTTTTTAAAATATTATTTATCATCCTTATATATTTGACATAAGGCATATAGAATGTATATAACATGAGAGTGCATTCATGTTTAATTAGTTTGCCAAAGTGAAGGCTCATATATTTTTCTGTGTTTTAACATTAAATGCGCAGTCTTCTTTTGAATGTTTTTCTTAAGCTGCGGGTGTAAGGTTTTAAGACTGAGTTAATATAGAGCTCATTGTTCAAGATGATAAGAAAAGTCTGGCGGAATGCTAATCGAAGCTGTGGGGATTGGCCTGTGCTGGTAGCTATAATTCTTGTGAAATTCCAGGGTGCGAGGGCGTACCAAGGTCAACACGAAAACCCAGAAGGCCAAAATATTAATTAGAGAAGTATGATTTGTGGTTATGTTTTTGAACTGGGAAAATGATTTGCCAATGAGCTCATCCTAGGAAGAAACAGGATTTAAGTGTGGTTTAGTTAGCAGTAAGCTTCAGATTCCCTCTTCCATTAGCTGAGAGTGGATCTTACTTAGATACTTTTCTTGAACTCTAATATATGTGGCTTCATGCCTCCATACCTCTCTTGTTGGAAACTTCTCCAGAAGCTCTGTCATGCAGACTGCTTTCCTGAAACCATATTAGCATAGTTAGGGATTTAGATAAATGGTTAGGCAGGAGAACTTGGATTCGTGCTCTATTAATCAATTGTTTTTCCTCATTTTCTGCATTATCGCTATTGAAGTTGTGATCTTTTACATGTTAGTTAAGGTTTACATTGTACAATGTTTTGAGTCACCTCTGGTTATTCTGTACATTTATACTATGGTTTTGAGACTCATATGTAAGTTTGACTTTGAGTCTAATAAAGCCTTTTGAACTATATTTTGGTCTCTGAGATTGAATGTGTGACTATCGAGTTACTCTGAAAATAATTTGAATAATTTGATGCATTGTCTTCTCACTCTTTGGAACAGAGAAGAAAAATTAATCGGACCCCAAAATTTAGAATTAGGGCCCAAACTGGATCAGATGGTAACAACGAGGATGGCTTCCTCTCTGAACTGAGGAAAACAAAAATTATGCTCTAGAATAGTTAATCCCCAGTGTCCACTTTAGATGCTCGTACTCAGACTTGGAAGATCAGCGGAACTGTGGTGATTCAAAAGAGAGTTGTACTAGCAGCGGATGAGTGAATATTAACAGTGTTGCAGATTGCGGTTAGTTTGCAACAGTTGTGTGAAAAATTGGTGTCTTGAGTGTTTTTGCATGTTGTGTGAGTGTGATGATTTATAATGGAGACTGAAAAGGTAATCAGGTCCGACGTTCCCTAAGATCTCAGGATAGAGGACACCCGATTATGCTGTCTGCTCAGAGGTTGTGTCTTTGTGAGGGGTCATCAGCGGCATAGTTAAGATAGGGACTTACTTGGTGTGAACATGAGGTGATTGGTATGGTGGATCTATCTTTATGCGGGGTGAAGCTATACTGGTCTTGTTGACGCCCCACAGGTTGAAGTGATTGTAAACTGTTTTAGTAGAGCAGACAAAGGCTTTGTATTGTGCGTGTGCATGTGTGTGTGTGTGTGTGCGTGTGTGTGTGTGTGTGTGTGTAAAACTGTGGAGTGAGCTTGCGTGCAGATTGTAAAGGAGGGGACTGCTGTGAGGAGTGAGGTCTATGTCACAGTGTACCACGCTGGTATAGGTTGGTTGCTGTAGTGTTGCATTGGTGGACAACTTCATACAGTGCCACACTGCAATTGGTGGTTGTGTTGAAGCAAGGAATTGTGGATATGATATTGTTCTAATTGAATTGAGTCATGTGAAAATTGTTAAAAAATGAAATGTTTTAAAGTTTTGCAAGATTTGTGCAGAGATGATGCTCATATTCCTAGAGAGGGTGAAGTGGCCGCTCCTAAAATTACTCCTGGTCATTAAATCACGATTACTTTAGGGCTTAATATATGTGTTTGGCTTGGTCAGTGGTACAATATCACAGAAAAGTATGGCTCATTGAAATTTCCACAATAGGGCACATTTAATTTGAGGATTGATAAAAATTTGAGGACAGTACTATATGAAATGAAACCATCCCCTAGACTTGCACAATACAAAGCACTTAATGCTTGGGAATATGCTGCTTATGCAAAGGAAAGGGAGAGATACCAAGGTAGGGTGAAGAAAGCTATACGTTCTTATGCAGATGCTAGATGGGATGCTTAGCAGAAAAGGTGGAGAACAGATACGATAGAGGGGTTTAAGCTGTATCTTGCTTCGACCAGAGATGTGACTGAGGGAGCAGGGGAAAGAAAGACCAGTAGAAAGAAAAAGAAGAAGAACCAAAAGGAGCCTGATGACATGAGCATAGATGATGATGACGATTCTAGAGATGGTCTTTTGAATATGTTATTGTCTGAACGTCCAACCCCGTATAATGAAGCTAGAGATGAGAGTGAGAACAATGGTATTGGAGGCAGTGGTGTAATTTCCTTTCCTCCTGCTCCAGATAAGAGGGCTTTTAGTCCTGTAGGACCTATTCCTACAAGTGGTCCTTGCGAACTAAGAAGTGAGGATCTGAGAGAATGTGCCCCGTTTGACCCAACCGTGAGTACAGTTAATGCTCTCATTGTACCAGTTACTATTGGCCTTGTAATGCCTATGTATGAATCAGAAGGTACTGGGAGAAATATGTACAATTTGGCAGTACCTAATAGTGCTGCTGGATCAGTCAATGCTCCAAATATTTCAGGTAATGGAGAAATGGTCCCTTTGTTTCCTACACAAAGAAGCACTCCATGTGTGCAAGTGCAGACACAACTCTGCATATGTAAGGATGCACTTTGATAGGGACATATCAGAAAATGCCCACTCAAACAACTCCTGTATGGGAACCACCTTTGAATTTGGGGAATGGTGCTCAGGGAAATGTTTCCACACCTAAGATTCCTGTAGTAACCCAATAGTATGGGCACAGAAGTGAGTCAGAGAACACTTTAATCGACACTGAGAGAAAGAGCTTTGGATGTAGGCAAATTGACAGTAGAATTGGGCGCAATGATTGTTGGAAATCTTGGCTTAGAACAATAGGAGAGTTATCAAGAGGATGAGCTTGCATTTCTGTGCAGGGACATCACTAAGATAGCAGATCAATTTCATGATACATTATCAGAATTGGCTGTTAAATATGATGTTGAACTAAATAAGACTAAGGCTCTGCAAAGGAGCTATCAACGTTGCTGATTTGTGAACTCCTGGGCTGAAAACTCAGATCAAAGAATTGATTCAGAATATTAGGAAATTGAATGAATTAGGTGAATGGGAGACTAAGTGGGTAAAAAAGTACCTGGTGGAGGTTATGTACATGTGACATACAGCAGGAGAGATCTTGCATCACGGATTCCCCAAAATTGCAAGAGAAACCAGTGCAATTGTATGGACAAGTCGAAACATTTGTGAAAATTTCACAGGTGCTGTGGATTGATTTGAATACATTGTTTGACATTGCTGTTCTAAGTAACTCGTGGACAGAATGTAAGATTGCTGTTCTATGGCCTGAGGTGGAACCGACTAGAAATACATTGACAATGTATTTCAAAGGACAAAGAATCCTTCACCACTGGTAATAAGGAAATATCAGGTTATCATGACATTCCTTAAAGGGAAAGTGCCTCCTCAGTATGCTGATTGGGTCAAAATTGGCAGAGTGACTCAAGAACCAAAGTAGCCGATTCATGCTTCTTATGAGAGATTGTTGCAAGCATTCAAACAGCAGAGGAGAATGGAGACTTTGAAGGCAAAGGAAACTGACATTTTGTGTCAAGCTTTGTGACAGAGTTGAGGCCAGAAATAAGCATGATGATCCAGCAACATTTGGGGCTACATGTACAAATATCAGGTTTTGCGGCTCAGAAATTCCCAGTCTTAGCGACTTGCAATTTGCAAGTTGCAAAACCTGATCTACAACAGTTTCTCAAACACTGTTTAACCATTACCAAATGGGTAGCAAGGGACCTGCCTCATTTAAATTCATGAGGCAGGTCACAAATTGCGACCCATTTGGTAATGGCCGCACTCAAAGGGATAGTGGCCTACAGGGGTCAGCAGACCACCATGTCTGTGACTGCTTTTAAAATAAAACAGTTTTTTAAATGCATCCTGTTTACCTTAAAGGAAAATGGGATGCATTTCAAAAATAAAAATGAAATGTTTCTGTTTCATTTTTTCAGAGTATGCTCTGTAAAAATGTTTGCACCCCCATTCACAAAGAGGAAGGGGCTCCCTTGGGACCCTGTCCCATTTGCGAATGGGTTAAAATTAATTTGAAATTGGTCTTAACTGAAATTCTTTTGCAACCGCATTCACAGTCACAAAACAACCAACAATACCATTGCGACTCGCAATTAGGAACGGACGACCTTGGCAGGTCCCTTCCTAATTACGACTTGCAAACCTAATTTGAAATTCATTAAATAGATCAACAAACGCAAAATAGCATTTGTACATACCAAAATCTATTTAAGAAGCAGAAAAAGCTGAAGAAAACAAAATGATGGTTGCTCATATGAAAGCTGAACAAAGAATTAGACAGATGCCCGTAGTCGTAAATAATATGGGTACAATGTCAGATGTATACCAGCAACTACAAAATCCTATGCAAAGGTTGAGAAGCGCCTATAGATCTGGGTACAGGAATGGATTTAAATAGCCTAACAGATCAACACAGTGTCACATCTGCAATAGAGTGGGATATTGGAAGCGGGAATGTAATTTAAGTCCAGCAAATCAGGTCCAAAATGTCAGATTTGAACCTTCTCAGAATAATAATTCAAACCAAATGCAGGATGTACGAAGACCTAGAAATCAAAATTTCAGTGTGCCTGAACTCCCGTAATACAAGTCCCTCAACCTCCAATGCCACTGCAAAATGCTATTGAGTTGTGTCCGAACATGAATCAGGGTTTGAGAATAAACACAAATTTGATGCAGGATAATAATCCTTTTCAACAATTTCTTTTGTTTAATTTGAAGAATGGAAATGGCCCCGATAAGTCAGTCTGATGGTGCCTGAGGAGGGAGGAAGCCTGCGTCCTTGGCAAAGCCTTGGAAGTGGACAAGACTGGACCATTTATTGACAGTGAGGAGGATGGCTATCATGTGTCATTCTTGGTCGATACAAGTGCTACCCGTACTACTCTGAGAACAGTAGAAGGTCCAAAGCGACCCCTCTCAGGAAAAACAATCCAAGTTGTGGGTGTGGAGAATAAAGAAATGACTGCCAAGAAACTGCCTCATTTAATGTGAAAATAGGATGTTTTAAGGATAAACAGAAGTTTATGATATGTGATTGCAGTCCAGTGAATCTCATGGGAAGAGACTTGCTTGGAAAACTCAATTGTGTTATCTTTTGCACTCCAGCAGGAATAAAAGTGCAAATCCATGATGAGGATGGTATCTTCACATTGATGAAAAATTAGCTGTGTTGCATGATGATGACATTGCTAACAATTGATGACTTACCCCCAGATTTGAGAGAAACTGTCAAACATGAGGTGTGGGATTTTACGGGGAAGGATATCAGACTGATTAGGGTGTACAGCCTGTCCAGATTTATATTAAGCCTAATGCTGAATTCCAGAAAAAAATACAATATAATTTAGCAACAGAAACAATTGCTGCAATAACTCTTGTGATTGAGTCCATAATACAGCAGGGAATTCTGAAGGAGATAATGGGAAGTCCTTGTAACTCTCCCATTGTGGGTCTTTAGAAACCAAGTGACAAATATAAGAGTGTACAGGATCTGAGGAAAATAAATAAAGTTGTTGTTCCTTGTGCCCCGTGGTGACGAATCCAGCTGTAATACTTTTTCATATTCCATGTGAGGCTGAGTGGTTGACTGTCAATGATTTGTGTCAGTCCTTCTTTTCAGTACCGTTGCATGAGGACAGTCAGTTCCTTTTTGCAATCTGCTTCAGAAACAGGGTGTTAACGTGGTGTTGTGTCCCACTAGGGTATACTGAAAGCCCATCTATTTTTAATCAGATTTAAAGAACAATTTGGAATCCTTAGTCATGCCTTGCAGCTCAGTTTTGATTAAGTATATCAATGACCTAATGGTGGTGTTGAATACCTAAGAAGCTTGTAACCAAGACACTATTGCATTGCTGAACCACCTGGCTGAGAATGGACATGAAGGGCCACCAGGAAAGTTACAATATTGTCATAAAACAGTTCAGTAACTCAGACACCACATTGAAAAGGGAGTGAGGAAAATGTCACAAGAGAGGATTTCAGCCATACTGAAAATGAGTCTGCCAACCATACAGAGGGAAGTCAGGATGTTTCTGGGAATGGTGGGTGTAGGAATTTGGCTCTGTATATACTATCTCAAAGTGAGAGATAGTGTGCACAGAGTCCAAGGGTTCCCCTTAGAGGTTGATAGTGGCAAATTAGATAATTCTAATGCTCTATTTTGTGGTAGTGTGGTCGAGCAGTAGGCTTATCAGAGGGTTGTGTTAAGCATCTGTTGTGCACACACAGGCAATAAATGAGGAACACACACTCAAAGACTTAACTCCAGGCCAATAGTTTTTATATAGAAAAATATATTTTCTTAATTTATTTTTAGAACCACAAGTTCAAGATTTGAAGTTAATACATAAAATGCAAGGTATTCCACACAGGTAAGTTAGGAACTTTGAATTAGAGCAGTAACATACACAGTGCTAGTTAAGATGGCAATAAGCTATTTTAAAAGTGGACACTGCAAAAATCAACATTTCCTGGGGGAGGTAAGTAATGGTTAGTTTTTCAGGTAAGTAAGGCACTTACAAGCTCAAGTTCCTGGGCATAGGCAGCCCACCGTTAGGGGTTGAAGGAAACCCCAAAGTTACCACACCAGCAACACAGGGCCGGTCAGGTGCAGAGGTCAAAGAGGAGCCCAAAACACATAGGCGCCCAGGAAGAACAGGGGTGCTCCGGTTCCAGTCTGCCAGCAGGTAAGTACCTGCCTCCTCGGAGGGCAGACCAGGGGGGTTTTGTAGAGCACTGGGGGGGGGACACAAGTAGGCACACAAGACACACCCTCAGCGGCACAGTGGCTGTCGGGTGCAGTTTGCAAAGCAGGTGTAGGGTTTGTGATAGAAATCAATGGAGGGACCTTGGGGTCACTCTAGCGGTGCAGGCAGGGCACAGGGGGGGCTTCTCAGGCCAGACACCGACTGGGCTAGGCAGAGGGTCACGTGATTGTCACTCCTGCACTGAGGTTCGGTTCCTTCTGGTCCTGGGGGCTGCAGGTGCAGTGCTTGGTCCAGGCGTCGGGTTCCTTGTTACAGGCAGTTGCAGTTAGGGGGAGCATCTGGATTCTCTCTGTATGCTTCGTTGTGGGGGCCCAGGTGGGTCGTCTCAGGTTACTCACGAGGTCGCAGTCACCTGGGAGTCCTCCCTGTAGTGTTGGTTCTCTGGAACTCGAGCCGGGGGCGTCGGGTGCAGAGCGTGAAGTCTAGTTTCTGGCAGGAAGAGTGAGTTCTTTAAAAGTTGCTTCTTTGTTGCAAAGATGTTGTTTTGAGTGAACAGTGCCGCTGTTCTCAGGAGTTTCATGGTCCTTCAGTTTTCAGGGCAGTCCTCTGAGGATTCAGAGGTTGCTGGTCCCTGTTGGATGCGTCGCTGTGCAGTTTTCTTTGAGTCAGGAGGCAGGCCGGTAGGGCTGGGTCCAAAGCAGTTGTCGTCTCCGTCGCCTCTGCAGGTCTTTCAGGTCAGCAGTCCTTCTTCTTGTTTCAGGTTGCAGGAATCTGATTTCCTGGGTTCTGGGTTGCCCCTAAATGCTGAATTTAGGGGTGTGTTTAGGTCAGGAGGGCAGTAGCCAATGGCTTCTGTACTGGAGGGTGGCTACACCCTCTTTGTGCCTCCACCCTGAGGGGAGGGGGGCACATCCCTAATCCTATTGGGGGAATCCTCCAAAACCAAGATGGAGGATTTCTAAAGGCAGGGGTCACCTCAGCTCAGGGCACCTTAGGGGCTGTCCTGACTGGTGGGTGACTCCTCCTTGTTTTTCTCATTATCTCCTCTGGACTTGTCGCCAAAAGTGGGGGCTGTGTCCAGAGGGGCGGGAATCTCCACTATCTGGGATGCCCTGGGGTGCTGTAACAAAAGGCACAAGCCTTTGAGGCTCACCGCCAGGTGTTACAGTTCCTGCAGGGGGAGGTGAGAAGCACCTTCACACAGTGCAGGCTTTGGTTCTGTCCTCCAAGAGCACAAAGGCTCTCACCCCAGGCGGGCAGAAACTCCTCTCAGTGTCAGGCTGGCACAGACCAGTCATTCCTGCACTGAAGGATTGGGTAAAATACAGTGGGCATCTCTAAGATGCCCTGTGTGTGCATTTTTTAATAAATCCAACACTGGCATCACTGTGGATTTATTAGCATGAGAAGTTTGATACCAAACTTCCCAGTATTCAGTGTTGCCATTATGGAGCTGTGGAGTTCGTTTTTGACAAACTCCCAGACCATATACTTAATATGGCCACCCTGTACTTACAATGTCTAAGAATAGACTTAGACACTGAAGGGGCATATTGCTCATGCAGCTATGCCCTCACCTGTGGTATAGTGCTGTAAGGCCTGCTAGAGGGGTGACTTATCTATGCCACAGGCAGTATTTTGTGTGCATGGCATCCTGAGGGGGATGCCATGTCGAATTTGCCATTTTCTCCCCACAACACACACAATCTGCAATGGCAGTGTGCATGTGTTAGGTGAGGGGTCCTTTAGGATGGCAGAACACATGCTGCAGCCCTTAGGGACCTTCCCTGGTCACAGGGCCCTTGGTACCACTGGTACCTTTTATAAGGGACTTATCTGTGTGCCAGGGATGTGCCAATTGTGGAAACAATGGAACATTTTTAATGAAAGGCTACTGTAAATACTCTGAACTTTTTTCTGATGGCCAAACGTTTGCAAAGGCTGACACACAAGGATGTGTTTGGTCCGGTACCATGGGATATTGTTTGTCTTGTCACGTTTCTGGGGCTGGGAGAATGTCTCTGTCGTGCCCAAGCTCAAGGGATGCCCAATTATAACAAATCGTTTGCACTTTTCTGCAGTGAGCGGTAGGGATGTGCTCGGAGAGCAGTGGCATATTTTCCACCACATTAGATCGAGCTGCTTCTGCATTGCCCGGCTGCCTTAAATCAGTAGCGGCAGTCAGCACAAGTATAAAGAGGTGTGCAAATATCGTTATAGGTCACCCAGTAAAAGTGTATGCTCCCCATTCTGTAGAACCTTAGCTGACCAGAACATGGACCCAACACCTAATAAGCAGTCGACTTACCAAATATGAACAGGTGATATTGTCTGCAGAGAAAGTCATTGTCAAACATTGTGGAATTTTGAATCCTGCTGCTCTGTTGCCAATATCAAATCAAGAAATTGTTGAAGACTGTGAAGGAGATCATGATTGTCTTGATGTCACTGAATTGTGTTCCTAACCAAGACCAGGCATCTGAGATGAACCATTACTTGAATCTGATTATGTCCTCTATGTTGATGGTTTATGCCTAATAGACAGTAGAGTAAGTCAGAGAGCAGTCTATGCTGTCTGTACCAGTTGTGGAGTTGTTGAAGCCTCTGGGCTTCAAGGAACATTCTTTGCCCAAGGAGCTGAATTGTTTTTCTGATACATTGAAAGTGACAATCTTTACCAATGGTCAGTATGGCTTTGTTGATTTTCATGACTTTACACATCTGAGGTCTCAGCAAGGATTTATGATAAATTGATTTTCTGCTATAGGCAGATGGTTTGGGGACTTGGGAGTGGGATTTTAGGTTTTGTGTTGAGACCCTTGTTGATTACTTCAATAGTGTGAATAGTCATGTTGATTAGATATAAAATGGTTCAAAGATGGTCGTTCCAGAGAGGTCAGAAGAAAAAGAAAGCCGTCATGGAATTGGAAGATAGTCAGTGTAAATATTATGATGATATGAAGCGTTTGGAGGAATCAAGGTGGAAACTGTTCAAAGCAACTAGTCTGAGAGGGATTTATGATGACTCTAAAAGTCATCAGAGGCAGAAATTGAGAGAACGTAACCTGGCTGTGCCATTACACCTCTTCAACCATGAAATAAAAGGGTAGTTGTTTTTCTACATAATGAAAAAATGGTGTTTTAACGTGGTGCATGGTAAAATATCTGAACTAAGTGCACAGACGAATGCAATGTTTTATGTATGCCATATTTTATCATTGAACGTTTATGCTGCAGAATATTATTATTCTTTATAATCACTACAATTTGGACATAAGAGACATGTAGAATTTATATAACCTGAGAGTCCATTTATATTAAATAAGTTTGAGGGAATGAAGGCCCATATATTTTTCTAGGTATTAACCTTCAATGTACAGTCTGCTTTTGAACGTTTTTCTAAAGCTGCGGGTATCAGAATCCGAGAAGCTCATTGTTCTAGATAATAGGTAAAGCCTGGTGTAATGCTTATCAAAGCTGTGTGGAGTATCCTGGGGCGGGAGCTGCAACTCTTGTGAAAGTCCAGAGTGCGAGGGTGTACCAGGGTCGACGCAGAAAACTCAGATGGCCGAAATGTCAATCAGTGAAGTATGATTTGTGGTTATGTTTTGGAACTGGAAAAGGTATTGCGAAAGGGCTCATCCTTGAACGATACAGTATTTAACTGTGATTTAGTTAGCTCTGAGCTTCAGATTTCCTCTGCCATTAGCTGTGAGCGGGCCTTACTTAGATACTGAAAGAAATTAATAAATTTATGTAAAATAATGTGCACAGTGAGCTCATTCAGGTGAATATTCCCAACAGTAGCCTTTATTAACTATGGGTCTGTGAGATTAGAATCATCCCTGTCTCCTTTATTTGGGCATACACATCCACTAAGAAAAGCCCTATGACTATGTTTCAGTAACTGTATCAAAGATGATCGCCTCTTTGGGACTGATTTTTAGTCCCTTTTCTATGTTGCCTCGATTTTTCTAGACTCCGTCTTAAGATGGCCACCATTACTCTATGATTGATGTCCGGTGCTCTCTTTACCCCTATATTTTTTCATCTCCTTCAGATTAGAATCATCTATGTCTCCTTGACTAGAGCTCGTTCATAGTACTTCACTACCTGTATTGAAGATGGCTGCCACCCTGGGACCGAATTCTAGTCCCTTTATTGTGTTGCTTCTATCGTGTAAAAACTCAGTTTTAAGGTGGCCGCCACTGTTCTTGGACTCCGGTCCTCCTTCTATCTCTATGTCTTACAGCTCTTTTTATTCGCCTCTCTCCGGTCCCGGTTTACTTTTCCCAGGAACGCGGAGCAGGGGTAAGTGCTAACCACCTAGTGGACCTGGAGAGCGGGGTAAGTCTTGATACCTGGCTTTGCCTACTTTTCTGTTATCCTGCTTATAATTATAACTTTAAGGTCACCCGACTCTGGGAGATCCTTATTTACTATTTTGCCGTCACGTACTGATTGACACGAGTAGACATAGTTTCGTCAGCTGTTTGAAAAGACTGACACTTGGTGGGAGCTGTCATTACTGGGGCCATTTAGATACATAAGACCTATGCGACACTATGGGTGTATATTGACCTGTTACGCCAGTACCATAAACTGTTCCACCATATCGACGCATGGTGGGAGCTGTCCATATTGGAGCCGATAAGTAAATAAACAAGACCAAGGATACACTAGGTACTTATCAAATTGTAATGCTCCTTTGTTCTTTATGTCGTGATGAATTAAGTACATAACAATATTGGGACAAATGTTTTTCTGTCACATTATCTAAAAACCTCTATTAGATACCAGTACCATCGGGTGGCTGTAGACTGTAACGACCACCAATTGGATATGTTTGTGTCCCCAAGCAATGTATATATATTTTTTTGATAACTCATGGACACATTTGGCCCATATCTTTATTTTGAGCATGTTTCCTTCTCTGGATAGTATTTTTCTTCATATCTATATATACAACTATTGTATATGACATGTCATTTACGTTTTTACCTAGTTAGTTATACCAGTTCGGACCACTGATGCTCAATGCTATCCCGATGGGGCCCATCCTTTAATACAAGGAGGGTAAGGATATATCCTCTGAATTTAGAGGAATATATGTTTTTTCATTGTGTATGTCACCGTGTGATACACTTCACACTAGGGAATATTCACCTGAGTGAGCTCACTGTGCACATTATTTTTATATAAGTTTATGCATTTCTTTTTTCTTTTTATAGGTTCCTGTGAAATGAGTTGATTACCAATTAGGTTATAACATGTGGATTAGGTACGTTTTGGTCCTGACAAATCGCACCGATCTTTAATGACTTTATTTGCGAGAAACATGTTGACCTGTGTAGTAATAGTATAGGGATTTCTGTACTGACACTCCTCACATTCCCTGAACCCAGGGACTGTTGACTTAACTTTAATTTGTGTTCTTTGAGGGTGGATTAGACACTACTACTAATCCTTCCCCACATTACGGTTTTTAATCATGACAGGGGTCTGAGTTTGATTAAAAATGAATTTTGCAGACCTCTAGCCATTTTTACTTTCACACACTCATATACCAATCCCATATTCCAGCACTCAACAACTGACATTTCTATATCCAAAAGATCTCTGGCAAGAGCCCCCATGAGGGGCCCGTCAGGCATTGCAGTACCGCTTGACGAGGAGGAAAAGCCCAATGATGAAGCATGTCACCAATTGGTGAGTGAGGGCTCTTGTTCCAAAGAAAGCAGATTCACAGGATCCATGTTTTATTCTATGAACCTGTATAGAACTCACTGCTTGGAACTGTGAACCTTTGGCTTTTTAAAGTATTTGCCCCAACACACACAGTAATACCCGGAAGAGCCACTACGAAATGGCACAATACAGGTTTAGAAAATTAGGTAATATTTATCTCAACAAAACCAAACCAAAGCAACAAAAATCCAACATACACAACTCAAGATATGAATTTTTAAAAGAATAAAAGTCTTAGGGCCTGATTCCGACCCCGGCGGTTAAGGACCGCCGGGGCCGGGGTCGGCGGGAGCACCGCCAACAGGCTGGCGGTGCTCCACAGGGTATTCTGACAGCGGCGGTTCAGCCGCGGCCAGAAAGGGAAAACCGGCGGTCTCCCGCCGGTTTTCTGCTGCCCTGTAGAATCCTCCATGGCGGCGCAGCTTGCTGCGCCGCCATGGGGATTCTGACCCCCATACCACCATCCTGTTCCTGGCGGCTTCGGCCGCCAGGAACAGGATGGCAGTATGGGGTGTCGTGGGGCCCCTGGGGGCCCCACCCTGAATTTCAGTGTCTGCTTAGCAGACACTGAAATTCGCGACGGGTGCCACTGCACCCGTCGCACATCCTCCACTCCGCCGGCTCCATTCGGAGCCGGCATCCTCATGGAGGGGTGTTTCCCACTGGGCTGGCGGGCGGCCTGTTGGCGGTCGCCCGCCAGCCCAGTGGGAAACCCAGAATACCTGCGGCGGTCTTTTGAACGCGCAGCGGTATTCTGGCGGTTCCCTCCAGGCGGGCGGCTCCCGCCGCCCGCCGGGGTCAGAATGACCCCCTTAATCTTTAGAAAACAGTGAAAATGCTGTTGTTACACAAAGTATCTGGTTAGCGTAAAAAATAAAGGTGCATGGGCGAGCGTGCATCGGAAAAGTCAGTGATGCATTGATTCCTTACTCACAAGTGAGGCCGTGCATTGTTTCCTTCTTTGGTCAGGTCGGCAATGCATTGTTTTTCTCCACCGCAAGAGAGCGATGCATTGATTTCCAGATGGGGCAGCTTGGATCCGCGCAGAGTCAGGTTGACTTGGATCCCCGGGGACGATTCATGGAAAATCCGGTTGCACAGTGTTAGAAAACCACGCTGCATGGAGTTTGCCTCGTTATCACCCTGTGTAAGCAGGTGGTGCGCGTCATTTCTCCAACTGCCATGCGTCGACCTCCCAGACGCAATGCAGGTGGAGCATCGATGCCAGTCGCGAAGCCGGTGGTGCATCATTTATCAGCTGTGTGGCGGAAGGTGCATTGTAAATTTCCCCGCACAGCGTTCTGTGCATGGATTTTCAGTTCTTGTCTGCCAGCTTCACCTTTCAAAGGCCCAGGGACTGGATAGGGCACCCCTTGGCAGGGCAGGAGTCTCAGCAGAGAGTCCAGGTGCTGGCAGGGGAAGTCTTTGATGACCCTGAGACTTCAACAACAGGAGGCAAGCTCAGTTAAAGCCCTTAGAGATTCTTCTGAAACAGGAATGCACAACAAAGTCCAGTCTTTGTCCCCTTTCACAGGCAGAAGCAGCAACTGCAGGATAGCCTAACAAAGCAAAGGTCACTCCGCTGGGGGCAAATTTATTTTAGGACTTTTCTGCCCCCTTGGAAGCAGATAGGCCTATTGCTGTTACGCCGATCTGCCCTGGGGGAGGCAGAAACCACTTAGGGACCAGGGATTGGTGTGTGTGTTGTTTGGGTGGCAGCCCCTTGGGCAAGGGGTGCACCCAATGGGGGCACATTACTGTTGGCCATTCCTGCCCCCCTTAAGTGGCAGATCGGCCTATTTTTGTAAGGCCCAGCAGAGACCAGGAAACAATCTTTGTAAAAAAAAAGAGGGTGGAGGTATGGCCATACCCCTACCCTAAATAAATAGGGATAAATTTGTTCTGCCCACCAGTGGGCAGATGGGGCAATTACCCCCGATCCACTTCCCGGGGGGCAGAAAGTATACTAGATGCCAGGAAATTAAACAAAATAGTGGGATGGTGACTACCAACCAGTATGGTCACCCCAACTAAAGGGGGTAACAGTCTTTCAGCTCTCCCCGCACACTAAATGATCTTATCCCATGGGCACGCAAGAGGACATTTGATTATTTTGGGTTTTGGTTTTACATTTGGGTGATGAGAGCTTGTCTAACTCTCAAAATTGTCCCACTTGGAAAGGTGTGGGCTGCACTTTTTGGACTTTGGGACGCTGACATAAGAAAAATGTATAAGACTTAAACACATATGAAAACAAAACATCTGGGTGAGTCCAGGGTGGTGTGCTTCACATGCACCCTGCACCATTTTCTTCCCCAAAATGCTCTGCAAACCTTCAACTTTGCTTGAAATCATACATTTTCCCCATATTTTTCTGATTGAACCTTACGGAATGTGCATGAATCCACAAAATTCCTGCCACCCAGCATTGTCGCATCTATACCGATAAAAATTCTGTCCCACTTGTCAGCCTAAAAACATTTTTTTTCAAACAGCCCTTTTGGGCCCCGTTTTGGTTCCCCCTCAATTTCAACATGTTTTTGGCTCTTCCCTGTCGCAGGCACTTGGCCCACCTACAAAAGTGAGGTATCATTTTTATTGGGAGACTGAGGGGAACATTGGGTGGTAGGAATTTTGTGCCAGTACAGGAATCCCACACAGAAATGTGGGAAAAATTTGATGTTTTTTATCTAAATTTGAGGTTTGCTGAGGATTCCGGGTAAGAAAACACTGGGGGATCCACGCAAGTCACACCTCCCTAGACTCCCTTGGGTGTCTACTTTTCAGAAATGTCTGGGTTTGGTAGGTTTCCCTAGATGGCTGCAGAGCCCAGAACCAGAAATGCAGGTCCCCCCGGCAAAAACAGGTTGTTTTGTATTTTATAATTTTGATTTGCCCAAGTAGTGTTTTGGGGCATTTCCTGTTGTGGGCACTAGGCCTACTCATACAGTGAGGTACCATTCCCATTACCACCTCGGATCCCCCTCGTATCCAATACCCTGACATCTCCTGCTAAACTTACCAACTAAGCAAATCGGTAAGGGTTGCGAGCGGGCTTGTCCTGATCAGATGGAGGGCAGGAGGTGTGGCGATTGCGCCTGGGAGATTGTACAGACTGCTCCCCACAGGTCCATTTGTACTATTCAGCAGGACCCACCTACTAGGCTTAAGGAATGGGGAGATGGTGGTTTAAACCAGTTAAAATGTGGTCTGAATACCGCCCGCTCACTGATTAAACATAGTGTTGAAATTGCTGATATGATTGAATCCTGAGACCTGGACTGTTTATCATGGAAACATGGGCCAGGGAAGTCTCACACCCGGATTTTATGGTAGCCTCTTCTCCAGGCTATGAGTCTTCTAGACTCAATAGAACCTGTAAGAGGGGAGGGAGTCCCAGAAATTTGTGAAGGCGCCTTCTTTAAGGTTCGCCTGAGGAATATGGTGTTTTTTGAGGGCCTTCTGATTTATCACCCCCCTGGTCCTAAGAACTCTTTCCTACTTCACTGGTCGTCCATTATTGAACTATGTTTTGCAACCTCTAAATGTATTGTGCTTGGAGATTTTAACTTTCACCTTGAGGATAAACAGGCCATTGTGACTAACACTTTCCTTGACTTGATGTCAAATTTTGGCTGGGACCTTAAGGTTACGGCAGCCACCCATTGGGAGGGACATACCCTGGATGGTATTTTTTCTTGTCATGCTAGTTGCACCTTTTTGGATAATGTGGCCCTCGACTGGTCTGATCATCATTTATTATCCTTTAGTGTGGTTGGCAGGGAGGTGCCCACTCACACCCCTCTGCCCCAAAGTTGATCGGACACTGGGGCAGAATAGGGGAGCAGATGTTTGCACAGGCCCAGAAGGATGGCTGAGAGCAAGATAGGGAGCTGTTTAGCTCTCCGGTGGAAAGGTATGAACAGGCGATATGGGCAGCTATTGACTTACTGGCCCCCTTAAGGAAAATTAGTCCCTTGGCCTGTAGAAGGAATCCTCCCCTTGTACACCAAGGAACTCAAGAATCTGCAAAGACTATATAGGAGGCAGGAGCACAGATGGAAACTGGATCAAAATTCAATGGAAAGAGACAAGCTTAGGTCTTTACTTGGGGGATATAAGCTGGCGATTAAGAAAGCAAAATTGGATTCTTTCACTCTTAAAATTAAGGAAGCAGATGATGCAACTAGGGAACTCTTTCGAGTGGTATGCTCCCTTACTCCCTCGACCTCTCCCCGGAACAAGAGAATTCTTAAGCCTTTTGTAGTAAGGTAGCAGACTTCTTCAATAACAAAGGCCCATATTTATACTTTTTTTGCGCCGCATTTGTGTCATTTTCAGACGCAAAAGGGGCGCAAACTGTCAAAATATAATTGTCTTTTGTAAGTTTGCGCTGCTTTTGGGTAAAAAATGTGGCAAATGCGGCGCTAACAAAGTATAATTATGGGCCAAAGTTTTACAGATGCATGCAAATTGTGCCCAGCACCCTGTGGATTTGGACCCAAATTTCTCTAGGAGGATGTGGTGACTAACAATAGTCCTCTACTCACCAAATTCCATCCATTACTAGTGAACAGGATTAAAGCACTGCTATCTGGAGGTGGGTCAGGGTCCCCTAATGATCCTTGCCCCCCTAAAATACTGAGGCTTGCTCCTGACCTGGTCTCTGAAGCATTAGAACTGGTCTATGAGGAAGGACTGAACACAGGGGTTTTTCCTCACTCCTGGAAAGAGGCAGTTGTAATCCAGCTTAAAAAGAAACCAAGAGTCACTCTGAATGATTTTAAGAATCTTCGTCCCATCTCTTTATTAACTACCCCGGCTAAAATTCCCAAAAAGCACATTAATATCAAACTTGCCTGCTTCCTTCAGGAAAGTGGTTGCTTAGACCCCTCCCAGCACGGGTTTCGGAAAGCGCATAGTACGGAATCCGCACTCATTGCCACTTCTGACTTGATCCACCCATACCAGTGGCAAGAAATTTAGGGATCTTATTTGGCAATGCTATGTCTGTTGACCTACAGGTGAAGCACTCTATTAAAACCTGGTACTGGATGATTAAAACCCTCCAGAAAATTCTCCCCTTCTCACAGAAGGATCTCAGAATCTCAGTGGTGCTTGCCTTAGTCATCTCTAAAATGGACTATTGCAAGGCTTTGATGCTGAACATTAACAAAGGCTCTCTCCACAAACTGCAACTGATTCAGAACACCACAACCCACCTGGTGTTGGATCTTCCGAGGTGAGCATCCGCCAGCAGTAGCCTGAGGCAGCAGGACTGGCTACCGGTAGAGAAGCGCATTTTCTTCAAGACTCTTTGCCTCACACATAAGCTGCTCCATTCCGAAGGGTCCAAATACCTATGAACTACTCTGAAATGGTATGTGCCTAACCGCCACCTCAGATCCACCAATCTCTATCTGGCCTCAGTCCCCTGTAGCTGGAAATCTAAATGGGGAGACAGAGCTTTATCAGTGGCAGCAGCTAAACTATGGAACACTCTCTTGCTCCATATCAGGAAAAAAGGAAACCTGTATGCCTTTTTGGAAACAGCTTAAAACCTGGCTCTTTTCCCTCAAATTATAACTGTTTCTCCAGGAAAGTTACTCCTTCTCCCCGTCTTCTGTTTCTCTTACTGGCACTTTACTCCGATGCTACGGCCGGAACGCTCTTCACAAATACAAATAAAATAAAATACAAACAAAATACTAATCTTTATTAGGAGAACTGGGGGAAGGCTGGGTAGAAGGAAGTTTGTGTCTCCCCTCAGATTCCAGAACTTTGCAGTTCCGAAATGTGAGGAAAAAGTAATTTTTTGCCATATTTGGAGGTTTGCTAAAGATTCTGGGCAACAGAACCACAAGTTACCCCATCCTGGGTTTGTCAGGTAGACCAGATCCTCGGGGCCTGCACACGTTCCCAACATGTCCACCACTAGACAGCTCCAAAACTCTGATGGAAATATCACAGAGTCTGAGAGAGTCCGAGTGGGGGAAAAGGGGATTAGGAAGGGAACAGCTGGGAAGGAGACCTGTAGGAAGCAAAAGGTTAAAAAACACAATATCAAGATATTATCACATTGACTTTCACTAGATTATGATTCTAAGCGTTCTCATACTGTAACCATGAATAACCTAAGAAATTACTACGACTAGACCTCAAGAACTCTGGGTACCTGGAAAAAATCAAGAATGATTAATACAATGCTTCTTATGAGCTTTACATGAACTGACACATTCTGTCTAAAAATACAAGGACCTTCTAGGATAATGTTTGAGAACAAACACTGCATTTTTACATGAGACCAAAAGGCAATCTGAAATATTCCCTGGAAAACTATAGGAATTGTACTGCGGACTTAATATGCACAAAGAATGTCAAGTTTTGAATTTAGCATCTTCACAGATAATCCAAAAGCCCAGGATAAATGTGTACACTTCAACAAACACTACACATCAAGGTTTTAATTGCCATGAAATGATCGTGCACACAATTGCCGATCTGAGCATCAAGTTTCACATGCTGGAAATTAATCGTGCACACTGTCGATTCTAACAAGAATATGCAAATGCCATGAAATGATCACTCACCCTGTTGCCGATATGAACACCACGTTTTACATGCAGGAAATGAATCGCGCACACTGACGATTCGAACAAGAATATGCAAATGCCATGAAATGATCGCGCAGGCTGCTGCCGATCTGATCACCAAGTTTTACTTCCGGGAAATGAATCGCGCACACTGCCGATTCGAACAAGAATATGAAAATGCCATGAAATGATCGCGCAGGCTGTTGCCGATCTAAACACCAACTTTTACATGCGGGAAATGAATCGCGCACACTGCCGTTTCGAACAAGAATATGCAAATGCCATGAAATGATCGCCCAAGCTGTTTCCGATCTAAACACCAAGGCCCATATTTATACTTTTTGACGCAAAACTGCGCTAACGCAGTTTTGCGTTAAAAAAATTAGCGCCGGCTAACGCCATTCTGAAGTGCCATGCGGGCGCCGTATTTATTGAATGACGTTAGCCGGCGTTAGCCGCCGTCGCCGTCTGGTGTGCGTTAAAGAAAATGACGTACTCCAGGCAGTGCCGGTGTAGGGGGAAATGGAGCTTGGGCGTCAAGAAATGGGGCAAGTCAGGTTGAGGCAATTTTTGCGCCTCAACCCGATTTGCGCCATTTTTTTTTCACTCCCAACCCCCATAGAAATGACTCCTGTCTTAGCAAGGACAGGAGTCATGCCCCCTTGCCCAATGGCCATGCCCAGGGGACCTCTGTCCCCTGGGCATGGTCATTGGGCATAGTGGCATGTAGGGGGGCTCAAATCAGGCCCCCCATGCCAATTTTTTTTTTTTTTTAAACACTTAATGTCCCTTGGATGGGTCCCTCCTGCCTTGGGTGTCCTCCTGGGGTGGGCATGGGTGACAGGGGGTGTCCCTGGCGGCATGGGGGGGCACCTCTGGGCTCCTTCAGAGCCCACAGGTCCCTTAACGCCTGCCCTTTGCAGGCGCTAAAAAACAGCGCAAAAGCGGCCGTACGTCATTTTTTTTGACCCGCCCACTCCCGGGTGTGATTTTTGCCCAGGAGTATAAATCCCACGCACATGCCTCGGAGTCGATTTTTTAGACGGGAACGCCTACCTTGCATATAATTAACGCAAAGTAGGTGTCCACGCTAAAAAATGACGCTAACTCCATGGACTTTGGCGCTAGACGCGTCTAACGCCAAAGTATAAATATGGAGTTAGTTTTGCGTCGAAATTGCGTCAAAAAAACCGACGCAATTTCGGCGCAAACGGAGTATAAATATGCCCCCAAGGTTTACATACGGGAAATTAATCGCGCACAATGCCGATTCGAACAAGAATATGCAAATGCCATGAAATGATTTTGCAAGCTGTTGCCGATCCGAACACCAAGTTTTACATGAGAGCAATGACTCGCGTACTCTGAAAGGTTCACGAGTGAGCCCAAAACTCAAGAGACTTTGAGAACGAGGTCGAGGGCCCAGCCCGACCTCAGCCTTACCACCCTGCTCAAGGATCACCCATATAATGCAGGGCAGGCCTGGAACATCAAGGTAGGCCTCCGGAACAGGAGCTCAGGAAGTTAATGCTGCTCTGCACTGGGACCTCTGAATAGTGAGCACATGGAGCTGGGCTGGCTCCCTTATATAGAGTCTGGCCCAGCCCACAAACCACACCCAGTCATGCTGCAGAGAAAGCTACTGGAAGGTCCTAGAAAGGGACCACACCCTAACACACTCAGTAAGCCTACAGCAATACCTTGCAAATGAACAATTATTGCAAACATCATTAATAATGCTTTTCAAGGTTAAAGTCTGTAATGAAAAAGATTAACATACTGCATATAAAGACAATGCATGAATTATGCTCTTGCATAAAGGTAGGATTTTTGCATTCTTGTTGCCCGTAGAGCGTGCACTGTCCTGATGTTGACAGTGTTGCCCTAGGTGTCTAGTTTTCAGAAATGTCCAGGTTTGCTAGGTGTTCCTAGATGCCAAATTAGTCAGAGGCCAACATCCACAGCTGGGCGCTTTTAAAAAAAACAGGTCAGTTTTCTTTGGGAAAATGTGATGTGTCCATATTGTGTTTTGGGGCATTTCCTGTCACGGACCCTAGGCCTACCCACACAAGTGAGGTACCATTTTTATCAGGAGACTTGGCGGAGTGCTGGGTGGAAGGAAATTTGTTGCTCCTCTTAGATTTCAGTACTTTCTATCACCGAAATGTGGGGAAAAAGTATTTTTGCCATATTGTGAAGTTTGCATTGGGTTCTAGGTAATAGAACCTGGTGAGAGCACCACAAGTTACCCCATCCTGGGATCCCCTAGGTGTCTAGTTTTCACAAATGCACAGATTTGGAAGGTTTCCCTAGGTGCCGCCTGAGCTAGAAACCAGAATCCACAGCTAGGCACTTTCCAAAAAACACGTCAGCTGTCAATTTAAAAATGTGATGTGTCCATGTTGCGTTTTTGGGCATTTTCTGTTGCGGGCACTAGGCCTACCTACACAAGTCAGGTACCATTTTTATCAGGAGACTTGGGGGAATGCTGGGTGAAAGGGAATTTGTGGCTCCTCTCAGATTCCAGAACCTTCTATCACCAAAATGCGAGGAAAAGTGTTTATTGCCAAATGTTGAGGTTTGCAAAGGATTCTATGTAATAGAACCTGGTGAGAGCCCCACAAGTCACAACATCCTGGATTTCCCTAGGTGTCTAGCTTTAAAAAATGCACAGGTTTGGAGGGTTTCCCTAGGTTCCAGCTGCACTGAGGCCAAAATCCACATCTAGACACTTTCCAAAAAACAAATCAGATTTCACTGTAAAAATGTGATTTGTCCATGTTGCATTTCCTGTACAGTCGTGGGCATTAGGCTTACCCACGCAAGTGAGGTACCATTTTTATTGGGACGCTTGGGGATCACAGAATTGAAAAACAAGTGTTTTTGCCCCTAGTCTTTCTCTACATTTTTTCCTTCCAAATGTAAGACATTGTGGGGGTCATTCTGACCCCGGCGGTCAAGGACCGCCGGGGCCGGGGATGCGGGAGCACCGCCAACAGGCTGGCGGTGCCCCGCAGGGCATTGGTCAGACAAGGAAAACCGGCGGTCTCCCGCCGGTTTTCCGCTGCCCTGGGAATCCCCCATGGCGGCGCAGCTTGCTGCGCCGCCATGGGGGATTCCGACCCCCTCACCGCCATCCTGTTCCTGGCGGCTCTGACCGCCAGGAACAGGATGGCGGTGAGGGGTGTCTTGGGGCCCCCAAAAGAGGGCCCGACTTTGTATTTCAGTGTCTGCTTTGCAGACACTGAAATACGCGACGGGTGCCACTGCACCCGTCGCACATAGCCACTCCGCCGGCTCCGTTCGGAGCCGGCTTCCTCGTGGGGAGGGGTTTCCCGCTGGGCTGGCGGGCGGCACTCTGGCTGTCGCCCACCAGCCCAGCGGGAAAGCCAGAATGGCCTCCGCGGTCTTTCGACCGCGGAGCGGCCATTTGGCGGCTCCCTCCAGGCAGGCGGCTCCCGCCGCCCGCCGGGCTCAGAATGAGCCCCTGTGTCTGTCTCAGAAATGCCCTGTAATTCACATGCTAGTATGGGGATCCCGGAATTCAGAGCTGTGTAAATAACTCCTGCTTCTCAACACCTTATCTTGTGCCCATTTTGGAAATACAAGGGTTTGCCTGACCCCTATTTTTCACTTTTTGTATTTCTCCAAATAAATTGCTGTATACACAGTAAAACCCATTGCAAGGTGTAGCTCCTTTATTGGCTCAGGGTACCTAGGGTTCCTAATGAACCTACAAGCCCTATATATCCCCATCACCAGAAGAGTCCAGCAGATGTAACAGTATATTGCTTTAAAAAATCTGCCCTTGCTGGAAAAAGTTATAGAAGAAAACTTGGACAGAAATGGCTTTTTTTCACCTCAACTTCAATGTTTTTTTTCTTTTTAGCTGTTACTTTCTGTAGGAAAACTTTGAAGGATCTACACAAATGACTCCTTGCTAAATTCAGAATTGTGTCTACTTTTCAAAAATGTTTAGCTGGCTGGGATCCAGCATTGGTTTCACACCTATTTCTGTCACTAACTGGAAAGCACAAAATATAATAAAAATGTAAAATGCCAAAATTGTTTTGAAAAATGTGGTTTCTGATTCAAGTCTGCCTGTTACTGAAAGCTGGAAAGATGGTGATTGTAGCACCGCAAACCCTTTGTTGGTGCCATTTTCAGGGGAAAAACCACAAGCTTTCTTCTGAAGACCTTTTTTCCCATTTTTTTTTTTAAAAACGAAATTTTAGCTGTATTTTGGCTAATTTCTTGGTCTCCTCCCAGGGAACTCACAAACTCTAGGTACCGCTAGAATCCATAGGACGTTGGAAAAAAGGATGCAAATTTGGCATGGGTAGCTTATGTGGACAAAACGTTATGAGGGCCTAAGCACAAACTGCCCCAAATAGCCAAAAAAAGACTTGGCACAAGAGGGGAAAAGGCCTGGCAGCGAAGCGGTTAAAAACAGAATCAACCTGAAAAATGCATATTTTTATTGACCTTCTGTCACCAGCACACCTTCGTTCCAGCAGCTCCCTTCAGAAGCTTTTTGTCAAATGTCATGTCTACCAAGAATAAACACAGAAATCTAAAAGTAAGCCACATCTGTGTGATCAACTCCTTTCACCAAAAATGACACACATGAATTAAAAAGGGATTTTTTTTATTTCATCCGTGTGTATCATCCATTTTCAATTTCAAGGCTAAGTAACAAGCAACGTGAGCCTCTTTTTCTTTGAGTTTTTCCTTTCATAATTTATAGAGCATAACATATGGTCCAAAGCCTGTTACTGACTCCGTGCATTAATATTTTTGCTCGTCAATTCTGCAGATCTTTCATCTTTCACTTCTCACGGTGTATTCCCAAGGTCACCTACTGAAGAAAAGGTGCAATTCAGATATTCTGGTCAATGACATCTTATCCTTAAAGCCCCACATAAACACCACAAGCAAGAGTGGTTCGCCTCACTAATTACAACATATTTTTGGAATCTTCTTCATTAGAGCAAATCCCTACACAATGGCTCTATGGCTGGTTATAGTTACCACTCATATGGACTTGTAACCTCTTTACAGTAGGATGCTAAATAGGGTTTCTCACGAGATCATGCTAACGCAACAACATGCCACCCACCTCATCTTTGCTGTGAGGCAAAAAGTCTACATTGTATCCTTTAAAAACCCTGCACTGGATGAGGATCAAAGAAAGAACATTGTCCATATTGAATTACAGCATCATACTCCTGGATACCTTTCCAACGCTTTCTAGCCTCATAATTAATATTGGTGCTTGTGTTAGTCCACACTTACATGTTTGTCTTTCGTCATTCCTTATTCAGACTTTTTGGTTGAGATCGCATTCCTTCTGTCTAATAACCTAATCCTGTACATCTCAGATTCCCAACTAACTAAAAACTTTCTTGACTAAGCTTGGGCCCTCCCTTCTCCCCCTGACTCTGTGAACCCTCCCTGAGACATGGGTCAAACATCATTATTCAGTGACCACTGACGGATTGACAGTAGGCTCACCTCTCCTAAAGACCATCTTCTCATCAGACAAGGTGGTTCTACCAAATACCAGTTTTCCACACAGCTTCCCATGAATCTCACATTCACACAATTGTACCCTTTGCACTAAGTACTAGCGCTGCACAATCAGTGTTGTGTTGCTGTACGCAAACAAGTGAATGGTGAATAGGAGAATAACAGGTACATTTTCTGTATGTAAAACAAACATTAATGCTCGGTCTCAGCATAGATTCTGCAGAACATTATCTTGTGCCAAACGTGGAGGAAGCACATAAGGACTAAACAAGAAAGAATGGAGTTAAAGAGCACATGGGATCAGTGTATATCCTGCACAAGAACTTTACCTAACGAGGTGGCATTCTACTAAAAACCCAAAAGGCTGCCGATTGCCCTACAATCTCAGTCAAGTATTAACATTTGAACGTCCTTCTCCTCAGATCTTGATTCATCTCAGTTATCTCATCCTGCTACAGAAATCAGGCAACTTTTTATTTTTATTTTGAACAAAAGAAACAACAATATAAACAATGGTGTTTGCCTCCACAAAACAGCACAGACTGCCTCAAAACGAACAGGGGCAAAGTAGCAAAGGTGTCTATTATCTAACATGTTATGCAATATGCTGCTGATTAGCAAATTACTACCAGATGGGCAGTCTATGTAATCTCGACCAGTAATGGGATTATGTAATCATACTGATATTAATCATACATGTCAATGTTCACAATCACTCATTCCCTGTCCATATCTGATTTTCAACATGGTGTGTCTGTGACTCATCTCCAGATATCAGATCTGCATACCATGTGACAGAAGAAATGATCTATTATTAATATCATCTAATAACAAATAATGTGTATATGCAGTACATACTTTAATCACACACTTTCGTGATACAGAACTCTACAGTCGTACTTAAATCATGTTCTTCTTTAGAGATTATGTTAATACAGTGAGTTAATATAAGAATGAGCCAATAAGGATTGAGCGGATTCACTGACTTATCCATCCAGCCATGCAGTTTATCACTCCTCTTTGCACTCAAGTAACCCTTCATCCGACGATTATCTTCTTATTGTAGGGTATCCAGATCACTCCAGTCATTACATGTTGTATTCAGTCCTGATTCAGGTATGTTTGTTTCCTTAGTTTAAGGAATGCAAAATAAAACCTAATGTATGTATCCTTCACCCAATAAAGAATACATGCACTCTACATAATCCATTTTTGCAAAATGATGTCTTTCAAAATGGCTTTCCACTGTGAAAAAGTGGGCTGAATATACCTGAAACTTCCTAAGCAAGGAGAAGGATGAAGTGATGGTTGGAATGAAAATGAAAACCATAAACATAAAATATGCTACCTCAGTTCTACACAAACGCTTTATTGATAAGTAAATGAAGTTTAGGGAAGGTACGCAAGTAATAGATGCCAGAGAAGAGCGTAGCAAGGCAGCTCTAGAAACAGTTTACAAGTATCCAAGCGGTGTATGTGTTGAATACTACAGAGGTTACTCCTTAGGAAGGACATGGTCAACAAATTAAAATGTGAACGGTCATCTACTCTTTAAACATTAAGGGCCATATTTGCGTAAAAAATAATACTGCCGGCTAACGCCATTTTGGTGTGCCGTGCAGGCGTCAAATTTATACTTTGACACACGGTGGCGCAAACCACAGGTGGGAGTCATTTATTTTGACGCACACCGCAGCGTCAAGTCGTAAAGAAAAATGACGTTAACGCGGCGGAAATGACTGTGGGTCGATTTACTACCCCGCAAACCGGATATGTGCCGTTTTTTGACGCAATTATGTCAAAAAACTCCACAAACACTGCCATTTCACCAGATGAGAGCAGAAATGGACCCCAGATGCCACAACATACCCCAGGAAGATGACAACAGACCAGGAACCAGCCAGGAGGACCCACACAAGAACCAGGACACTTATAAGAAGAAAAGAAAGTGTCGCTTCAGTGCAGAGGAGCAGGAAATTCTGGTTAAAGAGGTGACAGAACATGAGCACCAACTGTTTGTCACCTCAAAATTGGCAATTAGTAGGAGAGAGGCTACATGGCAACAAATAGTTGACAAGATCAACAGTGTGGCAGAAGTACGCAGAACAGTCATTGAGTGCAAGAAACGCTGGCATGACTGCAAGTGCAAGACCAAGGAAAAGATGGCCAGGAACAGCAAAGCAGCACTGCAGACTGGAGGTGGGAGTCCAGCACACCAGGAGGCCCTGGACCACATGGAGGAGATGGTCGCAGCCGTCATCCCTGAGGAGATCGTCACAGGGATTCAAGGACAGGACACCGCAGACTACCAGGAGACAACGCACATGCAGGGTAAGTCGCATGGGGAATTGAAATGCACTAATGTCAACTCCAACGGGGGAGAATACCTACTACACATTGCATGTAAGTCATAATATACATGGAGTGGCATGGGTAAAGGGGCACGGCATGGGGGCATGGCCTGCACAGACAGAAGCTGGGGCACACCATTACACTACACCAACAACAGTCCCATGGGGGCATGCTGCCATGCCAACGATGGAGCAAAGGGAAAGCCATGCCAGGAGGGAATGGCACAACGTGAAACTAACATCCCGGCACACGTCAGCCACCATACCCCCCACATTAACTAGGGCCCTATTAACAACCTCTAGCCATACCGACAACTGGAATGTAACTGCGACAACAGTTGCCACTACCACCTCCGCTCTGTGTGCAGCTCAAGTAGCCAATGGCAGTAACCTCCCCATAGATCATACACACCTAAATTAGAGGGTTGAGGATGACAACTTCAAAAAACCCCTGAAAAAAGACAAAGGCCCCAGTACTGACAAATGTCAATGCCCATAGTTGTTGCAAACATCAGCCAATGTCAACAACAATAGGAGCTACACAGCACTAAGGACATACCCATGCTGCATATGTCAGGGTCCATCCTGTGCCTGGGTCACAATGTAACATCCCAAATGTCATACTGCTCAGACAACAGCATTGAGGGGGGGACACATGTAACTGGTCACTGACATACACCTTCACAGTCAGAGGAGGAAATAGGACACTGATACGATTATCAGGGCAATCCAATGTACCACACATTCCCAACATCAGCTGTACACATTACCAATGCCAACATCCATATCATGCCCTTACATTGCTATGCATAGGATATGCTACATGTCAACTACATTTAAGTGGATGTGGAAGATCAGAGACTGGGGCAGGTCCAGATTGTTAAGTGTGCTGCCAGTGCCATCAGAACACCCCCAGCCAGATCATTAAATTGAGAACGATCGAAATGGGCATGAATTTGGATGACGAATTGTATCATTTCCTCTGAATGTATCTACTTGGTATACTATTGATGAAGAATAACATATATATAATATGAGCAACTTACTCTGGTGACATATACTGCATACCCTAATCCCCCATATGTTGGGGGGATCTTTTCTTCTCTTACCCTAATTTTGTATATACTGGGGGGACATTTTACTCCTTTACTCTGCATGTGTACTGATGTGGCACTTCTGTACATATTTGGGGCATTAATTACGTTGCCATCATGAAACTTGATGGTTGAAAGTTAAGGGAAAATTCATCCCTTTTGTTGGTAAATAGATCTAATTTGTATTCCTTTAGAAATTTTGAAGCATATTGCCGACTCATTAACAACGGTGATTTTTGGAGATACATATGATTTGTCCATTCCAATTAGTACGTAATGCTGAAAAGGTTGTACTAATAAAACTATAGATAGATATGACTAGTATATTACATTTAGTACAATCGCGTCACATTTTAAATGAAGGTATAATTCTCTTCCGTAAGATGTAATATCCAATCTAGGAGTAAGACTATTGCAATTGGTGACGAAATCTCTCCTGTCCGTACTTTAATATGGCTCAGTAGAAAGAAAATCGATTAGGTATAAGTTTTTCTGCCAGTTTTTTAATGGGTCGTGAATTTGGCTGGTGTACTAGTTGAAAGATACGATGTACTATAATCACCATTTTAAAATGGCCGCCGCATTTGTATGCAATGGACGGAATTTCGTCCTCGTTGTTTGCTAGTATCTATGTAACACAAATCATTTCATAATGGCAGTTGTAGTCACAATGGATGGGAGGTAGTTTGTCTTCGCTGCGGCAGGGGATTTGTATTCACTTTAGGGAAAGCGGAAAGACTTATAAGAGGTTGGTAATGTGGCTGGCCTATTAGGTGAAGGACATGATATATTAAAATCACCACTCCAAAAATGGCCGCCGTATATACACATAACAGACGGCAATCCGTCTTCGCTGTTTGGTAATTTGTTATTGAATTAATAAACCACTTCAAAATGGCCGCCATAGTCCTGGTGGACAGGCGGAAGTCCGTCTTCGTTGTTCGCTAGCTTGTTTTGAATATGAACGCGGCATTTTAAATGCCGACGCGGGGCTCGCGTTCAGTCTTAAAAAGCCGGAAGACTGACAGGAGGCACACAATTCCCTCCTTCTTCGCTGTAAATTAGCTCGTCTTGAATAGAAACGCGGCATTTAAAATGCCGGCGAGGGGCTCGCATTGATTTTATTTAAAAAAGTCGGAAGACTGACAGGAGGCACATAATTCCCTCGACGATTTTGCTGAGATATATTAGCAAACGGGATTGTGAAGAAACAAAAGAACAGAAAGAGGGGTGGATAGGTAAGTTAATAGCACAAATTTGGGAAGTGTATTTAATGTAAGCAATGGAAAAATGGAGCCTCATTAGGGTTTCTGTTCCATTATTGGAAACTATGGAGATATTTATATAAATTTTGCTAGGTGGATGGACGGTGGTTACATAGTAATGATAGAAACTGAGGTGTTTTGTTTTTTTAGAGAGGCCACTAGAGATATTTCAACTATTTGTATTTCAGTTGATTAACCAATAGATGAAACTTGCGATGCCCAGTATTTAGATTGATTACGAAGAAGGAAAATAGGTGATCGACTGTGGTTTGAAACAGGTCAGTAATGGCATTACAATAAATAACATTCACATTTTTGAGGAATATTTTTGACAAGCAAAAGGAGGTTAATGGAATTGTCATTCCCCCCCCTCTTTTTATAGAGTATGGTAGATGGGATATGAGTATAACGGACTTAGAAGTGATCAAAGGTACATACTTATTGGATATTTTCTTCCTCACTATTTTATAAGGAAGTGTTATCTTAGGCATGAAGTGGTCCAATACCAACAAAAGAGAAATTCTAGATATGAAGCGGTCTAATGCCAACAAAAGAGAAATCCTTTCACACTTGGGTTTGCATGTGGCATGTTTAATTATTACTGTGGCTTTAATATACCAATTCTTGGAGACATGGGTAGTATTTTATGCTATACCTTCGGACATTAAATAACACTTTGCCACTAAGGGTACTTGGTGGTGGTTCTCTTCTTTTCCTTTGTAGTTTCTTGCTCAGATTTAAATCAAGATTATAAACATGATGTGTATATAACATTTTGGGTATTCATCTGACCAAACAAATCCCTTTGTTTGGTTATCTTGGAAAATAATAGAACAAAATGTATATATTTTTTAATTTTTGCGTAAAATTGTATATAGATGTTTGTTGTGATTGATTGTTGTTTGTTGTGATTTTCTCAGCCTTGAAGAAGTCCAGTCAGGACGAAACACGTGTCGGCTGATGGCTATTCATTCTTTTTCTATATGTTTTGTGTATATATGTATATGTTTATGTATATAAGTAGATATATTCTTGTTGTATTAAAATTTCTATCTGCATGGACATACTTTTTTCTTGGTTAGTTTTGCATTTGTGTATTTCATATTTTTTGGTCAGATTTGTGATTGTTTACTTTGTTTAAGGAAGAGAGAGGACCAAACAAGCATTCTAGTTGAATTTATTATGATTCAGCATTTTGTCTCATCAATATATCATATTATCTCTAAAGTATAGATATTGTTTTGTTGGTGTGCCCCACTGGTTTGTTTCCAGATTGTTAAGTGTGCTGCCAGTGCCATCAGAACACCCCCAGCCAGTGAAAGGTCTCACCATGAGAATGGATGTAGACGGAGGGTTGAGTAGGACAAGAAGGTGACAATTCACTATTTGGCCAAAACCAACACCTAGAAGAGATGATGCCGACAGGTCTAATATCATACATGTGACATGTAGGTGGGCCATAGGCCTGGGAGAATGCCCACCTGAAAGACTGGAGCAATAAACACGAAACAAGATCACAATGTGAAATCATCACAAGGCAGGCATGTCACATCACTAATGCCACAACACAGACACACTAATTGTACCCCGTTTCATTGAAGAGGAAGATGGATCTCCGGCGGATATGCCTGTCCCAGATTACCCTGATGACATGGATGACGAGCTCATAAACATTCCCCAGGAGACCATCCAAAAGTCTTTGAAACCCTCCAGACCCCACCTTCAGTCACAAGGAGGAGCACAGAACAAGCAGCCATCGCAGAGGATCCACCCACCACCCCAATTGTAAGACCTGCCAGCTCCAATACAGCTGAGGACTCAGACGACACAGGCACCAGCTTTGAGAGAACTGTAGTTGGGGTACAGCGAGAGCTGGCCAAGGAGGTGTGAGTGGGGATGCAAACTATGGCAACCCAGCCATGATGACAACTGCAGATCAGGCAGCAGCTATGCAAGCCCTAACATCTATCTTGCACGAACAGCAATAAACCCAGAAGCAAATCAGCACAGCTGTAATACAGTTGACCCAACACCTACAACAGCAATCCTGTCAACGCGTGCACGGATGTAACATTGAACCCCTCAGGGCCGACCTGGCTGCTTATCATCGTGATGTGGCTGCTATTCTTAAGAATCAGATCCTCCTTGCTGCAGTACTGCCCTTAAGACCTTCACAGGTAGCAGCGACCGGGATGTCTGACTCCACGTCTTCTAACTCTGAGGTGTATGTTGCCCCTTCACAACCACCACCAATAAGAACAGAGGAGGCAACACACACAGAAGAAGAAGACATGAAACTGATCACCTTCACACGGAAAAGTAGCACTAGTCCCTGCCACATGGCCAACAATTACCAATGTCCTGCGCTTTGTAACATGCCAGTCTTACAACAATTCTACTTAATGACTGTTTTGCTTACCACTGTATATCTTGTCAGCCTGCCCAGTGATTGTCTCTCTCTTACTCATTGGCAAATCCTGTCCCTCTGCACTGTCTAAAACATCACCCCAGCATGTCAAAAGCATTTCCGTAACCCCTTGTGTAGGATCACAATGTAAGATGTCACTCTAATGGACTCACAATCATAGACAATGTACAGATAGCACTACAGCACTTTTCAATAAATAGCACTTACACAACAAATCTGTCTCTGGGTAATGTGACATATCAACTGTGCAGTAGAAAACTGAAATGTGCCAACTGTCAAAGTATGTAGCTTGTCAATACAACTGTCCTGATAATATGTAGTCAGATAAATCTGCACATTGCCTATGATTGCATCATACTGTGCCCATCCTGAGGGACATATCTGATGAAGTGAGAAACCATAAAACATTATGCTGCGTTGGACCTTGATTTCAACATGTATGTGTGAAATAGGTGTGGCCTTCTGCTATTGGCCTTCAAAGGAGAAATGTACATGATATATGTCACTTACAGTGTGTGTGTATGTGACCATTGTATGTTACGCATCACATTAGCTCTGGGATTTTCACTGTCCTAATCGGTATATCAGCAATGCTCCATGAGGCAACACTCTTATTCTGATAGTTAGAGATGAAGGTGTGCAAAAACGAATAGTCAAACGATGACATGGTGCTTATTATAGGTGTTTATTTAAATTAGTTCATAAAGTGGTGATGGTGACTATATTTAAAATAAATTGTTCACGATATGTTGCCGTCTGCGTATACCAGCGGCCGTGTTCTGTAGTTCCCCCTCATGTTGCAAGCCACCATCCTCCTCTTCCTCCTCTTCCTCCTCTTCAGGCATGTGTGGCTCGGGTTCCAGGAGGGGAATGTTCCTTTTGATGCAAATGCTGTGCAGAATAGCACATGTTAGGATGATCTTACAGACCATCTCCGGGGAATATAGGAGGCTACCACCAGTGATGTCGAGGCACCGGAACCTTGACTTGAGGATGCCGAAGATCCTCTCGACTATGGTGCATGTCCTCCTATGTGCATCATTGTAGGCACGCTCTGCTGCAGTACTCGGGCTGCCAATAGGTGTCATTATCCATGGCTGGATGCCATACCCCTGATCAGCTGCAAGAGAAAATGAAGGGGATCATGTGGATGTAGCTAGCTCCATTGAAATCACCTTTCATGGCAGTAGTTGTCTTGTGTTTTCTGTGAGTCTTTTGTGTTATTATGTCGCATCCTAGGCTTGTAGGATGTACCATCTGCATCGTGTTGTTTCCTTGGCTGAACGAGTGTTTGGCTGCTGACCGTTTGTCAGCAGTATGTTTTGGGATTTGCAGTACAGTGTGCCCTCCCTAGCATTGTGACTTGTGATACAGGTGTCTGTGTGTCTTCACTGGGGGTGAGATGATAGTTCCATACACAGATTCATTTTGACAGTGTTGTTAACACGTTCATATCAATGTACCCTGGACATCCCATACCTTTAGACTTATGCAATGGATTAATGTAAATGTCATTGGGACGCTTACAATTTGCAAGGTGACATTTAGGCACCCCACTCCACACGTTGTGATCTTTCACGTCTTAGCATTAGACTGCACACTAATTTCCAATGTGTGACAGGTTCAATGGTGACCTAAGAAACATGCCTAGCGGTGTCACGACCTCAGTGTGTTCCTGTCGACATGTTGCTGTTGTCGAGAATGTGTTGTGTGTCCTAGAGGGTTGCTGTGCAGTGTGTATATAAGTAGGTTTTTGTACTTATCAACAAGTAGTCCACTGCCATACCGTCCATCATGGAAGTGTTCATTGATGGTGCAGTGATGGAAGATGAATGAGTCATGGACACTCCCAGGATATTTAGTCAAGATGTTGGTGATCAATCCTTGGTGATCGACAATGGCCTGCACATTGATAGAGTGTGTGTGCTTCCTGTTGCGGTAGAGGTGTTCAGTTGCAGCAGGTGGCACAAGGCGTACATGTGTGCAGTCGATTGCACCAAGGACGTGTGGGAAGCCACTAATGAGGTAGAACCCCTGTTTTGTTTCCTGCTGTTTCTGTAGTGTGTTAGGGAAGCAGATGTGGCCGGGTGTAAGTCCAATGATGGCATCCAGTACTTTGGGCAAAAAGGCAGAGAATGATGGTCGTGATATTCCGGCAACCAGGGCACCAGTTGTTTGAAAAGAGCCACTTGCCAGCATGTGAAGTACGGCAAGCAGCTTGGTTTCTGTTTGGATGGTGCGGGGTGTCAGCAAAGTGGGTGCCAACTGCGGCTCAATGTTTCTCAGCAGCTGCTGAATGGCCTGCCAGTTCAACCTGTACCTCTGGATGATGTTGTGTTCCCTGAGGCCATGAAGGGTTGTTCTGGTGCGGAATATCCTCTCCTACCTTCTGCGCTGCCTTTGGGGTCCCTGCTGGTGTTGTGGTAGCTGCTGTTGTAGCTGCTGTGCTCTGCGTCTGCGTGCACACTGGATAAGAATCACCTCCATGCCTCCCTTTTGCTGCTCTGCTGCTCTGCTATTGCTTCTGTGTGTTCTGATTAAAAACAGGTGTGTTTGCCCCATTTTAACTCCTGCCCTGAATTAATTTTTGATGCAAATCGGGCTGTGCGTCATTTTCCAGCTCCGCCTCCCGGCCGTGCGTCATTTTTGCCCGAAAGCATAAATATGACGCACGGCTGCTTAAGTCATTTTTTGGACAGGAACGCCTACCTTGCATATCATTAACGCAAGGCGGGTTGCCGCATCCAAAAAATGACGCACACAGCGGACTTTTGTCGTCCGCGGGCTCGGGCGTCAAAGTTTAAATATGGGGCAACATTCGCGTTGAATGTGCGTCAAAATTTTGGAACGCAAATTCGGCGCAGACGGAGTATAAATATGCCCCCAAGATCGCACATCTCGGATTAAAGGAAAGCACTCCTTGGAGGATAAGAAAATTCTGACAGTAGGGTGTATTTAGTAAGTACTGTATTTCGAAAGAGGTAAATACAAACACATTTAGAGATCTGACCGATCAAAATAATCTGAGCGCCCACCTTTAAATGTGCCCTCCCCTAAATCGTCTGGCAGACTATGGGGCTTTGATATTGGGTCATTGCAAAAAATAGAAACTTCTTATTTCCTCCACTTTTTTAATTGTACATGCTAGGCATATTGTTCTCACGCCTTCTAGAAGAGGACACCAGCCTATGTAAAAGACAATCATCTGGCTAATGGAATACACAGAAGCAGGATTTTAGCAAAAATCACACTTACTGCTTTTTTTTTAGCCAAAGCACTGCTTTGATTACAGTTTTCATGCCACATTATGTATAAGGCATTAATACAGGTGTTTAGTTCATTTAAAATTGCCTGGAAAATTGACAGGGGAGGAACAGTCTAAACATTTCTCAAGGATCACACAATGTTATCAACTTGTAACGCTGAGGTTAGAATTCCAGTCTCCTACATAAACAGTTATTAGTCAGGCCAATAAACAAATACACAAGTCCCCCGGATCACCACATCTGTCAGCAATAAATGTCAGGGCCGGACTAGCCTTTTGTTCCATTAGACATTTTCCTGGTGGGCTGGAGGCATTGGAGGTCGGCTTTGAAAGCCCAGAACCGCTGCTGCTGCCTCCTTCACTTTTCCAATCTCCCTAAGTTGGCCAGCGACCAGCACAGGGGATTTCAAGAGAGAAAGAGAGGGAAGCAGCTGAAGAGGAAGTGATCCAAGGAGTGAGAAGAGAGAAAGAGATCTGCGGAATAGATGGATAGAAAGGAAAAACAGAACAGAAGAGGAAGGTAGCTGGGCTGAGCATTTTTGCCAGGACTGCTTTTGTTTAATCAGTCCGGCCCTGACAAATGTTCAGTGCCGAATGATCTCTGCCTTCAGTGGACTAAAAAGTGGAAGCATCGCACTTTGAGAGGGGATTTACCATATGCAGTTAGAAATAACAAGAAAATAACAGGCATTAACAAAACCAATAGGTCAAGCCAATGCACGAGCTACTGGCTTTGCCAATGTGTTTTAACCATGTTAGACACCACAGTGACTGCTGTTCTGCATAGCTAAAAGTTAATGGTGTAACTGTAGAAGTATGGAATGACGAGGAGTGGACTGTCACAGAGTGGAGTGGAGCTGTGTCGTAGTATGGAATAGAGTAAAGTGGAGTGGCATAGAGTAGAGTGGAATGTCATAGAGTGGAGTGGCACAAAACGGAGTGGTGTGGAATGGTGTGGAGTTGCATTGAGAGTTTTAGAGTGTTGTAGTGGGGAGTGGGATAGAATGGAGTAGAGTGTCATGGAGTGGAGTGTTGTGAAGAAGAGTGTTCTATTGTAGATTGGTGTAGAGTGGAGTAGAGTGATGCAGAGGAGTTACGCTGAGTCGAGTATGGTGGTCTGTAGTGGAGTAGAGTGGCATGGCGTGGCGTGGAGTAGAGTGGAGTGTAATAATGTGGCATGGAATGGAGTGTTGTAATGTGGAGTAGTATAGAGAGGAGTTGTATTGATTTGAGTGGAGTGTCACAGAGTGGAATAAAGTACAGTGTCATAGAGTGGAGTGACAGAGTAGAGTGGAGCTGAGCAGAGTAGAGTGTTGTGGAGTAGCATAGAGTGGAGTGTTGTGTAGTGGTGTAGATTGGAGTGGCATAAAGTGGAGTGGTGTAGTGTGGAATGGTACAGAATTGCACAGAGAGGAGTAGATTGTTGTCAACTGGAATATAGTGATGTAGAGTGGAGTCTCACACCTTGGAGTGGCATAAAGTGGAGTTCAGTGGAGTGGTGTAGAGTGGAGTGGCATAGAGTGGTGTTAAGTGTCATTGCGTGGAGTACAGTGTTGTGGATTGGAGTGGAGTAGAATGCCAGAGTGGAGTGGTATAAAGTGAAGTAGAGTGTTGTGGAGCGGCATATTGAGGAGTAGAGTATAGGGGAGCAGAGTGTCATGGAGTGGATAGGCATGGAGTGGAGTGGCATGGAGTGGGGTGGCATAGAGTGGAGTGGAGCAGATGGATTAGCATGCCATACAGTGGAGTGGTATAGAGTAAAGCACGGTGCTTAGAGTGGAGTAGAGCAGAGTGTAGTGGAGTACAGCGTCATAGAGTGGAATGGCATAAACTGGAATAGAGTGTTGCAGAGTGGTATAAAGTGTTGCTGAGTGGCATAAAGCGGAGTAGCATAAAGTGGGGTAGAGTTTCGTGGAATGGAGTTGAGTGGCGCACAGCGAAGTGGAGTAGAGTGGAGTCTCATAGAGTGGAGTGAGGTACAGTAAAGTAGAGTGTCATAAAGTGGAGTGTTGTAGAGTAGAGCAGTGTAGAGTGGCATGGAGTGGCATAGAGTGTTGCATAGTGGAGTGACATAGAGTGTTGTAGAGTGGGGTATCAGAGTTGAGTTGAGTGGTGTAGAGTGGAGTGTTGTAGAGTGTCAGAGTGGAATAGAGTGGACTAGCGTAGTGTGGCAAGGAGTAAAGTGATGTAGAGTGTTATTGAATGGAGTAGCATAGAGTGGCATAGAGTGGTGTAGAGTGTCACAGAGTCTTGCAGAATGGAGTGGCATAGATTGGAGTAGTGTAAAGTGTCATAGAGTGGTGCACAGTGAACTGGTGTAGAGTGGAGGGTTGTCACGACTTACGTGCCGCTTTAACCTCGAGTCCGCAGAATGAGTGGCATGGATCTTGGTCTTGAACGTTCGGCCTTGGCCCAGGTAAGGGCGACTCTTTCTGGTAGCCACGGTGCTGCAGGCAATGGGTACGCCAAGAGCAGGCCGTGTCCCTCAGAAGTAGTGCCAGAGGGAAAAAAACCCTGAAAGGGGAAAAAACCTCCAAAACAATAGGTTCCTGCAACAGGAACAAAATGAACCGGTAACAGCAGGAGCAAAATACAGGAAAATACACTGGAACCGACGAGAACCAGCACAGGAATAAAAGGAAGCAGGAGTGAAGACACCATCCAAACAGAAAGTGTTGCAGCGCAAGGAGAGAAGGAATCACAGCCCTTAAATACCAACAAACAGGAAGCGACCAACAGGAAGTACAAGGACACCATCTTAGGTAGGGCAAAAAACATAGAACAGAATGGACTAGGCTCCATAGAGAGTAGGGAACAAGGAATGCTGGGAAGAGAAGGGTAATATGAGAAAGGGAGAAAAACATAAAGGAAGGCACAACAAGCTGACAAAAAGAAGAAGAAGAAGAAAAGAACAGGTGAGTGGGGGGGTCAGACCTGCCTGTGAGCGCAGTGCGCTAAAGAAGAAAGAGGCCCCATGCCCAATTTGGGGCCTCGTAAGGTGCAGAGCAGGCTGGGGATGTGGCGCGTCTTGGGGCCACGGCCCGAACCGAATGTTCCGCTCGTGCCGCGCGCAGTGGCGCAACAAGGGTAATAGAGTTTGTAGAGTGGAGTGGCGTGGAGTGTCATATAGTGGAGTTGAGTGGAGTGGAGTTTAGTGTGTTTGTAGAGTGGATTAACATAGAGTGGAGTAGAGTGTCATGGAGTGAAGCGCTGTGGAGTGTCACAGAGTGGAGTGGAGTAGAGTCTTGCAGATTGGCGTAGAGAGGAGTAGGGTGGAGTGGAGTGCTGTGCTGTGGAGTTAATTGGCATGGAGTGGAGTGGCATGGAGTAGAGTGGTGTACAGTGAAGAGGAGTAGAGTAGAATAGAGTGTCATAGAATGGAGTGGCATAGAGTAAAGTAAAGTGTTGTTTAATGGGAGGGACTAGAGAGTTGCAGAGGGGGGTGGAGAGGAGAGCCTGGAGTGGAGTAGAGTGTCATGGACTGCAGTGGAAGGAGTGGCATGCATGCGAGGTGAGATATTACTTGCCTATTAACTTGACTCCCTATTAGGGAATCAGGAAAAAATAGTTGAGTCGGTGGTGAACAAGATGCCAAGTAGATTTGCCAACAGCACGTAACAGTTGATGAATATGTGATTACAGGGACATGCCCCCCAAGTAGCAATATTGAATTCTCTAAGAGGGAGTCAAGTCCGAATACATCAGTTATTAGGCAAGTAATATCTTACTTTGCATGCTTAATTGGCTTACATGTGTTTGAATGTTATAAAACAAGATCCAGGGCATAGTGTTTGTCCTGATGAAAGATCTGGACCCTATGGGCCATCTGGTATAAGGCTGAAACACGTCATCCAGCAATTAGGGTAGTAGGACCATCAGATTCTTAACACTCCGGTTTCCGTAGTTAGATATTCTAACCTTCCCTAAACCAACACTAATAGAACCTTAGTGTTTTTGAGGTAATTTTATTATATGTAGAGGAACATGGTGCTTCCTGAAATATGGTAGAGCCCATCCTAGTTTTCAGGATAAGACCGGATGATGAAGTATGCCACTACTATAGTGGGAAAGCATCTAACAAAAATAACACACCTTTTACTATAGTCAGAGCGACTACCAGAGGACAAAATAAACCTCTTTAAGTTTCAGACGGGAAAGGCTTTTGTGTGTTGAGAGGAGTACAGTGTCATAGAGCTGTGTAGAGTGAAGTAAAGTGTCATAGCATGTGGAGTGGAGTGGTGTAGACTGGAGGGTCATCGAGTGGTCATCGAGTGGAGTAGCTTAGAGTAGCATAGAGTGTAGTGGAGTGGCATAGAGTTAGTAGAGTGTCAGATAGCAGAGTGGCATAGAGTGCCATGAGTGGCATAGAGTGACACAGAGTGGCGTGAAATGTCATAGAGTGGAGTGGTATGAAATGCTATAAATTGGAATGCTATTGAACTGCATAGAGTGGAGTGGAGTGGAATGGAGTACAGTAGAGTGACATAGGCCCTCATTCCGACCCTGGCGGTCATAGACCGCCAGGGCCGCGAGTGACGGAAGCATCGCCAACAGGCTGGCGGTGCTTCCTTGCCCATTCTGACCGCGGCGGAAAAGCCGCGGTCAGAAAACCGGGTCCGGCGGTTTCCCGCCAGATTTCCCCCGGCTGGGCGAATCCGCCATGGCAGCGCTGCAAGCAGCGCCGCCATGGGGATTCTGACCCCCTTACCGCCATCCTGTTTCTGGCGGTTTTTACCGCCAGGAACAGGATGGCGGGAACGGGTGTCCTGGGGCCCCCTAACAGGGCCCCAGCATGCTTTTCACTGTCTGCCTAGCAGACAGTGAAAAGCGCGACGGGTGCAACTGCACCCGTCGCACACCTGCAACACCGCCGGCTCCATTCGGAGCCGGCTTCAGTGTTGCAGGCCCCTTTCCCGCTGGGCCGGCGGGAAAATTGGAATGGCCCCAGCGGTCTTTTGACCGCGGGGCGGCCAAATGGCGGTTCCCTCCAGGTGGGCGGCAACCGCCGCCCGCCGGAGTCAGAATGACCCCCATAGAGTGTTGTAGAACAGAGTAAAATCATGGAGTGGAATGGCATAGAGTGGAGTGGCACAGAATAAACTGTTGTAGGATGGAGTAGTGTAGAGTGGAGTGTAGTCAGTGCCATAGAGTGGAGTAGAGCATTGTAGAGTGGGGTGATGTAGAGTTGAGTAGAGTGGAGTGGCGTGAAGTGGAGTATGCATGGTGTGGTAGTGCACTGCCATTACAGATAACACATTTCCAATTGAAATTTCCATTACATTTGCACCGATATACAGTTTTGCTGATTAAACTATACAGAGCACAAACAATAATGTGTGAAAAACAGTGTCACCTAGTGTCCTGATTTGTTTTGTTTACATCAAAATATTTGTTTCCACCACACTTTAGAATATAACAAACTGTGCTTCATTTGTGATTTTTTAATCCTGATACATTCTGAATTATTTGTACATTCAATTTACTGGCATTTACATTTTGTTGTGTGCTAGAATAAATAACATGCTACAACCTTTCTTTCACTCCCCTTGCACCCAGTAAGATTGTCCCATAAATTCTCTCATTTTGCAGTTGGAGAAAGAAAAGTAAGCACCAACCTTCCTGGAAGATAGAGCCTCGCATATATCCTCTGACTTTGAATGCTCAACAAATACAACAAGATAAAGACAAAATTAAAGGCCTGTGTATTCCCCATTAAATTCTGAACTCCAACACAGCTATTTTGGGGGTGCGTCAGCACCGCCCCTTCCCTACTTCCAACACCTATTGCATGGGCATTAAATTGATAAAGAGGATTGTTTAAGTTATGCTATTAGTAAAGAGCACCAACCAAAATGAAAATGCTTGTAGACAGAACCTTGTTCCTCATAGGCATGCAAGATTGAAGAACTAATAGTATCAGAGATAAGTAGAATCAATCAAGCAAAAAGATAAGAGGCAGGAAACCTTTTCAAAGCAACACAGCATGTTTACTGCTATGGACTAGCATTCAAGGGATATATTTGAAAACACAAATACTCTTGTTGAGTGCCTCACAAAAAGAGAAAAAAGAGTTCCTGGAAGGTGAACACTCATGGTAGAATATAAGGCGCCAATCAGAATGATGGTGAACTGAGAAAAAGACATGCTGAACTGCCTAAAACAAATAAAGTCAGCAAACAGAAAGCAAGCAAATGTGAGTTATAAAACACAAAATCAAAGATAAGCAATGGGCAGAATGTACTTTTATGGGAGTTCTTAGCATATTCCCAATATGTCTTTGTAACTACACAGCAGTGCTACCTGGTATGCTTTGATCAAAAAAGCACTCTGAAGAGCTTTTTGTGGTATAAGTCGGAATAACCTTCCTCCATGTCATTGGACAATAATGTGCATACCTTAGCTTTAAACTGAGTTTTTATCTACCTCTAAAACTCGGGTAAACTGATTGAAAAATGACATCTCACAGCAGTTAGTACAGCCATGCGTTGGCGTATTGTGGGCAGTAGGACACAGCAGAGACTAAACAGAGGAGGCATGTGCCCTGTTGGAGAAGAGTGCAGGTAATTACTGAAGAGTCAGTCCTCTTGTAAAGCCTACTGCATTGGAATCATTTGAGGATGCCAGCAACGACCATTCAGAAACTTGAAGAGACCCAGAGGAGATAGACTGTGAGCCCAGTCATAGTCTCATCACAGTCCTTACTCCATGAATTCTCTTCTCTCCTCACAGACATTTTTTAACTAGCCCAATTGAAAAATACCTCCAACATGGTGCCCTAGTTCTCAGACAGCCATAAAAAATGAACTATAATAGCCACTGCCTGTTTTTTCTTCTGTATACTGAAAGGTTTTCCTTCCTAGCCAAGGTAGGAGTATTCTATTTTTTACCTTTTAATGTAACAATTTATAGATTCTTATATATTTACATACATATATACATTCTTGATACCTGCTAAACCGGCCTCACGATTAACAAGTAAGAGTCTTCCTCTTCTACTAGGCAAAGTGAATGCTCTAAGTTACATTACTTGTGTGGCGGTCATTCAAAGAGCATAAACCACTCTCTGTATGTATTTGGAAGTATTCCATACAATGGGTGCAGCTCACAGGGAAATACATTTTTTGGATTTGTTACTGCCAGATGGTACAAATGTATATGTTCCTTTCATGCCTGGTTGTAAGATAGTGGCCTCATATGGCCTTGTGAGTTGCATGATTTTGTCTCCTTGGTAACCAGGGAGAAACAGAAAGCCCAGCTAGTTTCTCTGGTTTGACAATAGAGGCAGTAGGCAGTTTTGGGTGCTCATTAGATACCTTGTATCAGGAGTGCTTGGGGCCCTCATCTTTGGGTCCATCGATGGAGGTGTTCCAGTGAATGATTGATACTAGTGTTGAAATAGCACTGAGGGCCAGAGAGGCTCCTATTCCTCCAAAGGTGCCTAGAATGCAGGTGGAGGATGCTACTACTGACCTTATGAGTAGGATTTCAAAGAAAGTTTTATGCAGGATTTAATTGAGAACACCCAACACCTCAGACAAAGCTTGTGCTTTTTTGCTTTTTTGCCCACATCTAACAAAGAAGAGTTATTTTCACAATATCAGTACTTTGAACCACAATCCTTTCCTCTGTATAACACTGTTCATCATCGCCTATCACATGAATGGATTGACTTGGAGAAGCAGCCTTTCCGTGAGATTTCTCCCTAGGTGATATCCACTTGAGAATTTTGCAGAAGAATTTCCTGCTGCAGTAAAAGTGGATCATTTAATGGTTTGTTTGTCGACTTGGGGTACCGTTATGCCCAAAGGAGCTCTACCCGCAGAGCCAATTGACCAGGAGTACTGTTAAAAAGTCTCATACAGCAACACATTTTTCCCTGTGAGTTAATGCCTATAGTATGTATCAGTGGAGTAACTCCTGAGAGATTTTCAGACATTTGCAGACCAGATACAAGAGGGACTGAATTGCTCCACAATACTTTTGGTAATGGAACAGAGGGTCCATTTCTTGCTGGATATATCTTTTGATCAGCAGCTTCTAGAGCCACCATTGTTGCCCACAGATACATACTCACAAAAAATGACTTACATATGAATGCTGTAAGAAATTGGGTTAAGAGGGGTGAAAGCCCCACTCAGGCGACAGCAATGCACCTTGTCAGGACGAACATCAAGAAGTCACTAAATGAACTTGTGCTTAACCCTCTGGTAGCTTGGCACAAAGCAAGCAGGTTTAACTTGGAGGCAATGTGTAAAGTATTTATGCCACATACAAACAATAATAAAGCGAAAACCCCAGTAAGAGGTGAAATTCCAAACCAGTTTAGAAACATAGAGTAAATTTTAATAAATAAAATAATGCCATAATAACAAATACACACTCAGTAGAGCTGGAGATATTACATTTCAAAGTTTTAAGTGAAAATGGCTCCTTAAAGTACGAAAGCACCACTCACAGTCATCTGGTCACACTGGATCAGGGAAATTTCACAACTTCAGGCTGGTCATGATAGTATGTTGGTCAGATACATGGATAGGGCTAGTCCCACTGAAAAGTTACATTCTTAGCCCGGCGTTAAGAGTTCCATTACCAGTGGAGGAGGCAGAGAGGTAGAGGCTCAGTATAGCAGATGGGCGTCACTATAGCATGAAGATCAGGCCAGAAGTTGCTGACAATCATTGCTGTAGCACAAAGATGCTGTAAGGTGTTATGGGCGGTCGTGGCTGTAGCTACACATTGGCAGTCATTAGGGTCATTGTTACTGTGGCACATTGTTATTCATCACTGGTGGTCGCTGTTGCAGACAAGAGCAGTTCTCACCAGAGTTTCTTCTTGGTGGTCAGCCTGGCTAGAAGAGTCTTGGCACAAATGGACCTATCTGCAATGAAAAGGAGCCCCAACTCCAGGATTTTGACATTTTCTTTAGGAGAAATGCACTCTCATGCCACCCAAGGGTCCAGGAGGTGGAGTGCACATCTTGGGAATCAACGACTCACTCCAGTAGAGGCCAGCAGGACTCAGGTAGGCCCATTTGCAAGTCCAGGCAGGTCAAGTTGCAGTAGGTCAGCAAGGCAGTTGCCAGGCCTCTGAAGCTTGTTGTGCACCCTTAGCTCTCACAGGAGGTCAGGCAACTGACACTTGTGAACACTTTGGATAGCCTGGGATGAAAGCAAGCAGGTCCAAATTTCCTTCCCAGACACAAAGTCATTTAAGCAGCAAGGCAGCGCACTAGCAGCAGGACACTCCTTCTTCTGCAACTTCCACATGTCCAGGAGAGATCTGATGACATTTATGCCTGGTGCCACCCTTTGTGTGGGCCTACCCCGTTTTTCACCCCCACATTTGGTTCTGGAAAGTTCTTCCTCTTCCCCTGTCAAGGCTATCTGTGGTGATAAAAGGCAGGGATGGAGTCATGTCAGATTCTTTTGGGTGGGCAAGAAGCGAACGTCTTTGAAGTGTAAGTGTGCCTGAGTACAGACCCTCCTGATTCATCCTGCCAGGATGGCCTATAATGTCCACACCGAAGCCCCTTTGAGACAATGTCTGGAAGGAATACACAAACCCCAACAGCAGAGCCATTCACATGTGACCCAGGACACTAGCAGAAGGCACAATGGTTGGGACATGAAAATGCCAATGTTCTAAAAGTGGCATTTACCAATAAAGAAGACTTTAAATTACAATTTGTTCTGAGTGTAAACACAATATCTCTATTGGCTCCCAGTTCAATGTTAACACCTATTAAAAGTAATAAGGTAACTCAGTGTTAGTCAATAGAAGAGATAGTCCTAATGACAGTGAAAAATGACTACCACTATCAGGACATGAAAAGTCCTACTTTTTAGATACTATGCACCCTGCTCTAATGAGCTTTTAGGGCCTACATTAGGGTGTGTTATAAGTATTAAAAAGGAAGGTTTAGGCCTGGCAAAAGGTTTATTTTGCCAGATTTAAATGGCAGTTTAAAGCTGGACTACATGCTCAAACATGGTTTTAAAGTGCCCCTTTAGTGGATGGCAGCATGATTGCTGCAGGCCCAATAGTAGCATGCATTTATTTACAAGCCCTGACTACATGAAGTGCCATTTACTAGGGACTTACAAGTAAATTAAATGTTCCAATTTGGTATAGGCCAATTGTACCTTGTTTGCAGGAGAGGGCACAAGCACTTTAGTACTGGATAGTCATGGTAAAGTGCAGAGTCTTAAATCCAACAAAAATGAATTCAGTAAAACAGGAGGAATGAATTCAAAACATTTAGGGGTATACCATGGCAAAGATGTCAGATCTAACAGATGCGCTCATGGACTGATGCTTCTCAGTAAGCTATTCTGATGAAACTTCCTTTTGATGGTGCAAAGGTGTAGGAAGTTGGCTCTGTATGTGCTATTTCAAAGTAAGGAATAGCATGCACAGAGTCCAAGGGTTCCCCTTAGAGGTAAAATAGTGGTAAAAATAGATAATACTAATGCTCTATTTTGTGGTAGTGTGGTCGAGCAGTAGGCTTATCCAAGGAGTAGTGTTAAGCATTTGTTGTACATACACATAGACAATAAATGAGGTACACACACTCAGAGACAAATCCAGCCAATAGGTTTTTATATAGAAAAATATCTTTTCTTAGTTTATTTTAAGAACCACAGGTTCAAATTCTACATGTAATATCTCATTCGAAAGGTATTGCAGGTAAGTACTTTAGGAACTTCAAATCATCAAAATTGCATGTATACTTTTCAAGTTATTGACAAATAGCTGTTTTAAAAGTGGACACAGTGCAATTTTCACAGTTCCTAGGGGAGGTAAGTATTTGTTAGGTTAACCAGGTAAGTAAGACACTTACAGGGCTTAGTTCTTGGTCCAAGGTAGCCCACCGTTGGGGGTTCAGAGCAACCCCAAAGTCACCACACCAGCAGCTCAGGGCCGGTCAGGTGCAGAGTTCAAAGTGGTGCCCAAAACACATAGGCTAGAATGGAGAGAAGGGGGTGCCCCGGTTCCGGTCTGCTTGCAGGTAAGTACCCGCGTCTTCGGAGGGCAGACCAGGGGGGGTTTTGTAGGGCACCGGGGGGGACACAAGTCCACACAGAAATTTCACCCTCAGCAGCGCGGGGGCGGCCGGGTGCAGTGTAGAAACAAGCGTCGGGTTTGCAATGTTAGTCTATGAGAGATCTCGGGATCTCTTCAGCGCTGCAGGCAGGCAAGGGGGGGGTTCCTCGGGGAAACCTCCACTTGGGCAAGGGAGAGGGACTCCTGGGGGTCACTTCTCCAGTGAAAGTCCGGTCCTTCAGGTCCTGGGGGCTGCGGGTGCAGGGTCTCTCCCAGGCGTCGGGACTTTAGGTTCAAAGAGTCGCGGTCAGGGGAAGCCTCGGGATTCCCTCTGCAGGCGGCGCTGTGGGGGCTCAGGGGGGACAGGTTTTGGTACTCACAGTATCAGAGTAGTCCTGGGGTCCCTCCTGAGGTGTTGGATCGCCACCAGCCGAGTCGGGGTCGCCGGGTGCAGTGTTGCAAGTCTCACGCTTCTTGCGGGGAGCTTGCAGGGTTCTTTAAAGCTGCTGGAAACAAAGTTGCAGCTTTTCTTGGAGCAGGTCCGCTGTCCTCGGGAGTTTCTTGTCTTTTCGAAGCAGGGGCAGTCCTCAGAGGATGTCGAGGTCGCTGGTCCCTTTGGAAGGCGTCGCTGGAGCAGGATCTTTGGAAGGCAGGAGACAGGCCGGTGAGTTTCTGGAGCCAAGGCAGTTGTCGTCTTCTGGTCTTCCTCTGCAGGGGTTTCAGCTAGGCAGTCCTTCTTCTTGTAGTTGCAGGAATCTGATTTTCTAGGGTTCAGGGTAGCCCTTAAATACTAAATTTAAGGGCGTGTTTAGGTCTGGGGGGTTAGTAGCCAATGGCTACTAGCCCTGAGGGTGGGTACACCCTCTTTGTGCCTCCTCCCAAGGGGAGGGGGTCACAATCCTAACCCTATTGGGGGAATCCTCCATCTGCAAGATGGAGGATTTCTAAAAGTCAGAGTCACCTCAGCTCAGGACACCTTAGGGGCTGTCCTGACTGGCCAGTGACTCCTCCTTGTTGCTTTCTTTGTTCCCTCCAGCCTTGCCGCCAAAAGTGGGGGCCGTGGCCAGAGGGGGCGGGCAACTCCACTAAGCTGGAGTGCCCTGCTGGGCTGTGACAAAGGGGTGAGCCTTTGAGGCTCACCGCCAGGTGTTACAGCTCCTGCCTGGGGGAGGTGTTAGCATCTCCACCCAGTGCAGGCTTTGTTACTGGCCTCAGAGTGACAAAGGCACTCTCCCCATGGGGCCAGCAACATGTCTCTGGTGTGGCAGGCTGCTGGAACTAGTCAGCCTACACAGACAGTCGGTTAAGTTTCAGGGGGCACCTCTAAGGTGCCCTCTGTGGTGTATTTTACAATAAAATGTACACTGGCATCAGTGTGCATTTATTGTGCTGAGAAGTTTGATACCAAACTTCCCAGTTTTCAGTGTAGCCATTATGGTGCTGTGGAGTTCGTGTTTGACAGACTCCCAGACCATATACTCTTATGGCTACCCTGCACTTACAATGTCTAAGGTTTTGTTTAGACACTGTAGGGGTACCATGCTCATGCACTGGTACCCTCACCTATGGTATAGTGCACCCTGCCTTAGGGCTGTAAGGCCTGCTAGAGGGGTGTCTTACCTATACTGCATAGGCAGTGAGAGGCTGGCATGGCACCCTGAGGGGAGTGCCATGTCGACTTACTCATTTTGTTCTCACTAGCACCCACAGGCTTGTAAGCAGTGTGTCTGTGCTGAGTGAGGGGTCTCTAGGGTGGCATAAGACATGCTGCAGCCCTTAGAGACCTTCCCTGGCATCAGGGCCCTTGGTACCAGAGGTACCAGTTACAAGGGACTTATCTGGATGCCAGGGTGTGCCAATTGTGGAAACAATGGTACATTTTAGGTGAAAGAACACTGGTGCTGGGGCCTGGTTAGCAGGGTCCCAGCACACTTCTCAGTCAAGTCAGCATCAGTATCAGGCAAAAAGTGGGGGGTAACTGCAACAGGGAGCCATTTCTTTACACAAGCCCCCCCCAGCCCACAGGCCAGGAGACTCAGCCAACGCTGGAAGAGTCTTCCTAGTCTGTCAGGCGAGGAAGAGTAGAGGAAATGGCTGGTTTGTTGCAGGGCCTACTCTGCCTTACATCCTCCTGTTCAGGTCATTCCCTCTGGGGAACTGACCCACTTCCACAGTGATAGGACCTAGTCTGAACTGCCTCTTGTCTGGGCTTTTTATGTCTTCACCCATTCTCTCTATTTTGAGGTCAGAGGTATCCACCTCTGCTAATCTTATCTTAGCCAGGGTCACCCCTAGCTTACCCAAAGAGGTTACCCAGAGCTGGAGTAACCCCACCATGACCAACAGGGTCAGGGGGCCTAACTTGTTATTTGGCAGGGGGTCAGACCACCATGCCAAGGATAGTGCAGCCATAAAGGCTAACACCCAGCAGAGGCCACTGACAGCTGTCAGTGCCCAGAACCACACCCTTAGCTCTTCACCTACGAGGGAAGGGGCTAAGTTACAGGCTTCTTTGGGTTCAGGGTGCCTGTCTGCTGTATTAGAGTGGGGGGTTACCACATCTTGTAGTAAACACCCTTCTTCCACTCTTTCTTCTGTTAGCTGAGGAGCCACCCACTCAGGCTTAACAGTTGCCTGACTAGCCAGGACTTCTTGTGGGTCAGGTTGGACTTTATCAGAGCCATTTTTGGAGTTCTCCCCTACTGGAGCAGAATCTCCTTGGCTTGCTGTAACCTTGGCTAAAGGTTGTCCACCCTTCCTACTCTGTTTTCTTTTTTTCTTCTTCTGGGGCCTGCTTGCATTTACTGCAGAGGCAGGACTTCCAGAATCCTTGGGAGAGGACTGGCACTGGACCAGTTCCCCTCTTGGGCTCTGACTAACCTCTGGGTAGTCATTTCCAAGGAGACAATCAAGGGGGAGGTCTGTACTGACTACTACCCTTCTCCAGCTAAGAGTGCCACCCACTTCTATGGGTACTAAAGCCACAGGCCTCTTAGTGACCCTGTCTAGGCTAACTCTTACCCTGGCAGTCTCACCTGGGATGTACTGGTTTGAGAGCACCAGCCTGTCATGCACAATAGTGTGACTGGCACAAGTGTCTCTCAGGGCAGTGGTTGGGATTCCATTCACCAGTAGGTGGTGGAAGTGTCTACTTCCCTCTGGAATCTCCAACTCACCTGTTGGGCCCTGTTTCCAGTTGAAGGCTATGAAGACCTCCTCATCTGAGGAGTCATCTCCCATGGCTACACTGGTTACCCCTGGAATTTTGTTCTGGGGTTTGTTTTTGGGACAAGAAGTGTCCTTGGTGTGGTGCCCAGACTGTTTACAGTTGTGGCACCATGCCTTAGTGGCATCCCAGTTCTTACCCTGGTACCCACCTTTGTTTTGGGTTGTGTCTTGGGGCCCACCCACCTGTTCTGGTTTTTGGGGGCCTACAGAGGACTCTTTTTCTTTGTTTCTAGTGTCACCCACTTTCTCCTGGGGAGTTTTTGTAACCCCTTTCTTTTGGTCACCCCCAGTGGAAGTTTTGGTTACCCTAGTCTTGACCCAATGGTCCGCCTTCTTTCCCAATTCTTGGGGAGAAATTGGTCCTAGGTCTACCAGATGCTGATGCAGTTTATCATCGAAACAATTACTTAACAGGTGTTCTTTCACAAATAAATTGTACAGCCCATCATAATTACTTACACCACTGCCTTGAATCCAACCATCTAGTGTTTTCACTGAGTAGTCTACAAAGTCAACCCAGGTCTGGCTCGAGGATTTTTGAGCCCCCCTGAATCTAATCCTATACTCCTCAGTGGAGAATCCAAAGCCCTCAATCAGGGTACCCTTCATGAGGTCATAAGATTCTGCATCTTGTCCAGAGAGTGTGAGGAGTCTATCCCTACACTTTCCTGTGAACATTTCCCAAAGGAGAGCACCCCAGTGAGATCTGTTCACTTTTCTGGTTACACAAGCCCTCTCAAAAGCTGTGAACCATTTGGTGATGTCATCACCATCTTCATATTTAGTTACAATCCCTTTAGGGATTTTCAACATGTCAGGAGAATCTCTGACCCTATTTATGTTGCTGCCACCATTGATGGGTCCTAGGCCCATCTCTTGTCTTTCCCTCTCTATGGCTAGGATCTGTCTTTCCAAAGCCAATCTTTTGGCCATCCTGGCTAACTGGATGTCCTCTTCACTGGGGCTATCCTCAGTGATTTCAGAGGTGTTGGTCTCTCCTGTGAGGGAACCAGCATCTCTGACTATTATTTTAGGAGTCAGGGTTTGAGGGACCCTGTTCTCCCTAGATAGGACTGGTAGGGGGGAATTTTCCTCCAAGTCACTATCCTCTTCCTCTGAGTTGCCACCCTCAGAGGGGTTGGCCTTTTCAAACTCTGCCAAAAGCTCCTGGAGCTGTATTTTGGTAGGTTTGGGGCCCATTGTTATTTTCTTTATTTTACAGAGTGACCTTAGCTCCCTCATCTTAAGATGGAGGTAAGGTGTGGTGTCGAGTTCCACCACAGTCACATCTGTGCTAGACATTTTGCTTCTAAAAGTTGGAATACTTTTTAAGAATCTACAACTGGTTCTAGAATCTAATTCAAACTTTTACAAACTTTTAAACTCTAAAAGAAATGCTAAACAGGATCTAACACAAGGCCCTAGCAGGTCTTTTAAGAATTTAGAAAACTTTTCAAATTGCAAAAATCAATTTCTAATGACAATTTTGGAATTTGTCGTGTGATCAGGTATTGGCTGAGTAGTCCAGCAAATGCAAAGTCTTGTACCCCACCGCTGATCCACCAATGTAGGAAGTTGGCTCTGTATGTGCTATTTCAAAGTAAGGAATAGCATGCACAGAGTCCAAGGGTTCCCCTTAGAGGTAAAATAGTGGTAAAAATAGATAATACTAATGCTCTATTTTGTGGTAGTGTGGTCGAGCAGTAGGCTTATCCAAGGAGTAGTGTTAAGCATTTGTTGTACATACACATAGACAATAAATGAGGTACACACACTCAGAGACAAATCCAGCCAATAGGTTTTTATATAGAAAAATATCTTTTCTTAGTTTATTTTAAGAACCACAGGTTCAAATTCTACATGTAATATCTCATTCGAAAGGTATTGCAGGTAAGTACTTTAGGAACTTCAAATCATCAAAATTGCATGTATACTTTTCAAGTTATTGACAAATAGCTGTTTTAAAAGTGGACACTTAGTGCAATTTTCACAGTTCCTAGGGGAGGTAAGTATTTGTTAGGTTAACCAGGTAAGTAAGACACTTACAGGGCTTAGTTCTTGGTCCAAGGTAGCCCACCGTTGGGGGTTCAGAGCAACCCCAAAGTCACCACACCAGCAGCTCAGGGCCGGTCAGGTGCAGAGTTCAAAGTGGTGCCCAAAACACATAGGCTAGAATGGAGAGAAGGGGGTGCCCCGGTTCCGGTCTGCTTGCAGGTAAGTACCCGCGTCTTCGGAGGGCAGACCAGGGGGGGTTTTGTAGGGCACCGGGGGGGACACAAGTCCACACAGAAATTTCACCCTCAGCAGCGCGGGGGCGGCCGGGTGCAGTGTAGAAACAAGCGTCGGGTTTGCAATGTTAGTCTATGAGAGATCTCGGGATCTCTTCAGCGCTGCAGGCAGGCAAGGGGGGGGTTCCTCGGGGAAACCTCCACTTGGGCAAGGGAGAGGGACTCCTGGGGGTCACTTCTCCAGTGAAAGTCCGGTCCTTCAGGTCCTGGGGGCTGCGGGTGCAGGGTCTCTCCCAGGCGTCGGGACTTTAGGTTCAAAGAGTCGCGGTCAGGGGAAGCCTCGGGATTCCCTCTGCAGGCGGCGCTGTGGGGGCTCAGGGGGGACAGGTTTTGGTACTCACAGTATCAGAGTAGTCCTGGGGTCCCTCCTGAGGTGTTGGATCGCCACCAGCCGAGTCGGGGTCGCCGGGTGCAGTGTTGCAAGTCTCACGCTTCTTGCGGGGAGCTTGCAGGGTTCTTTAAAGCTGCTGGAAACAAAGTTGCAGCTTTTCTTGGAGCAGGTCCGCTGTCCTCGGGAGTTTCTTGTCTTTTCGAAGCAGGGGCAGTCCTCAGAGGATGTCGAGGTCGCTGGTCCCTTTGGAAGGCGTCGCTGGAGCAGGATCTTTGGAAGGCAGGAGACAGGCCGGTGAGTTTCTGGAGCCAAGGCAGTTGTCGTCTTCTGGTCTTCCTCTGCAGGGGTTTCAGCTAGGCAGTCCTTCTTCTTGTAGTTGCAGGAATCTGATTTTCTAGGGTTCAGGGTAGCCCTTAAATACTAAATTTAAGGGCGTGTTTAGGTCTGGGGGGTTAGTAGCCAATGGCTACTAGCCCTGAGGGTGGGTACACCCTCTTTGTGCCTCCTCCCAAGGGGAGGGGGTCACAATCCTAACCCTATTGGGAGAATCCTCCATCTGCAAGATGGAGGATTTCTAAAAGTCAGAGTCACCTCAGCTCAGGACACCTTAGGGGCTGTCCTGACTGGCCAGTGACTCCTCCTTGTTGCTTTCTTTGTTCCCTCCAGCCTTGCCGCCAAAAGTGGGGGCCGTGGCCGGAGGGGGCGGGCAACTCCACTAAGCTGGAGTGCCCTGCTGGGCTGTGACAAAGGGGTGAGCCTTTGAGGCTCACCGCCAGGTGTTACAGCTCCTGCCTGGGGGAGGTGTTAGCATCTCCACCCAGTGCAGGCTTTGTTACTGGCCTCAGAGTGACAAAGGCACTCTCCCCATGGGGCCAGCAACATGTCTCTGGTGTGGCAGGCTGCTGGAACTAGTCAGCCTACACAGACAGTCGGTTAAGTTTCAGGGGGCACCTCTAAGGTGCCCTCTGTGGTGTATTTTACAATAAAATGTACACTGGCATCAGTGTGCATTTATTGTGCTGAGAAGTTTGATACCAAACTTCCCAGTTTTCAGTGTAGCCATTATGGTGCTGTGGAGTTCGTGTTTGACAGACTCCCAGACCATATACTCTTATGGCTACCCTGCACTTACAATGTCTAAGGTTTTGTTTAGACACTGTAGGGGTACCATGCTCATGCACTGGTACCCTCACCTATGGTATAGTGCACCCTGCCTTAGGGCTGTAAGGCCTGCTAGAGGGGTGTCTTACCTATACTGCATAGGCAGTGAGAGGCTGGCATGGCACCCTGAGGGGAGTGCCATGTCGACTTACTCATTTTGTTCTCACTAGCACCCACAGGCTTGTAAGCAGTGTGTCTGTGCTGAGTGAGGGGTCTCTAGGGTGGCATAAGACATGCTGCAGCCCTTAGAGACCTTCCCTGGCATCAGGGCCCTTGGTACCAGAGGTACCAGTTACAAGGGACTTATCTGGATGCCAGGGTGTGCCAATTGTGGAAACAATGGTACATTTTAGGTGAAAGAACACTGGTGCTGGGGCCTGGTTAGCAGGGTCCCAGCACACTTCTCAGTCAAGTCAGCATCAGTATCAGGCAAAAAGTGGGGGGTAACTGCAACAGGGAGCCATTTCTTTACAAAAGGTCTTTGATCAACATCATGAGGACCTAGTGAAGAAATCAGTGGAGAGCAAGAAGCCGATGACTCCATGTTCAACCCGGTATCCTTGGTGTAGTTTCCCCTGACTTTTTGCCTTCAGGCCTCCTGTTTTGCCGGCTTAATTTTTGCTGACTTTAGGACTCTAGGCACTTTACCACTATTAGCCAATGCTAAAATGCTCTCTGCTTAAAAAATGGAAACATTGGCGTATCCACAACTGGCATGTTTGATTTACTTACAAGTCTGTATTACATTAAACTACCTGTGCCCAGGGACTGTAAATTAAATACCACAAGTGAGCCTGTAGCACTGATTGTGCCACCCACTTCAGGAGCACTTCAAACATGTCTCAGGCCTCTGATTACAGAGCGGGTGTATGCAGTTTTAAGCTGCCATGTCGACCTGGCAAGTTAACTCTCTTGTCAGGCCAAAACCTTCCTTGTCAATACATATAAGTCACCCCTAATGTAGGACCTGGACAGCCGAAAGGCAAGATGCAAAGTATTTAAAAAGTATGACATATCCTGTTAAGATTTACACGTCCTGGTTGTGAAAAACTCTTACATTCATTTTCACTACTGCAAGGTCTATCTCTCCCATTGGATAACATTGGGATTACCTTATTACATTTTGTAGATGTTGTTTCCAATTGGGAGAGCTGGGTTCCCCCAAGTTTGATGTCTCTGGAATCACAATTTAAAATCACAACTTATGGTGAAGTTGGTTTTTAAATTGTTATTCAGAAAAATCCACTATTAAAGAGTTAGCATTTTCCTTCTTTAACCATTTGGTGCCTTCTGCCTGTCTCTGCATACACGTATGGGTTGGGTGAAAGCTTGGCCTTTTGCATTCCTTCTAGACAGCCACACACAACGGAAGATTAGGTGTGACTGACGTGCCATCCACAGCCTCCTGGCCCCTCTGGGAAGGATAGTAGGGAGAACCTGATACACTTGAATAGGCTGTGTCCTGTCCTACAGAAAGGGCTGCATACCCCCTGTAGTGAGTCTGGAGCCAGGACAGGAAGGGCAGGGACATTTCAAAGGCCTCTCTTTGAAATTTCTTGCACGTCAAAGGCCCTCAGACACTACTACTTCAGTACACGTCTGAAGCTGTGTATATTCTGCCAGGCCGCTGTGCTTCTGAAAGGACTGCCACTCTGCTGGACTGCTACTCTGCTAAACTCCTGCTCCCCTGTACTGACCTGGCTGCTGCTCTCCTTGCCCGGGAGCTAGAAGGACCATTCCTGCCTCATTCCAATCCAGAATTAAAGTGTCTCCAAGGGCTTGTTGATTTGCCTCCTGTTTAATAAAGTCCAGGGACACAAAAGACTTTCACCTCACCTGCTGCAGCACCTGGATTCTGCCAACTGTGAGTATTAGCCCTGGGCCCTTAGAAGTGGGTTTAACATGCTGCTCCAGTCTAATAATTACAGCACTGCCATTGGCAGATCATAACCAGTACATCACCCATGTTGCATGGATCGGAACCAGTGCATCGGTGTCCATTGCCTGCATCAAAGTTGACACATCACCTCTCCAGTACAAATCAACCTCAGTGGATCACCTTCAGAACTGCACATCTCAGACCCATTGCATCGCTGCTGTTGTGTGGGGAAAACTGATGCATCTTTGCTACTGCGTGAATAGGTTTGATGCATCGAGTAGGATGCATCAAGGAGAGGAGTAACTCGGGCACACAGTGACTACCCTAAGCACCTGGATACCTCCCCAGGGTGATAAGCCACACTTGGCAAATACTATGATTGATTGCTTGATTGCCTCCTCTGCAGGGGTCAGCACCGCTGTATCGCTTCAGTATGATCCCTGAATCCTCAACTTCAGCGCTACTAGGATTAAGGTACTTTAGTTCAGCAGTTCTCATTGGGCCCCTGTAGCTGACCCGAGCTCCATTGTTGTCGGGCTGAACTCCAAAATTTGCCCCAGCCCGGTGCCACCATATATCCCAGGTTAGCACTTCCTCCTTCAAAGCATGATTTTGCAGTATCATTTAAAAAAAATCATAACTCAAGTACTACTTATTGGCTTTTTGTCATTTTGGTTGTGTTTTATTCATTAAATTAAGTTCTATTTTTCTAACCAGGTGTGGTATCTTTTTGTGTGGTGTTTGCATTGCACAAGTACTTGGCACACTGCTTCTTAAGTTAATCTTGACTGCACTATGCCAAGTTACCATAGGCTGAGCACAGATTAATTTAGGGTGTGTTTGTGACCTACTTTTGTTAGGATTGCTGTTCCTACTTATTCGGGGTGCATTCCTCTGTCTACCATAAACCCAATTTGTATCATTGGTGATCAGTGTTGAGGATATGTTTTGTGTTTCTGCAATGCAATACAGTAACTTAGTGTACCCCACCAAGCCACATAAGACCAAATTAGGTTAACATTTTCAGTTATTGGCCTTTTTGATTTTTTTCAAATTCATTCTTACCCTGCCTAACTGTTTGTGCCTGGGACCTCACCTACAAGAAGGAAATTTGAGCTTGCCATCCTGGAGGGTTACACTGTGGCTTAGCTCAAGGAGTTTTGTCAGGAGAGAGGATTGTCCACTAAGAAATGAATAAAGAAAGTGGGACTCCAAAAAGCTTTGAGAGCATAAGCAGAGGCCCATCAATTGTCATGCACAATAAGTGACGAGTAGGAGGAAGAGGATGAGGAATCTGAGGGTAAATCAGAGCGAGGCCTAGAGAAAAGTCTGGTCATGCACCTGTGGGGAGGGGAAGTAACTTACTCCCAAGGATGTAAGTATCTTCCCGGACAGGGAGCAGTATATCCTACTGCAACTTATCCCCAGAGGAACTGCAGGAAAGGAAGGCAGAGAGGAAATACAAATTGGAGATGGTTAAGCTTAAAATGGAAGAGAAGAAGCTAGTCATGGAAACAGAAAGGAAGAAATTGGCCATAGAGGAGAGAAAAGTATTGTTGGCTCGTGAACTGAATCTACGAAAGCTGGACCTGAAGGTCAGACAGGCAGAGTCTAGCAGTGATGGTGGTAGCGTTACCCTAGTTCCCTCTGGAGAAAAGAGGGTCCGCATTCCTTAGGGTCTGGTGCCTGACTTTACAGTGGGAGATGACATAGATAGATAGTTTAAGGCTGATGAAATTCCCTTGCACAAGACCCCATAGGAGGAGCGGGGGTTAGTCTGTGGAGGCATATCCCTAGTGAGCAATGGGATACCCTATTGGCCCTAAATGCAACTGAAAGGATGAGGTAACCCTGCCCTGATCAGAAAATATGGTTTGACACCAGAGAAGTATAAGCAGATGTTCAGGGACAGTCAGAAGCTATCCCAACAGACCTGGATGGATTGTGTTGATTATTTTTGCAAGGCACTGGATGGCTGGGTGAAGGGCAGTTACATCAAGGATTATCAGGGACTGGATAACTTGAGTGCAAAAGAGCTCATGTCTAGTCTTTGTTTTCCAGATCTGTGCCAACACTTAAGCAGGGAGCTTGCTGAGGAGGCAAACCTCTGGGTCAACATCAGGGTCCAGAAAAAGGCATCTGGGAGCAATCTCCACAAGGGTGGCCAGGTCCCCACCAGAAGAAGTTGGGTGGAGACAAAAAAAAAAAGCATGGAGTTCTCTAAAGTGCCACAAAATAGTTTTTCAAATCAGGACTCCCATCCCCGTACATAGAAGAAAAAGAGCTAGTTCCCTGAGAGTTGGTCTGCAGGGAAGGCACCCCCCAGTGCTTTGAATGGCGACAGGAAGGGCACTTCAAGGGAGGTGCCAAGTGTCTGAAGTGGGCACAGTCCCCCATCGGGGGCAGTCATTGGGGTTGGCTAGTGTAGCGCTTGGGGAGGAGATTGTCCCATATGGTGTTATCCAGATGTGCCTGGGTGATGGAGAAATGATGCAGAGAACCCACATGTCTAGTAATACTAGGTGTAGGAGGCTGGCCCGGCTTGTAGTGGGTACCAGAGGTACTTACACCTTGTGCCAGGTCCAGTTATCCCTTATTAGTGTAGAAGAGGGGTTTCTAGCAGCTTAGGCTGATAGAAGGTAGCTATGGCAAAGCAGCTTAGGCGGAACTAGGAGACATGTAAAGGTCCTACTATACCACTGGTGTCATATGCACAATATCATAAGAAAATACAATACACAGAAGTACTAAAAATAAAGGTACTTTATTTTTATGACAATATGCCAAAAGTATCTCAGTGAGTACCCTCAGTATGAGGATAAGATATATACACAAGATATATGTACACAAACCAAAATTATGCATGTAATAGCAAGAAAAGTAACACAAGCAATGTAAAGTTACAATAGATGCAATAGGAGCACATAGGTATAGGGGCAACACAAACTATATACTCCAAAAGTGAAATGCGAACCACGAATGGACCCCAAACCTATGTGAGATTGTAGAGGGTCACTGGGACTGTAAGAAAACAGTGAGGGTTAGAAAAATAGCCCACCCCAAGACCCTGAAAGGCAGGTGTAAAGTGCACCTGCTACCCCCAGAGAGCACAGAAGTCGTGATAGGGGGTTTCTGCAGGAAGAACAAACACCAGCAATGCAACAACAGTGGATTTCTGGACCTGAGTACCTGTAAGACAAGGGGACCAAGTCCAATAGTCACGACAGTGTCGAGAGTGGGCAGGAGCCCAGGAAATGCCAGCTGAGGATGCAAGGAAGCTGCCACCTGTTGGAAGAAGCTTGGAGTTCTGCAAGAAAGAAGAGGACTAGGAACTTCCCCTTTGGAGGATGGATGTCCCACGTCGCGATGAAGCTTGCAGATGTGTTCCCACGCAGAAAGACCGCAAACAAGCCTTGTTAGCTGCAAGGGTCGCAGTTAGGGTTTTTGGGTGCTGCTGTGGCCCAGGAAGGACCGGGATGTGGCAACTTGGAGGAGGAGACAGGGGGGGGCACCCAGCAAGTCAGGGAGCCCTCACAGAAGCAGGCAGCACCCGCAGAAGTACCTAAACAGGCACTTGGAAGAAAAGTGAAGCAGAGACCACCCGAAGTCACAAAAGGGAGTCCCACGACGCCGGAGGACAACTCAGAAGGTTGTGCACTGCAGGTTAGAATGTTGGGGACCCAGGCTTGGCTGTGCACAAAGGAAATCCTGGAAGAGTGCACAGTAGCCGGAGCAGCTGCAAATCACGCGGTACCCAGCAATGCAGTCTAGCGTGGGGAGGCAAGGACTTACCTCCACCAAACTTGGACTGAAGAGTCACTGGACTGTGGGAGTCACTTGGACAGAGTTGCTGAGTTCCAGGGACCACGCTCGTCATGCTGAGAGGGGACCCAGAGGACCGGTGGTGCAGTCTTTTGTTGCCTGCGGTTGCAGGGGGAAGATTCCGTCGACCCACGGGAGATTTCTTCAGAGCTCCTGTTGCAGAGAGGAGGCAGGCTACCCCCAGAGCATGCACCACCTGGAAACAGTCGAGAAAGCCGGCAGGATGAAGCGATACAAGGTTGCTAGTAGTCGTCTTGCTATTTTGTTGTGGTTTTGCAGGCGTCCTGAGCAGTCAGCGGTCGATCCTTTGGCAGAAGGTGAAGAGGGAGATGCAGAGGAACTCTGATGAGCTCTTGCATTCGTTATCTGGTGAGATCCCCAAAGCAGAGACCCTAAATAGCCAGAAAAGGAGGTTTGGCTACCTAGGAAGGAGGATTGGCTACCAAGAGAAGTAAGAGCCTATCAGAAGGAGCCTCTGACGTCACCTGCTGGCACTGGCCACTTAGAGCAGTCCAGTGTGCCACAGACACCTCTGTTTCCAAGATGGCAGAGGTCTGGGACACACTGGAGGAGCTCTGGGCACCTCCCCTGGGAGGTGCAGGTCAGGGGAGTGGTCACTCCCCTTTCCTTTGTCCAGTTTCACGCCAGAGCAGGGCTGGGGGATCCCTGAACCAGTGTAGGCTGGTTTATGCAGAGATGGGCACCATCTGTGCCCATCAAAGCATTTCCAGAGACTGGGGGAGGCTACTCCTCCCCAGCCCTCACACCTATTTCCAAAGGGAGAGGGTGTTACTCCCTCTCTCAGAGGAAGTCCTTTGTTCTGCCTTCCTGGGCCAGGGCTGCCTGGACCCCAGGAGGGCAGAAACCTGTCTGAGGGGTTGGCAGCAGCAGCAGCTGCAGTGGAGACCCCGGAAAGGCAATTTGGCAGTACCCGGGTTCTGTGCTAGAGACCCGGGGGATCATGGAATTGTGCCCCCAATGCCAGAATGGCATTGGGGTGACAATTCCATGATCTTAGACATGTTACATGGCCATGTTCGGAGTTACCATAGTGACCTATGTACAGTGCAGCGTGTAATGGTGTCCCCGCACTCACAAAGTCCGGGGAATTTGCCCTGAACGATGTGGGGGCTCCTTGGCTAGTGCCAGGGGGCCCACACACTAAGTAACTTTGCACCCAACCTTCACCAGGTGAAGGTTAGACTTATAGGTGACTTATAAGTTACTTAAGTGCAGTGGTAAATGGCTGTGAAATAACGTGGATGTTATTTCACGCAGGCTGCAGTGGCAGGCCTGTGTAAGAATTGTCAGAGCTCCCTTGGGTGGCAAAAGAAATGCTGCAGCCCATAGGGATCTCCTGGAACCCCAATACCCTGGGTACCTGAGTACCATATACTAGGGAATTATATGGGTGTACCAGTATGCCAATGTGAATTGGTAAATTTAGTCACTAGCCTATTAGTGACAAATTTGGAAAGCAGAGAGAGCATAACCACTGAGGTTCTGGTTAGCAGAGCCTCGGTGAGACAGTTAGCCATCACACAGGGAACACATACAGGGCACATACTTATGAGCACTGGGGCCCTGCCTGGCAGGGTCCCAGTGACACATAGACTAAAACAACATATATACAGTGAAATATGGGGGTAACATGCCAGGCAAGATGGTACTTTCCTACACTATGGAGTACAGGCAATGGGTCACCTTTAATGAGCGGAGAGAGGAGGCACTGAGAGATGCTGGAGCCAACATAACAACTATCAGGTGTCATCTGGCGTCCTCAGAGTAGGTAATCCCTAATGTGTTCCACCAAGCTGTTGCAGCTGACAACTCTGAGAGCCACTAACCAGTGGCTCTTTTCCCGTCAAGCACTAACCTTAGTGTTCCTGCAGGGGTGATCTGTAATCTGCGTCGCAGTGTCCCAATGCCTTCCCCAAGCTGAAGGCGAGAATTGAATGTTGTGCCTAAAAGTAAGAGGTAGTAAAATTAGGCTTTACTAGAGTGAGTCTATCGCTGACATTTAGCTCACATTTCTTTATAGCCATGGAATGGTTACATACCACAAGTATTGCACAGTTCCTACATCAATGGAATCCCTTCGTGAAAACCTTAATCCTCAGATAACCTTACATACATAGCACCTTCAGTTACATACATAGCACCTTCAGCTGCAGTCAAATGATTACTTACATCAAAAGAATACAAGCTATTGTCCACTCTTTGATAACATGTAGATTGTACTCATCATACAGACAATCTTTCACAAAGCACCACTTTCATGAGTTAAAAAACACAAAACATAGCTTAGGCAAATCAAAATAACACATAAAAACCACTCAGGGTTAATCATGCACGCAATGTCTTCCCCAAGCTCAAGGCGAGAATTGAATGTTGTGCCGAAAAGTAAGAGGTAGTAAAATTAGGCTTTACTAGAGTGAGTCTATCACTGACATTTAGCTCACATTTCTTTATAGCCATGGAATGGTTACATACCACAAGTATTGCACAGTTCCTACATCAATGGAATCCCTTCGTGAAAACCTTAATCCTCAAATAACCTTACATACATAGCACCTTCAGTTACATACATATCAATCAATCAATCAAAGGCATTTGTATAGCGCACTGCTCACCCGGAGGGTCTCAAGGCGCTGGGGGGGGGGGGAGAACGCTACTGCTCGAACAGCCAGGTCTTGAGTTGCTTCCTGAAGGCGAGATGGTCTTGCGTTGTCCGGAGGTGGATGGGGAGGGAGTTCCATGTCTTGGCTGCCAGGTAGGAGAAGGATCTTCCTCCGGCGGTGGCTCTGCGGATGCGGGGGACGGTGGCGAGAGCGAGGCTGGCGGAGCGGAGCTGGCGGGTGGGCTTGTGGAAGGTCAGGCGGCTGTTGAGGAACTTGGGGCCCAGGTCGTGGAGGGCCTTGTGTGCGTGGGTGAGGAGTCGGAACGTGATTCTTTTGTTGACTGGGAGCCAGTGCAGGTCTCTCAGGTGTTCGGAAATGTGGCTGTGTCGGGGGATGTCCAGGATGAGTCGTGCTGAGGCGTTCTGGATCCGTTGGAGTTTCTTCTGGAGTTTGGCGGCGGTGCCGGCGTAGAGGGCGTTCCCGTAGTCCAGCCGACTGGTGACGAGGGCCTGGGTGACCGTCTTCCTGGTCTCGGTGGGGATCCACCGGAAGATCTTTCGAAGCATGCGCAGGGTGTTGAAGCATGAAGATGAGACGGCGTTGACTTGTCTGGTCATCGAGAGGGAGGAGTCCAGGATGAAGCCTAGGTTGCGAGCGTGGTCCGTTGGCTTGGGGGTGGCTCCCAGGGCGGGGGGCCACCAGGAGTCGTCCCAGGCGGATGGTGATGATCCCAGGATGAGGACCTCCGTCTTGTCTGAGTTCAGTTTCAGGCGGCTGTTCTTCATCCATTCGGCGACGTCTTTCATCCCTTCGTGTAGGCTGGCTCTGGCGGCGTCCGGGTCGCTGGTGAGGGAGAGGATCAGCTGGGTGTCGTCGGCGTAGGTGATGATCTTGAGGTTGTGTTGACGTGCGATGGTTGCGAGGGGGCTCATATAGACGTTGAAGAGGGTGGGGCTGAGCGATGACCCTTGTGGAACTCCGCAGATGACTTCGGTGGCCGCTGACCGGAACGGGGGGAGGCGGACTCTCTGGGTTCTTCCGGCAAGGAATGAGGTGATCCACTCCAGGGCCTTCTCCTGGATGCCGGTGTTGTTCAGGCGCTGTACCAGGGTGCGGTGGCAGACAGTGTCGAACGCTGCGGAGAGGTCCAGGAGGATGAGGGCCGCAGTTTCCCCATTGTCCATTAGGGATCTGATGTCGTCTGTGGCTGCGATGAGGGCGGTCTCCGTGCTGTGGTTGGCTCGGAAGCCGGATTGCGAGTGGTCGAGGGATCCGTTGGTCTCGAGGAAGGCGGCTAGCTGTCTGTTGACGGTCTTCTCGATGACTTTGGCAGGAAACGGGAGGAGCGAGATGGGGCGGTAGTTCTTGAGGTCAGAGGGGTCTGCAGTTGGTTTCTTCAGCAGGGCACTGATCTCGGCGTGTTTCCAGCACTCCGGGAAGGTGGCGGTGTTGAAGGAGGCGTTGACGATGTCACGGAGGTGGGGTGCGATGATGTGGTCGGCCGTGTTGAAGATGTGGGGTGGGCAGGGGTCCGTAGGGGATCCGGAGTGGATGGTGTTCATTGTGCGTGTTGTGTCTTCGGTGCTGACTGGGGTCCAGGTGCGGAGGGTGGTGGTGGGGGGCATCGGCTCGGTGGTGGGGTTTGTGGTTGGTGGGCCGAAGCTGTTGTGAATGTTGGCGATCTTGTCGTGGAAGAAGGCTGCGAGGGAGTCGCAGAGGTCTTGCGAGGGAGTGATGTCATTGTTTCCGGCGTCGGGGTTGGAGAGCTCTTTGACGATGCTGAAGAGTTCCTTGCTGTTGTGGGTGTTGTTGTCCAGTCGTTCCTTGAAGGCTGTCTTCTTTGTGGCGCGGATCAGTTGGTGGTGTTTGCGGGTGGCGTGTTTGAGGGCCGTCATGTTGTCTGTGGTCTGGTTGGTGCGCCAGGTGTTCTCCAGGGAGCGGCAGTTCTTCTTGGAGGTGATGAGCTCGTCGGTGAACCAGGAGGCTTTCTTGCTGCTGCGTCTGCTGGGGGGGTTCTTCTTCAGTGGTGCGAGGGCGGCTGCGCAGTTGGTGATCCACTGTGTGAGGTTGTTGGCGGCTTCGTTGGGGTCCGTTGAGCTGGTGGGGGGGTTCTGGCTGAGGAAGGTGGTGAGCTGGTCGCCGGTGATCTTGTTCCAGCTCCTGCGGGGGGTTTGTTGAGGGTGGTGGTGGGTCGTCGTTTTACTGAAGCTGAAGTGGACGCAGCTGTGGTCAGTCCACTGGAGATTGGTGGAGTGGCTGAAGGTGACATATTTGCTGGATGAGAAGACTGGGTCAAGCGTGTGGCCGGCGTGGTGGGTAGGGGTGGTTACCAGTTGCTTGAGTCCGAGGTTGGCCAGGTTGGCCAGTAGAGCAGTGGTGTTGCGGTCCTTGTCGTCCTCCAGGTGGAAGTTGAGGTCCCCCAGGAGGATGTAGTCGGTGGAATTGATGGCGTGGGGGCTGACGAAGTCTGTGATGTCTTCGCAGAACTGTGTGCGTGGTCCCGGTGGTCTGTAGATGAGGGTGCCTCTGAGCGTGGTCTTGGGGTTGGTGTGTATCTGGAAGTGGAGGTGTTCGGCGGAGGTGAAGGTGTCATCGGAGTTGGTCGTGATGCGGATGGTGTTCTTGTGGATGATGGCGATGCCTCCTCCTGTCTGGTTGACGCGGTCCCTCCTGGTGATTTTATAGCCTTCTGGGACGGCGATGGCTACGTCGGGTGCTGAGGAGGCGTTCATCCAGGTTTCTGTCAGGAAGGCGATGTCTGGTGCTGTCGAGTCGAGGAGGTTCCAGAGTTCGACGGCATGCCTGTGAACGGAGCGGGTGTTGAGCAGGATGCACATCAGGTGTTTGTTGCTGGGGCTCGGTTTAGTAGGTGCAGTGTTGGGTCGTAGGCTGGTGAAGCGGCAGGTCAGGCAGGTGAAGGGTCCGTGGGTGCGTCTCGGGGTGGCTCGGTAGCAGGCGGTGTTTCGGCCGGCGTTGAGTGCGTGGAGGGTTCTGGCATCGTAGCTGTGCAGGGTGTGCTGGCGAGGGCGAGGACCAGGGGGTCTGGCGCTGGGCGTGGTCCAGGCGCAGACGGGCTTACCTTTGGCGCACCTTCGGCGCTCAGTCGGTGCTCCCGCTGCGCGCGTCCGCTGCGCGGTCGCTCTGGGGGCGTCATAAGTAAGGAGCCGGGAGGGAGGAGCAGCTGGGTGGCGGGAGCGGTCCGGCGAATGGAATCACAGGGGGGCGGGGCCGCAGGGAGGCAGCGGCGGGAAATCCCAGGAGCAGCGAGCGAAGGAATCTGCAGGCAGGAGGCGGCAAAGGCAGGCAGGAGCGGCAGCAGTGAGTGGGGCGACCAAGCCCTGTGGAGGGCTGAGCGGTCACACTCTGTGGTCCCCTACGGTCCCCTTAAGTAAGGAGCCGGGAGGGAGGAGCAGCTGGGTGGCGGGAGCGGTCCGGCGAATGGAATCACAGGGGGGCGGGGCCGCAGGGAGGCAGCGGCGGGAAATCCCAGGAGCAGCGAGCGAAGGAATCTGCAGGCAGGAGGCGGCAAAGGCAGGCAGGAGCGGCAGCAGTGAGTGGGGCGACCAAGCCCTGTGGAGGGCTGAGCGGTCACACTCTGTGGTCCCCTACGGTCCCCTTAAGTAAGGAGCCGGGAGGGAGGAGCAGCTGGGTGGCGGGAGCGGTCCGGCGAATGGAATCACAGGGGGGCGGGGCCGCAGGGAGGCAGCGGCGGGAAATCCCAGGAGCAGCGAGCGAAGGAATCTGCAGGCAGGAGGCGGCAAAGGCAGGCAGGAGCGGCAGCAGTGAGTGGGGCGACCAAGCCCTGTGGAGGGCTGAGCGGTCACATAGCACCTTCAGCTTCAGTTAAATGATTGTTAAGTGGCTCAAGATTGTTGCACAGTCTCTGGTTTTGTCGTAATGTGAATAGCAGCATGCACTCCAAATGCACCAAAGTCATTAGCATTCACACATATTCTGAAACTGTTCTGTTCTGTTCTGTTCTGTTCACAGATACCAAAATTGAAAGTGTGCCCAGCACAAGCACTATTATCAGGTATGTTTGTCTTTGTGAGGGCGAGCGCGCTAGACACAACATTAATGCCTTTCAATAATGATGTTCTTGTTCCTGTTCTTTTCCTTGCCGCTGCGGTTAACTGGAGGTCGGATTCTGCAACCTGCAGAACTGTCTCAAGAGCCGGAGCAACGCGGAGATCCTATTGGGTGAGTATGCAGAACAAGAAGCATGGCTGTTGGATCTTGTAAAATTCGATAATTTTGTTGGTTTTTCGAGTTAACTGTTTCAAGTTTGTTGGGCATTGGGCTTCTGGTTTAAAGGGCTTTATATCAGTATTGAAGGCAGAGGTGGTTAGTCTTCTCAGCTTTCCTCACTCATTTTATGGTGGGCATTTACACTTATACTGGCTGTTTCTTCAGTGTGACACAAGACAACTTCCAATGACAGTTCCCTTTGAATGTAGAGGGTCCTCATATTCCCTGAAGGTAACAGTTAGAAATTGGGTTTTTGGTTGGCACCTCATTCAAGTAGGAACCTTAACTTAGGAGGCACTGCGTAAAGTATTTGGGTTTTCACTTTAAGCAGTATACAGTAAAAACCACGCAAAAATAATCCACACAAGTTGGAAAAGTAGACCTTAATTAAATGAACAAAATGAGACCAAAATGACAAAAATCCAATAATAAGAAATAGAGATATGAATGTTTGAGGAGTATTTGCAAATGTAGTGCTTAAAAGCTTAAAGCACCAACCAGGGCTATCTTGTCATGCTAGACCAGGGTAAATTCAAGAGTTCAGGCTAACTGCGAATTAGCACAGGCCAGCTACAACGACAAACCTGGTCCGGCTGAAACAGAACCTTGTATGGAGGGTTGCATCAATGTTGAAGATCTGATGTGGAGAGCTGAGGGTAGATGTGAAGGGGATGTGTTGGTTTCAATCCATGCAGTGCTTTAAATGGGCCGGTACTCTCCGGTACTGAGTACCGGCACTTTTTTATTTTGAGAGGGAGAGTACCGGCACATCTCAAGAAAAACGTAATACTTTTAATTGGAGAGTACCGGCACTTCTCAGAAACAAGCAGGTACTCTGGTACAGAGTACCTGCACTTCTATTTTTCCATTTAAAGCACTGAATCCATGCAACCAGGGGATGCATCATCGTCGAGCTGCGTAGTCATCACCATGATGTCCTTGACCAGTGGTGCAGCGGCAAACCCTTTGTGATGAAGGAGATGTGTGACTAATATGTAGTAAAAAGGAAGATTTGGGCCTGGCAAGTGAGTTAACTTGCCAGGTCGACATGGCGGTTTAACACTGCCCACACAGGCTCTGCAGTGGCAGACCTGAGGCATGTTTAAAGGGATACTAAAGTGGGTGGCACAATAAGTGCTAACGGCCTACTAGAAGCATTTAATTCAGAGGTCCTGGGCACACGTAATGCACTTTACTAGGGACTAACAAGTAAAATAAATATGCCAATTGTAGATAGGCCAATGTCACCATGTTTTAGGGAATGAGCACATGCTCTTTAGCTCTGGTCAGCCATAGTAACGTGCCCAGAATTCTAAAGCCAGCAAAAACGAAATCAGCAAAGCAGGAGCTCGGAAGGCAAAAAGTCAGGGGGAAATCACACCAAGGATGCCAGGTCTAACAATAGCTGTGAGTCATTCCATGCCTGTGGGTTGTCTGCTTGTCAATGACCTGTAGCATACCAACTGGATATTGGGGTTGCCTGAGTAGGTGCACCTGATCACACAGTCCATGGCAGCCTGAGAGTGTAGTCAAGGGAACCTGGAGCCTGGAACAATGGCCCTGGAACTTATCAAGAAGAGTAAGGGTAAGGGGTGCAGGAAACCCTCTCGTGAAACTCTCACAGTCCGGGAGGAGGCTGGCCCTCAGGAGGATGCCCCAGAGCCTACAGGGGGAGGATGTGGCCAGACTAAGAAACATGCCTGCCTTGGCCAGCAGGAAAGGGGTCCCACCAGGGAGGAGTTCTACAATGTGCAGAGGGAATACCATACTCTTGTTGGTCTTTAGCAGCATGCTGAGACCTATACAGCTGATGACGTCTCTGGCAAACATCTGATTTACTGGGAGAATGGTATCCTGTATAGTGAGACTAAGGCTCCTGAGCCTAGTGCAACCTGTGTGTTGGTGCCCCCTCCCCCCAGTTCAACAGGACCTTTCTACTGGGGCTGGCTCATGATGTATCCCTGACAGGTCATTTGGGGGGCATGACAACACCTTTCAAATGCTTGTCACCCACTTTTACTGGCCTCAAATGAGGAAGGTCTCAGATACATTCTGCAGGTCATGTCCTACCTGCCAGGTAAGTGGAATGACAGGGGAGAAGTGCAAGGCCCCCCTGCAACCTTTTCCTGTCCTTTGAAGGGGTAGACATCTGCATCATTGGGCCTCTGGAACCCAGGGCAGCCATGGGCAACAGGTTCATCTTGGTCTTGGTGGACCATACCGCCTGGTACCCAGTGGCTATCCCTCTGAGAAAAGTGTACCTATAAGCTTTCCACTCCTTACCACCCACAAACCAATGCGCTTGTTACGAGGTATGAGGGGACCCTAAAAGGTCTGATTATGAGTCTGTCAGAAGCCATGAAGTGTAAGTAGGATCTCCTCCTGCCATGTCTTTTGTTTGCGTACATGGAGGTACAGCAGTAGGGGTTTTGCTTCATCCCCTTTGAACTTCTGTATGGGTAGCTTTTAGTCTGGTAAAGGAAGGCTGAGGATCAAGCTCCCAAGAAAGAACCTCAGGGCGAGGTCAGCTGCACACTGGCCCCCCACAACCAGACAAAATGCTTCCAGAAACTCACTTTGGAAGCCAGCCAAGAGGCCATGAAAAGCTGGTATGACCAGAAGGCCACTCTGGCTTGAGTTTCAGCTGGACCAAAAAGTGAGAGTGGTGCCGCCCATGGAGCTCAAGGCCCTACAAGACCACTTGTCTGGGGCTTATGAGGTGAAAGAGGGCAAGAGTAAGGTCACTTAGTGGAGCTCAAGACTCCCAGAAACCGTTTAAGGGACCTTCATGTCAATTGCTTCAAGCCCCACTTTGAAAGGTCTGAGATCACCATGCTCCTGATTATCAATGATGGGGTGGACAAGGAGAGCAAACCTCTCCATTACCTGGCTTCCAAGAAGCAGGATGGGTCAGTGGAGGATGTCAGCCGTTCGCCTACCCTGACCCTAGATCAACAGAGAGACTGCCGCTTATGCTGAGGCAGTTTGCCTCTTTATTCTCACTTACCCCAAGACTCACTACATAGTGTACCCACAATATTGATACTGGGGACAGCACATCTGTGAAAAATAAAACCTATAGGTTGTCTGACAAGGTAAGGGCTAGCAATACAAGGAAGTCTCCAAGATGCTGGCATTAAAGGTTATTGAGCCCTCAAACAGCCCTTAGTCCAGCCAGGTGGTTTGGTTCCCAAGGCTGCACTTCCAGGTGTCCCACCTGAACTTAGGTTCAGTGTGGACTGCTGGGGGGTGTCTCCATGCAGTCACTTACACTGACGCACACCCCATCCTCAGAGCTGATGAGCTCAGAGATCAGTTTAGAGCTCCCAAGTTCCTCAGCACGTTTGACTTAACGTCTGAGTACTGGAAGCTTGTCTTGATCGATGGGGCAAAATCATTCTGTGTTCTCTACACCAAAAAGGCTCTTCCATTCTGGGTCATGCCTTTCAGATTAAAGAAAGCCCCTGCTACCTTGCAGAGGTTGGTCAACCAGGCCCTAGCTAGGTTGGGGAATTTCAGTACTGCCTACGTAGACAACACTGCAGTCTTCACTTCTAGCTGCAAAGACCACCTGTGCCACCTCCAAAAAGTGCTTCGGACTCTGCAGAGTGCAGGCCTGATTATCAAGGCCAGTAAGTGCCAAATAGAGCAGGGTTCAGTGGTCCCCTTGGGTCACCAAGTGGGAGGTGGCAAGGTGCAGTCCCTCCAGGCCAAAATTAAAACCATCCTGGCTAGGCGACTTCCCCCAAAAGACTCAGAAAGAGATGAGGGCCTTGTTAGGCCTCACTGTCTAATACAGGATATCAAGGGATATGTCACCATTGTTGCCCCCTTGACAGAGCAGACTTCGAAGAAGTAGCCATGTCAGGTGATCTGGACAGAGGAGTGCCTGGAAGCGTTTGACACCCTGAATGAGGCCATGTGCACAGCACCCATGCTCAAGGCCCCTGACTTCTCCAAAGAGTTCATTGTGCGGAGAGACACCTCAGTCCATGCAATAGGTGCTGTGCTCTCACTGCTAAATGAAGAGGGACAGGATGAACCTGTAGCCTTCATCAGTAGAGGGTTACTTCCCAGGGAACAGAGGTAGAGTGCAATAGAAAGGAGAGCCATTGCTGTAGTCTGGGCACTGAAGAAGCTAAGACCATACCTGTTTGGTACTCACTTCCAGTTTCAGATAGACCACTTACCCCTCAGGTGGTTAATGCAGCTGAAGGGTGAGAATCCCAAACTACTGAGGTGCTCCATCTTGCTATAGGGAATGGGTTTTATGGTGGAACACCATCCTGCCAATGCTGTTGGTCTCACCAAGTTTTTACGACTTATTGAAGAGAACTTTCAAAGGGGTGGGTAGCTCTTCCCACGTTCAGCAGGGCAGGATACGTGCTAGACCTGGCATCATTGTCGTGGTTCCCCTTACTTTTTGCCTTCAGGCCTCTTGTTTCACTCACCTCGTTTTTGTTGGCTTTAGAACTCTGGGCACATTACCACTGCTAACCAGTGCTAAAGTGTATGTGCTTTCTGCTCAGTACATGGTAGCATTGGCTTATCCATAATTGGAATATTTTATTTACTTATTAGTCCCTAGAAAAGTGCACTATCAGTGTGCCCAGGGGCTGTAAATTAAATATTATTAGTGGGCCTGGAGCACTGGTTCAGGAGCACTTCAAACATGTCTCAGGCATGTCACTGCAGAGGAGCCTGTGTATGCAGTTTTAAACTACCATGTCGACCTGGCAAATTAGCCCTCTTCATAGGCCTAAAACCTCCTTTTTAATATATATATACAGTACTGCAAGGCCTATCTCTCCCATATGATAACATTGGTATTACCTCAATATATTTTGTAAGTGCAGTTTCCAATTGAGAATAGATGGGACTCCCAAGTTTGGTGTCTCTGGAATCACAATTTGATTCACAAGTCGGAATTTAAATTGTAATTCTGAAAATGACACTTTTAGAAAGTTGGCATTTTCTTCCTTTAACCATTTGATGCCTTCTGCCTGTCTCTGAATACACACCTGTGGTGGGTGACAGCTGGACTTTGTACATTTCCTCTAGACAGCCACAGACAAAGGGAGCTTAAGTGTGACTGATGGGAAATGCACAGCCTGATGGGCCATTCTGGGCAGGATGGGAGGTAGGAGCTGGCACTGACACATGAATAGGCTGTATCCTGTACCCACAGAAAGGGTGCATACGTCCCAGTAGTGAGTCTGGAGCCAGGGCAGGAAAGGCAGGGACTCTGTGCACTTTAAAGGCCTCTCTTTGAAGTCTCCTCTACTTCAAGGCACAATTGGGTGTATGTACCGGAACATATACACCACCCACTCAGTAAACTACTGGACCTGTGGATACTCTGCTAGGAAGAAGAACTGCTGTGCTGCTGAAAGGACTGCCACTCTGCTGGACCACTACTTTGCTGCTCTGCTGTGCTGACCCCCTGCCTGCTGCCCTCCTTGCCTGGGAGAGATAAGGACTGGGCCTGCATTTCTCCAGCCCAGAACCAAAGTGTCTCCAAGGGTTTTCTGGTTTGCCTCCTGTTTCCTGAAGACTCATGAACACAAAAGTCTTCCAACTCACCTGCTACAGCACCTTGACTCTGGTAACTCTTAGTCTTGCCCTGCAACGTGGTACCAATCTAGTCCTCGGATCTCGGAATTGGGCATGAAATGCTATTAGAGTTAAATCAATGCATTGCTGGTCCTGAAGGGATTGGAAAAGATGCATCTCCCCTGTTGTGTGGATTGAAACCAGCACATTGGCCCTCATTGCATAGATCCGAGTATATGCATCACCTCTCCAGAAGCTTGAACAATAGAGATCATCTCAAATGTTATCACATACCCTTCCTGGACAACCGCCTCCTTATTTTTGTCATGCACCTCTTTCCTAATATGTCCTTCATCAGAATGCCATGCTACAGAGAATTCATCTGCTACTTGTCCAAGTTGCAGTTACTCTAGTTCCTCCAGTGGAGAGATGTTAGGGATTTCATCCATCCTGTGCTGGACTTGAAGTGCATAAACAAACACACTCTTCATCAGTCCCTCAGGATGGCATCACTATAGGCGGTGCTGCCTTTCATTAGACAATGGTATTATGTGCGGTCAATTGACATATTGGATGCATCTCTTCACATTCTGATCCACCCAAGTTCCCAAAAGAATCTCCAGTTTTCTCTGCATGGTGTCCATTACCCAATTTGGGTTTTACCTGTAAGCCCGGCTTCAGCTTCAAGAGTTTTCACAAAACTATCCTTGCGTGGGTGACTGCTTAATAGTGTCTTCTTCTTTCTCCAAGGCAGAACAAGACATTCAGAAAGAATTCAGAGTTCTCCAGCAGCACAGCTTTTTTCTCAATCGCCCACCTCAATCTATCACAGAGCTTGCAATTCATTAAGACAATATTCCACACAGGTCTTGGCCACGTTTATCTGATACAAGAGTGGAAGATAAAGTTTACTTACCATTTAGCATCCCTTCTGTCAAAGACCTAGACCCAAGCAAGAAGTTGACTCAGAACTCAGGGCGAGATGGTTTCAAATTTGCTCATCTTTCCTTGGAGCCATCTTCATCTGTACCCTTTCGTCCATCATCTGTTGCCATTTTTTAGCCCAATATCGGATGATTAAGAGGCCTTCATCCTAATCACTGCAGAGATAGGGGATCAATTGTATTGGTGGTTGACTTGGACAAGGGTTGTCTCTTGAGATGTGTTCCTGCCCTGAGCCTAATAACCAATGCCAGTAAAAAGAGGAGGGATGCAGTTTTCAGAGATCTCAAATCACAAAAGAGGTGGTCTTATCGAGGGAAAATCCTCCTGGAGGGAGTTGGTGGCTGTTAACAAAGCTGTACTCCATTTTACCCCATTTTTATCAGTTTCAGGCTGTGTGTATACAGACTAACAATCAAGTGGTCAGGTCATACATAGAATGTTGGAGGCTATTGGTTCTGTGGAGGTGGCTCTCCTTTCCAAGAAGAACTGCTTAAGGGTGTAAGAGAACCTCCTCTCTCTTTTGGCAGTCTATCTTCCAGGGAAGGAGAATGGGCCTGATCCCATATTTGGAATCGCTGTATCATTGTCCTCTCCTGTTTCAGATGATTACAAAATTATCAGCAGACCATGGCTGGATCTTTTTGCCACGGAAGAGAACATCCTTCTTCACTGTTTTTGCAACTTGGTTCTATCTCAGACATCATGATAATAGATGTGTTTTTGATCCCCAGGTCTTCTGTACTGTTGTCTTCCCTTTCAAAAAATACAAAAAGTGGTAAGAAGGATCTGCAGGGATCATCAGAAGGTTCTTCTAGACTGGCCCAGGAGGTTATGGTACCCAATTCCTCTCCAAATGTCATTAGCCCCCATTGACACTTCCCATTTCATCCATCTGAGATTTCCCCTCTTGTCTCTATCTTTGGTGAAAGGTTTTAGTCTGGGGACTTGACATTTGAGAGGATGAGTCTAATTGCTCAGGGCTTTTCAAATGAGGTTGCAGTAACAATACAGCAAACAAGAAGACCTTTAAATTTCAGTTCATGAGGTAGACACAGGAGAACGTTTGAAGCCCGCTGTGAGTCCAAAGGCTCCCTGTTTTCAAATCCTACACCCAATTAGCAGTCAAACATCCATTCCCTGGATGGTCATTGAACCCTTTCAATTAATTTGGATAAGGTTTCCTCTTTTCATAAGTTTGATTCTTTATTTGTCACTTTTGGTCCTTTTGCATGATCACCTCATTTCTTTGGACTGATTTTGTTTGTTTTTGGACTCTGCAAACTAGGACCCTGCTAAAAAAAACACAGTATGCGTGCCCTCAAACCTAAAAATGTATTTAATTGGATAAAATCCCTTATTGGCACATTTAACTTGCATAGACAGAGACCCTAGTATATAGTACACCGTCTGCCTAGGGCCTGGAAGGTAAATGTCACTGGTGGACTGCAGCACTTATTGTGCCAAAACTAAAGTGAACATGTAAAACATGACTCTAGGCCTGCACTAGCAGTTTGGCTGTGCAGTTTTAAAACTGCCATTTCTACCTGTCAAAATCACCCTTTTGTCTGGTCTAAGCCGTTCTTTTAAATAGTAGTAAGGTAATAGTAGTAAGGCAATCCAACCGTACGGTGCAAAGTATTTAAAAGTAGGACATATGTATTTAATATTTGTACATGTCTTAACAGTAAAAAAAGGCCCCAAACCTGATTTTTGTTGTAGCAAGGCTGGCTACACCACAGAAAATACTAGCTAGGAAAATACTTCAAATACTAATTTTTATAGTTAAACAAAATTCACCTTAATGTCAGAGTCGAATTTTGTCTAGCTATCTCAGAAATAGTGACTTTAGAAACAGGCCCTCATTACAACCCTGGCGGTCGGTGATAAAGCGGCGGTAATACCACCAACAGGCCGGCAGTAAAAAAAATGGAATCACGACCATGGCAGAAACCGCCAGCACATTCAGCCACTTTAACACTCCGACCGCCACGGCGGTAGAAACAAACACTGCGGCGGTAACCGCCAACAGACAAGCGGAAGACAATGTACCGCCCACACTATTACAAGGTACCAATTCAACAGCTTTTCCGGGGTGGTACCAACGCCATCAAAAGCATTGCAGAAACAGGAATTGGAAAGGAAACCACTCACCTCTCGACGCCCAACGAGGAACCAGGACGCCATGGAGCCTGAGCTACAGGTCCTGCCCATGTTGGTTTACCTCCTCATCTACAAGGAACATCAAAGACGGTGGTGACGACGACGGTGAGTACTGCACCTAGTACACAGGGGTGGGGGGAGGAAAAAGAGAGTGATACACACAAGGGGCACGCAACACCCCCACCCACAAAAACATACACACACACATATCCAATAACATCACAGATACACCCCGTCACCTCCTGGAAGAACGCAAGGACCAAATGAAATGAGTTTAACTAGTGTAATAATCGAACAATCAGATATGCCAAGATAACTTTTAATCAACAGTATATACACATATTTACAGCAAGTACACAAGTCAGTACACTGTCCCATTAAATGTCCGTGGACCAGTGGTCCCAAAAAGCATGGGTGAAGCCCGCACATGACACGTACCCAGAGTGCTTCATCCTGCCGAGGACTGGGTGAGTGGATGCTGTTCTCCACTGGTTCTGGAGGGGGCTTGGTGCCCAGTGATGTTGCACCAGGGGTGTGGCAGTTCCCATTCCCTCACATGGGTGTCTGAGCCACGAGATTTACCGGTAACAGGTAGCATGATACTCCATGGAGGCAGAGCCACACTCCTCCTTGCGACCACTGAGGCTGCAAACTGCTAGTAGTGCCAGTGCTGGTGGTGGTGCCTCATGCAGTGTGTGAAGGGTCCAGGACATCTCCTGCATCCTTGGACGGCTGCCCACTGGGGATGATGCTGATGTCCGATGTAGTGGCACTGGCTGGGCATGTCGCAGGGCAGGTGACGGTGGCTGAGGCGGTGTCTGCAGCAGAGATGCTGCCGGTGGTGCAGGTGTCTGTACTTGTGGAGGGAGACACCAGGCCATCTCCTGCAGCCTTGGAAGGCTGCCCATTGGGGATGATGCTGGTGACTGTAGTTGAGGCAGCTGCCGTGCTGATGGCGGTGAAAATGGTGGTGCAGGTGGCGGTTGTTGCGGTAGTTCTCACCGTGGTACAGGTTGCTGAGCTGTCTTGCGAAAGGGGGGACACCAGTCCCTCACCCGGAGGCTCCATGCCCTGAGGTGAATTCCCTTTGCTCTTGTGTCCCTTCCCCACCTTGGAAGTCACTGCTGGGACCTTGGCACTGTCCTCTTTGGTTCTGGATGAGGCCTTGCTGGGTGTGTGGTGCGGCTTTTCTCTTCTGCATGCTGGCCCCTTCTTTACCTTGGCAGGTGGTGGAATAGGGTGGTCCTTGGCTTCACTAGGTGGCACACTGGCAGCCCTGATGGGTGCCCCCTTCGATGTTCCCAGACTTGCAGGGACCACACTGGATGAAGATTTGATGGCTGAGGTGCTGGTCAGGGCTCTAGACAATCTGGCCCTAGGGGAAGGATGGGGGGGAGGTGTAGGGAAGAGGTCAATGGTAGCCAGGAAAAGTTTCTTTGACATACTGGGACGGGAAGATGGAGGGGGTTTGGGAGTGGAGGGGAGGAAGAGGTAGTGGTTGTAGGAGGTGTACGTCTGCTGAGTTTGGGTGAAGGTGCATGGGTTGGAGGCTGTTGTGAGGTGGATGGCTGTTGAGTGGATGTGTGCTGGCGTTTGTGTACTTTGGCAGGAGGGCTCACAGACACACTGGGAGAGGACACAGGGGACATGTGAATGGTAGTGGGGGTGGTGATTGAACGTGAGCGGTGTGTGGTGATGGGCGTGCTGGTGATGGAGGTAGTGGCTGAGGATGTAGTGCATGCAGGTGTGAGTGGAAACGAGACTGGGAGGGAGGTGGAGGACGTGGAGGAGGTGGACACAGTGGAGGCAATGGATGTTGGTGTGTCTGCATGTGTATGGTGCTTGTGTGAGTGCCTGTGGGATGTGTGGTGCTTATGTTTGCCTGAGCCGCTTTTGTGTGTTGATGTGTGTGCATGCTGATCTGATGGTGTGCTTGGGATAGGCTGAGGTTGAGGGGATTGGGTAGGGGTAGTGGAGGTTGGAGGGGGGACGCTGGACATAGGGACAATGGCTGCCATCAGTGCTGATGCCAGAGCCTGTAATGCTCTCTGTTGGGCCACCACGCCAGAATGAATGCCCTCCAGGAGTACATTTGTTTGCTGCAAATGTCTCTCAACACTCTGGATGGCATTCAAAATGGTTGACTGCCCAACAGTGAGGGATCTCAGGAGGTCAATATCCTCCTCACTGATGGCAGCAGGGCTGATTGGGGCAGGGCCTGAGGTGCCTGGGGCGAAGGAGATGCCCACCCTCCTGGGTGAGCAGGCACAGGAAACATGCTGAGGGGCTGCTGGGAGGGCAGAGCAGGTAGGGGGGGTGGTGGCTGTACCTGTTGTTGCGGTGGGCACAGAGATGTCCGCTACCACAAGGGAGCTCCCATCAGAGAAGGAGTCGTTGTCGCTGGTGTCCCCTCCAGGCCCCGTCATGGAGCTTCCCTAGCCCTCCGTCCCACTGGTGCCTTCAGACTCTGTACATTCACCCTCGTGGGCCATGTGGGTTGCAGTTCCCTCCTTCTCCGGTGCCACTGCTCCTCTGCCAGATGATGCTAATGCACACAAGGACAGGGTGACGAAACAAAAAGGAGGGAAAGACAGAGGGGACACATGGTCAATGCCAGCAACACCACTACCATTGGCGGACACAACACACAGGGAGCAGCCCTATGCACTAGCCCATGCACTAACCGTTCTTCAGAAAATCACCTGCCCATGGGGGACTATGCCTAACCCCATTTGCTGCACACCGGGAACCCACAGGAGGCTGACTAGTTGTAGATGGCCAATACCAATATTGGGGTTGGAGTGCCACAGAGGCTGCCTAACAAGGGACCTACCCTTCCTAGTTCGTCCTGGCCTAGGGGAACCTACAGCCCACATCCCCAACCCAGACACCTCGTAAAGCGTGCAGAGTCAGCTGAATTAGACTGTACTCTTGTGGCTGCTGTGATGCCCTCATTCACCCATCCAACTCCGGAAATGCCACCGCCAGGATCCGGAACATCAGGGAGGTCATGGTGCGATGGGCACCCCTTCCACGTTGGGAGGCCATCCTCAGCTGGGCCTCCGCCATCTTTTTGCTCCAGCGGCGCAGGTCCTCCCATCTTTTGCGGCAGTGGGTGCTCCGTCTATGATAGACCCCCAGGGTCCGCACTTCCTTGGCGATGGCACGCCAAATACCCTTCTTCTGGTGAGCGCTGACCTGGAGGTAAGGTAAAGTAAGAATGGAAATTACTCCCCCGTCCGGTTCTTCATACTCATTGGGCACCAGTTCCCACCCATGCCCTGAAACACATACACTGACCATCCTCACATGCAGGCCTCAGCCCCCCCACAACATGTATATTCCATCCAGACCACTCCATACATTCATGTCCCATGCACCATGCTCACAGTTTACTCACCTGTTTGTCTGGAGGACCGTAGAGTAGCATGTACTGGGGGAGGACCCCATCCACTAGTCTCTCCCGCTCCTCCGAAGTGAAGGCAGGGGCCCTTTCCCCAGATACTCGAGCCATTGTCGCTTCGAGACTGAGGTCACAGCAGCACTTGCAGTGTAGGTCCTCTCCTGTTGAAGGTCAGGTATCAAGTGAGTGAACAGCTAGAAAATGGTGGTCACGTCCGTGGCGGTGCATACCGTCACCGCCGGCGTACATCGTCATTGGCTCCTGGACCCATAGGGCCCAATGATAAACAATGCTGAATTGCGCGGCGGTCTTCGACCGCCTACTGCGACGCTGCACAATGCCAGCGCAGTTACCTCATTTCCCCTTGTCCCTCCTTATAGGTCAGGCAGCCGCCATTTCAGGTAGGCACATGGCAGGGCACCTAACTGTGTCACAGCACATTTGGGCAGGAATACGGACAGGCAGCGCCACACACCGATTAAATCACATTAGTGCAAAATACCCTTGTCAAACCTATGTGGTACGTGACCCTCTGCTCACCATTCTCCTCCATAGGGCTCATCCGCTGGGGCAGATGATGAGATGGCGTCATCCTCCGGTGTACAGACCCCTGGTGGACCTGTCAACAATGGAAGACAGACACATCATAATCACCTACAGACTTGATCGTGCCACAATCCAAGAACTGTGTGCCCAATTGAAGCCAGACCTGATGTCAGCTATCCGCCATCCCACAGGTATCCCCCGCTAGTGCAGGTCCTGTCAGTGCTCCATTTCCTGGCTAGTGGTTCCTTTCAAACAACAGTGGCCATGGCATCAGGGATGTCTCAGCCAATGTTCTCGAATGTGTTGCCCAGAATGTTATCTGCCCTGCAGAAACACATGCGCAGCTACATCGTTTCCCCCCAGGTGGAGGATTTGCCCACAGTGAAAGCTTACTTCTATGCCCTGGGACAGTTCCCCAACATCATTGGTGCCATTGATGGTACACATGTGGCATTTGTCCCACCCACAGGAATGACCAGGTGCACAGAAATCGTAAAAGCTACCATTCAATGAATGTGCAGATGGTGTGTTTGGCAGACCAGTACAACTCTCATGTGAATGTCAAGAATCCTGGCTCTGTGCATGACGCTTACATTCTGAGGAATAGCAGCATCCTTTATGTGATGGGGCAACTCCAGAGGCACTGTGTGTGGCTAATAGGTGAGCCCAAGGTCCCCACACAGTATGAGTAGGTGTCTGTGTATGGGGTAGTCCCTAAGGGTTGGTGTGTGTCTAACAGATATCCCTCGACATTTGCAGGTGATTCTGGTTACCCCAACCTGTCATGGCTACTGACCCCACTGAGGAATGCCAGGACAAGGGCAGAGGAACGCTACAATTAGGCACATGGGTGAACTAGGAGGATTATAGAGCGCACTTTTGGCCTCCTGAAGGCCAGATTCCGGTGCCTCCATATAACAGGTGGCTCCCTATACTAATCACCGAAGAAGGTGTGCCAGATCATCATGGCATGCTGCATGTTGCACAACCTGGCTTTGCGACGCCAGGTGCCTTTTCTGCAGGAGGTCTTGTGGCAGCTGTGGAGCCTGTGGACAGTGAGGAAGAGGAGGCAGAAGAAGAAGATATTGATAACCGAAACAACATCATCATGCAGTACTTCCAGTGACACTAAGGTAAGAGACTGGCACTGCTCATCTCATATTAGACTACTGTGGGACATTGCATAAGTCTGTCTTATTACCTCTGTGCATGGACCCTGACAGTTCACCTTGGCTTTCCTTTTCACAGATCTGGGTACCACATTCTGCCTTCTGCTATGTTCACTGCTGCCCAACAACTGTCATACTTTGGTATGTGCAAATGAACATTTACCATGTTATTTGTCAAAGAGGTTGTAATATCACATTTGTGAAAGTACAGACTGACTCCAGATTGTTTTGTGATTCAAGGGTGTTTAAGTAAGTGCTAATAAGAGGAGGGGGATGTGCAATGGGCTGGGGTGATGGTGGAAGACTATCCATGGTAGAGTCCAGTCTCTTTGGATCACAGGAGCATTGTCCAATGGAGCATAGGAAGTGGAGCAATGGCAGTTCAAGTGGGACAGAAGGGTGACAATCAGGAGAGTCTTACTTCCTGGCGGGGGTCTTGGCAATGTTCTCTGTCTTGTGCCTGGATCCCAGGGACATTTGCGGCGTGGTTCTCCTTCTGCAGGGGGTGGGGTGCTGGTGGCCTGTTGGTCCTGTGGCGGGACCTCCTGTGCACTAGCGCCGGCGGACGTGGAGGGCTGTTCATCGTTCGGGCTGGTGTCAGTGGCCCGGTGGTATGCCACTGTCTCGCTCATGGTATTGGCCATGTCTGCCAGCACCCCTGCAATGGTGACCAGGGTGGTGTTTATGGACTTCAAGTCCTCCCTGATCCCCAGGTACTATTCCCCCTGCAGCCACTGGGTCTCCTGAAACTTGGCCAGTACCGTGTCCATGGTCTCCTGGGAATGGTGGTATGCTCCCATGATGTTGGAGAGTGCCTCATGGAGAGTGGGTTCCCTGGGCCTATCCTCCCCCTGTCGCACAGCAGTCCTCCCAGCTTCCCTGTTGTCCTGTGCCTCTGTCCCCTGAACTGTGTGACCACTGCCACAGACCCCAGGTCCCTGATCGTCCTGGGTTAGTGGGTTTGCCTGGGGTCCCTGTAGTGGTGGACACACTGCTGATTGACGTGTCCTGGGGACAGTAGCATGGGCCTGCTGGGTGGGTGCTGTGGTGGTTTTTCCTGAGGGGGGAGGTTCGGTGGTGGTTTGGGACTGTGGCAGGAGAACTGACTGTCCAGAGGTCCCTGATGGGCCAGGCTGGTCATCTTGATCCAGGCGTGCAGAACTGCTGTCGTCACTGTGGGCCTCCTCTGTGGGGGGGACTGGATATGGCTGGCACCTCCTGTCCGGTGATGTTGGGTAGGGGTCCTGTTGGGGTGTAAATGCATAGTTATTGTATCTGTGTGTGCCATCTTGTGCAATTGGAGAGTTTCCCTCTACTCCGGTGCTTGCATTATCGCCTTGGCCCTTGTGTAAGTGGTGATTGTGTGCCCTGTCTGAGTCTCTCTACTGGACATGCTGTGGTGATGGGTGTCCATGCAAGTCTGTGATGGGTGTCCATGCATTGTTGTCACATGCAGGGCTTGTTATTGTGATGTGTGGGTTGTGATAGTGGGGTATCTGTGAGGTGTTGGGGTGATGGGTGTGAGGGTAGGGGTTGGGGTTTGTGATGGCATGCAGGTAGGGTGGGGGGGATATAATAGTAGAGATATAACTTACTAGAGTCCAGTCCTCCTGCTACTCCTGCGAGGCCCTCAGGATGCATGATCGCCAAGACTTGCTCCTCCCATGTTGTTAGTTGTGGGGGAGGAGGCGGGGGTCCACCGCCAGTCCTCTGTACGGCTACCTGGTGTCTGGATACCACGGAACGTATCTTCCCCCGTAGGTCGTTCCACCTCTTCCTGATGTCATCCCGTGTTCTTGGATGCTGTCCCACTGCTTTGACCCTGTTGACAATTCTCCGCCATAGCTCCATCTTCCTAGCAATGGACGTCTGCTGCACCTTTGATCCGAATAGCTGTGGCTCTACCCGGATGATTTCCTCCACCATGACCCTGAGCTCCTCCTCACAAAACCTGGGGTGTTTTGAGGTGTCATGATGTGGTGTGGGTGATGTGTGAGGTGATGGTTGATGGGGGATGGTGTTGTGTGCCTCTGGATGCAGGTGTTGTCTTTGCTTTTCTGTCTCTCTGCTTCTTCCAAAAATGTCGTTGTAAGGGGTTGGGGTAATATGGGTGTGTGTTTTATAGTGGTGTGAGTGTGTGGGTGTGCTGTGTGTATGTGTATTGGGTGTGTGTATTTTGATTTGTCCAATGTGGTTATGTTTTGTGTGTGTATTGATTACTGCGGTTGAATGACCGCCGCGTTGATTCGTGGGTCGTGATACTGTGGGCGTATTCCTGTTGGCGTGACGGTGTGGGTTTTGCTATCGCCAGTTTATCACTGACCTTTGGTGTGGCGGACTTGTGTGGGTGTCTGTCTTGTGGAGGATTTCTAAGTGTAGGTCATAATACCTGGAGCGGATTTCCACTGCGGGCACGGTATGTTGGCGGCCGTCAGCACGGCGGTCAGCGGCCTTTACCGCCGGGGTTTTAATAGGGTCTTAGTATTTTCCTGCCTATAGCCTATGGTAGCCTTTAGTGACTTAATCCCGACATGTCACCTGGCAGCCTGCTGGCCTACTGCAAGGTGGTATGAATGGTTCCCAGGAAAAGGAAGAAAAGGGGTTTGGGTGAAAGGAGGTGTGACCTCTCTTGACAGTATAGCCTGGGTTAGCGTGTACCCTTTGCTGGTGTACCCCTCTGGCCCTAAAATCGGAAAAACTGTACACTTAGAAACTTTTTCAGAACTTTTCCTCCAGAGAATCAGCGGAACCTGGCACTGAAGACAAAGCCACATTCAAAGCCAAAGTCACAATCGCTGAATTGATCCTATTCACCAAGTTGCCTCACTGAGAGGATTCAACTTCTAGAATAGTTTCTAGTCCCAAGGTAGAGGGACCTCTCTGAGTTCGAATGGCATCTGATCACCAAAGAGACCTTCCTGGGTACAGATTCTGAATTTCACCTGCTTGGAGCTTTACCATCATCACGCCAACAAGGACAAATTTCCTGCTAGAGTTGAGTTTCATACCAAGGAACCACACTTCACTAAGCAGAAGTCATTAAATCCTCGTTCAGATATAGCCTGCATCATGACCTTCCGATGACCTGTCGAGGACTTTTCTTCAGAAAATCTTTTAAGTCAGAAGGTAAACTTTCAGCAAGGACAAACCTGGTCCCATTACCTGACCGCCAGTAGCTCGTGGTCTGCCTTAACTTTTGACCTGGTCTGGCACGACCAGATACCCGTAAATGATGCTTTGCACTTGTAGGTGCTATTTGACTTTAAACTTCTAAAATCACATCTCCTGCTCACTACATCCGATTGTTGTCATTGGTGTTTATTTTTTCACTAGATTTTACTCAATTTGAGTAAATTAGAGAGGAATTTTTATTTTGTTGTGTTTTCTACTTTTTAACTGTTTGGTACCGATAAATGCTTTACACATTTCCCCTGAGTTAAGCCTGCCTGATCTGTGCTACACCTACCAATGGTTGAGCTCAGGTTTAAATTCTAGAAGCCTTGACTGTACAACTACTTAGTCCACACCACACACTTTTATGGTTCACTGTAATCTGCAATTCAGTGGTTGTGGTTCTGCAGACTTTGGTTCCCACGTTTTGTCCTCAGTGCATGATGCATCATTTTTCTGAAGCTTCTTTTATTTTTTGGTTGCAATCAAAATCAATATTATTCTGCTTGGACATTTGCCCATGGAGTAAAGATAATATGAGGAAGATGGGTGAGGAAGTTATGAGTCAGTTACTTACTGGTAATCTTCATTACTCTGAGTCCAAGGCTTCCTGGTCCCAGACGTGAATCCCCTGGCTCCCTACTCTTCCTTCAAATTGATTCTGGTGATCTAATTTAGCTTGAGTATTAGCAGGAGGTGGTTATGACAAGTTCCTATTTTGTAGATGTTTGTGATCCAAGGCACCATGCAGGAGGTAATATTTTGATTGTGCTAAGTAAGCATTGTTCCTGAGAACAGAAGATAACTTATGGATGTAAGGGCAGTGATAACTAAAATCCGGACTTTGAAAAATTTAAATTAATGTTATGTCACTAGCAAGCCACCATTTATCTGTGGCAGCACAAGTCCTCTGAGAACTCCATCTGAGGGGTGGCACCGTTCCTCCTCCCCAATGCTGAGAAAGAAGTGAAAAAGAAAAGAAGGAAACAAGGCTTGCTGCTAATGCTGTAAGTGCTACATCACTGATGCTCTGTACGCGTGTACCTCAAAAGCCACTCCAAAGCGGTACACCTTCAATGCCTTTTGCAAGTTTGAAACTTTAAAAAAATCAAAGAAAAGATAAAGAAATAAATACACTATGTAAAAGAAGAGAATATTAAAATAAAGGATTGGCTCAACAGTCCTGACACTGCATGACACTTATTTTTGTTTTATGTGTTAATATGTGATGAGGCAAAATGCCATGACTTACATTGCAAAAGAGAGAAGGTCTAAACTGAGCCGACCCATGGCCATGTGCTGTAAGATGCTTGGGGGCACATCCAAAGTCGAAGCGACAATTGAACAGCCTAATAGATGAAGAATAGTCACCCAAAGTCTCTTTATGTATTTGTATATATGTATAAGTTTTACGTTTCATTTCTTTTGATCGTGGCAAGGTTATTTGGAGCTGTCTCTAAGCCAGACCGAAATGTTTGATGAGGATGTTTTATTAATCTCAGTACTTTCTTTCCTACATACAGTCACTGCTCCATGAACATGGAGGACAACCGCAGGGTATCCAAGTCTTTGGGGGTCATTCTGACCCTGGCGGTCTATGACCGCCAGGGTCGCGGATGACGGAAGCACTGCCAACAGGCTGGCGGTGCTTCATAGCCCATTCTGACCGCAGCGGTAAAGCCGCGGTCAGAAAACCGGGGCCGGCGGTTTCCCGCCGTTTTTGCCCCGGCTGGGCGAATCCGCCATGGCAGCGCTGCAAGCAGCGCTGTCATGGGGATTCTGACCCCCTTACCGCCAGCCTGTTTCTGGCGGTTGTCACCGCCAGGAAGAGGCTGGCGGTAATGGGTGTCCTGGGGCCCCTGGGGGCCCCTGCACCGCCCATGCCACTGGCATGGGCAGTGCAGGGCCCCCCGAACAGGGCCCCGGCCGGCTTTTTACTGTCTGCCTAGCAGACAGTAAAAAGCACGACGGGTGCAACTGCACCCGTCGCACGGCCGCAACACTGCCAGCTCCATTCGGAGCCGGCTTCTGTGTTGCAGGACTCCTTCCCGCTGGGCCGGTGGGCACTAACAGGGTTAGCGCCCTCCGGCCCAGCGGGAAGGTTGTAATGCCGGCAGCGGTCTTTTGGCCGCATAGCGGCCAAATGACGGTTCCCGCCTGGCGGGCAGCTACCGCCGCCTGCCAGACTTGGAATGACCGCCTTTGTGTTATGTGGTTTCCAGTCTTAAAATACATTTCCACAAAACCAACATTGCTTTTTATGTTCTTATTCTCAACACGCAATATCCACTGAACGGTAACTGAACAACGTTATCACTACAGGCAACCGGGAAAAACTCCCCAATGCTCTTCATAACAAACACCTCTATTCTCCTGCTTCATCAATACCAAAACCCGCCCTCACTTTTTGTTTATATGTTATCTCTCCATCTAAATGCATGGATTTGATTTCCCATGTACCACTGACCACGGTGTCTCTAACTAGATAAGCTATCACGTTGCCAGTGTTGGAAAGACATTAACTGAGGGCTGTTTGACCTCAAACCATCCAAAGATCCTCGACTTCGGTAACAGAGTGACGTTTTCCCATATCTAGTATCACAGTAACTGACTAGCAGTTGCTCAGTACTGTGACAGCATGGCCAAGGCAAGAGAAAACAAGAATTTGCAATGCAACAGGTTTTGCGTTTGCTCATGTTAGAGCTGATAGCGTTGTAAACTCCGAACCCGACTTTTCACCTATCGGCAAAAGTGCATTTATGTACGTAACCCGAAAAAAAGTGCAATTAACTGTGTAAAGCGCTCGACTTCTGCCAAGCGAAATCGTGCTAGTAAATTAGAGAAAAAGTAGTCCATGAGCCGGACAGAAAACAGCGAGCCTCGCATGTTTTCTGTACTTGGTCGCTGCGCCCGAGGAGGGCTAGCCACAGGAAAAGGCATGACGTATGCATGCCTTTGACTAATGAAAGCAAGCAGATTTTAATAGGCAAGCCCACGAGCCAATGAAAAACACTGACGTGACGTCGACAGGGCTCCGAGCCCTTTTCTAAACCCTAAAGCGTCTCGCTGCGATACGCATGCGCGAACGCATGCAACGCAGGCTTGACCCTAAAAAGGACATTAGTGTATGAGATTCCTAAGATATCTAAACTTGCTCATACATTTCCACCCAAAAGACTCAATAACAAGATGAGGAGACGTGCTGGACGAAGACTTGGTTAGGTACTGGCTGCATTTCAAGAAGGAAAGAGAAGGGGTGAGTAAATTCTGAAAAAAAGGCAGACCCAGGAGATACAGTTCTCTTTGTCCTTTTCTGTCTACTAATGTGAACTATATTCTATAACTATTTAAAAAATATTATGAGCACGTGGCAGATGGTTGACAGCATGGAGTGAATTGAGAAAATATCAGTTCACAAAAAATAATTGATGAGCACCCTGGCATAGCAACTTATGTCCTGTTTAGCAAGAACAAAAATCAAGCAATTTTGAACATGTGCTTGTTGATATTTATAAATAGTCAAATTGGAAATGGAAATTGAGTGTCATTCTGAGGACTTGAACACTGCAGTGACAAGGCCAAATCAAGGTTTGGGGACTGCTTCTAATGATGGATAAGTATGGTCTGCTGACAATAAATCAATAGTCGAATAAAATGGTGAAATGTTTGATCCATATTTCCTTGTAGTAAATGATGATTTTAACTTCTACACTTCTATTAAGTTGAACAAGGATCACTAGCCCTAATTACTGGAACGCCCATGATCGTCATTGAAGAGAAGAAACAAAGGGGCATATTTAAGAATGCCTCTAGCGTCATTTTTTCCGCACACCATATTTACAAAGTGGTGCAATGTATGCATTGTGCCACTTTGTAACACCTTGTGCCACATTATGCCTCTACCAGGCATAATGTATGCAAGGGGGCGTTCCAGCTCTAAGAGGCCCGCAAAAATGGTGCAGTGAAACTTAACAGTTTTCACTGCACCATTTTTGGCATGATTTTTAACACCTGCTCAGGGCAGGTGTTAAAGTGGCGGACCCATAGAAACCGGTGGGCCTCCCTGCACTTTGCTATTCTATTGTCAACATTTTTGATGTCGGTGCAGCAAACGCTACAAGAGCTTCAAAAGTTTTAACATTATTGTACTAATGACCACCATAATGCGCCGTATTATAAATACGGCGCAACCGTGGTGTTGTTGGGTGCCGGTAGGTGGGGCGCAGAAAAAGTGTAGCATCACTTTTGATGCTCCACTTTTTCATAAATATGGGCCATTGTATCTCAGATTCCAAACTATTAAGGAACTCACTTTAATGAAGGGCTTGTGATCGATGAATGAAGACTTCCCTTCTTGTTGGATTAAACAGCCGTTACCTATTTCATCACATGAATCTTTTTTCTCTTCCTCATTTTCTGTATCATAGTTTTCCGAAATCAATCAAAATGATAGCCAACACTTTACAAATTACCTACATAAAGAAATGCTTGAATCCGTTTTCTAGCAGAAGCACTTCCATATAATTAGTGCCGATGTTGTGGAAATAAGGAGATAAAGGAATTGGTAGTGAGTGCATTGAACAATCATGTAGCAGATGTTGTGGAAGACAGAAATGTGTAGACCAACAAAAGGGAGTGTTTTTACAAGCAAAGGCATTGCACGAAATAAACTGGAGTTATCTCAGATAGAAAAGTTAAATGAGAAACCTAAATGGAATGGCAGACATCAACAGCCCTCACATTGAATTTCTCTTTTGGCTGTCATGTCAATCATGCTTTGAACCTTTACATACTCAATACATTGACCATATATCTTTATAACCTTCATACATATTGTTAGACCTGACACCCTTAGATGGTAGTCCCCCAAATGCTTTACCTTCACCCCTCCTGTTTGGCTGAACTCATTTCTGTTGTTTTTAGTACTCTGTGCACTTTACCTCTGCCAACCAGTGCTAAAGTGCATTTTCTCTCTCCTTTAACCACAGTAAAATTGGCTTACACCTATTTGGCACATTTAATTTACCTATAAGTACCTACTAAAGTGGTACTACATGTATGCCAGGCTTGTAAATTAAAAACTCCAAGCAGGCCTGAAGCACTTATTGTGCCACCAAATTAAGTGCCCCATTAAAACATGTTTCAGGCCTGCCATTGCAGCCCATAGGTGAAGATCTAAACTACTATTTTGACATGGCACAATAAACCTTTTTCCAGGCCTAAACTGCCCTTTTTAATACATATACATCACCACTAGGGCAGGCTCTAAACAGGTTATAAGGTAGAGTGTGGAGTATTTAAAAAGTTGGACATGCGCTTTTAAGTTTTACATGTCTTGGTAGTGAAAAACTGCCAAAATAGTTTTTCACTATTCTGAGGCCCGCCTCTTCTACAGGACAACATCGGGTTACCTTATTGAATTTAATAAGTGCTAACTTTTGTTTGGAAGCAGGTAGAATTGTCCAGTTTGGTGTCTGAGGAATTCTAATTTAAAACCCTCTTTAAAGGTGAGGTCAGATTTTAAGATCACAATTCTGAAGATACTATTTTTAGAAAAATGCCATTTTCTTGTCCTAACCATTTGATGCCTGCAGTCTATTTCCTGGGTCAGATGACTAGCTGCAGTTGAAGCTGGCCTTTGTGTATTCCTCTGGGACAGCCACACAATAGAGGGTCTGAGTGTGGGCAGGATGGATCATCCTGAATTGATTAGGGGAGCAGAGATGTCACCTGTCACACCTGCACTTTAAAGACACTGTTTCAGCTTACAGACAAAGAGCTTCACACTAGACTATTGTGACAGCAGACAGACTGGGATCAGGGCAGGGAGGCAAGACATTTCAAACACTGCTGTGGGTGAAAACTCCAGAAGCTTCTCCCATTTAAAAGCTAACACCAGGTTTCAAAAGTAGGACCCTCAGACCCACACTTCAGATTACATCTAGACCTGTGGAAGACAGAGAAGAAGGACTGCTTTGCTGTTCTGCTGCTGAAAGAACCGCTTTGCTGTAAGAAGGATTGCCCTGTCACCCTGCTGCCTGAGGAAAGAAGAATGGACTTGTTCCTTGAACCCAAATGGCTAGGTGTAGTTGGCAGTTGGTCTTTTTTATATTGCACTCAGACAGTGAGACAAAGGGGGAATAGGTGTTGGCAGGATGGGCCATCCCTGACTTAAGGAGGGGGGGAGTTGTCACCTACCAGACTTGCACATTAAAAAGTCACTTTCACAGCACACACATAAAGGGTTTAACACTATTCTTTGGTGACTCCAGATAAGATGGGTCAAGGGCATGGAGGGAGGTCAAAGCCTCTAGTAACATCTCCTACTTCAAAGCTGGCATCAGGTATAAATATTAGACCCTCAGGCCCAACTCTTCAGCACACCTCTGGGCCTGTGGAAGACTCAGAAGAATTGCTCTGCCGCTTTGCAGCAAAATGGACTGCTATTTTGCTGCCCTGCTATTTTGCTTCCATGCTACCATGTTGTGTGATTAAAAAGGACTGAACCTGTATCTTGAGCCTACAACCACCAGAGTGACTCCAGGTGCTGGTTAGTCAGCCTCCTGATCAGAAACTCAGGGACAGAAACGGTTCCAACCACCTTGAACCCAGCACCTAGACTCTGTCGGCTGTGAGTCTTGCCCCCCAAATGGTGCCACCCCAGTTCTGGACCCCTGGAGGTGGTCCTGAAGGTGCTCTGCCAGACCAACTGTGGTCCTGTGGGCAGAAATGAGCAAGCATGATGCATCTGTTCAGAGCACCACATCAGAACCACCGCAGCGCAACGTAGTCCCAGTGTAGGACTTAACTGCTCCTCTGAACTGCCGATCAGCAATACATCCATGGACCAGAATTTCACAACACAGCACTCAGCTCCTCGGAAATGCTGTTGTGTGACACATCCTCCAAGTAGGATCTTGCACTGCAGCCCCCACTCTTTAGAACTGCTGCTTAGTGATGCATTCTGGATGCAGGATCTCACAACACTCCGCTACCAGGATTCTTCATTCAGCAAGTCTAACTTGGACCCTGCATCCAGCTTTTGCTCCATTGCAGTTGACCTGAACTTGTGACTGTGTCCCAGTCCAGAGTGATGAGATACCCACAGCTGACGTTCTGTGCTTCTAGATACTATTTTCATCTAAGACTTTAAAAGGCATATCTCCTGCTCTATTGACTGTATTTGTGTTATTCTGGTGTCAAATAATTTATTACATTTTACTCAATTTAAAAAAAAAATCTTGTAGGATTCTTCATATGTCGTGTTTTTACATATTACTGTTTGAATTGTGGTTGCTGCTTGATTAGGGTTCCACCCACTTCCAGAAACACAATTTCTTATAGAAGCGCTCACACCTGCCATCAACTAGCAACCAAATTTCTCACATTGGAGGCAGAGGTGGGATTCAGCACTTGTGTTTGTGCAGTGCCATACAATGATTTGTGTGACACAAAAATCCTAATAATTTAATACCAATTTGTTTTTGTTTTTTAAATTCTCCTTGATTGGCCTTTTTTGCTTTTTCCAAATTCACTTCTTTTCAACCTGACTTTGTGCATCCCTGATCCCACCTGCAAGAATGGAGTTCAATATTCTGTAGAGCTACACTATGGCTGAGCTCAAGGGATTTTAGGGTGAGAAGGAGCTGCCAGCAATCAAGGGCTTCATGAACCAGGAGATCAGACGCCTCTTAGGGCCTGGTGAGAGGCCTGCCAGTTACAGGCTACAGATGTGAAGGATGAAGAGTTTGATGTTGAGGAGAAGCAGGAGGAAAAGATGGAGGGAGAGAATGCCAGCCGCCTGATTATGGCTCCAGAGGAGAGAGGAGGTCTGGCGGATTGAACCTCCTATCAGATCCAGGACTGTCTGCAGTCTTTCCCCATAGGAGCTGGAGGACAGGTGGGCCGAGATGGAGTTCAAACTGCAGTTGGTCAAACTCAAGCTTGAGAGGTAACCAGCCAAGGAGGAGGCTGCTGCAAAGGGGGCAGCAGAAGAGGCTGCTAGCAAGAGGGCAGCATAGGAAGCTGCTCGGGCCTTTGAGTAAAGGAAGTTGGCCATGGAGGGTAGGAGAATGGTCTAGGAGCTAAGCCTCAGAGAGCTGGACATCAAAGCCAAGCAAGCAGACTCCAGCAACAACAGTGGCAGCAATACACCAGTGTCTACTGGGTACAAGAGGATCTACATGCCCACGGATCTAGTGACTAGCTTTGTTGTGTGGGAGGACATTGATAAGTGGATAAAAGCCTATGAGGTTGCCCTGAAGATGCACAGGGTCCCTGAAGAGGATTGGGAGACCCACTTCTGGGCGTGTACACCTAGTGAGGGGAGTGACCCCACCTGCTGTCCCTAGGAAAGGGTGACCAGATGAGATACACCCCATGAAGGACACTTGTATCAGTAGGTATAGACTTACCTCAGCGAAGTATAGGTAGGCATTTAGGGACAACCAGAAGTTGCCCCAGCAGTCCTGGGTGTATTTTGTGGATCACTTTTGCAAGGCACTGGATGATTGGGTGAAGGGCAGTCATGTCAAGGGTTACTAATGTCTGTACAGTTTATTTGCCAGGAAGCACATGTTCAGCAATTGTTTTCCAGAGCTGCACCAACACCTGGTGGATTTTAAGCTCACTGACCCTAGTGAATTTGCTAAGGTGGCAGACTAGAGACTCAGCACCAGGGTCCACAAGTAAGTATCTAGTGGGGAATCACCCAAAGGCTGGGCAGGGTCCCCAACAGAAGAAAGATAGTTGAGATAAAAGTAAAACAACTGAGTTATGAAAAGGTGCTCAAAAGAGTTACTAGGGGAAGGATTCTCAGACAAATCCAGACTAGAAAAATTGAGGTTTCTATGGGAAGGAGACCTCAGATCATTGCACCCCTAAATGCAGGTATGGGCACTCAAAGGGAGACTCCATCTTCCCAAAGAGGCAGCAGCCTACCATTGGTGGGCAGACCTTGGAATGGCTAGCATCTGTGGAAGACAGAGATGGTAATGGAGACTCACATGCCTAGTAAAACTAAGAAGTATAGGCAATGGGTCACCATCAAGGGACAAAAGATGGGGGCTCTGAGAGACACAGGAACCAGTATGACTAATGTTGGGTGCTGGTGTCCTCAAAGCAAGAACTTCCCAATCTACTCCAGCAGGTGCTTACTGGTGAAAACCACCAGACTCTCTACTCAGTGGTTCTGCTTCCCTTTGAATGGGGAGGTCCCAGACTCCTTGAAGGTACCTGTGAGTCCAGCCATGCCAGCAGATTGTCTGTTGGGTAATGGCCTACAGCACACCATCTGGAAAGAGGTGGAGCTCTTGACACACCTCGAGAAGTTAGGCTTTCCTGAGTGAGTGTGCCTGACCACACAATCCATGGCCTCCTGAGAGGAAAATACTAAGGTCCTGGAGCCTGGAACAATGGCCAAGGCACCCGTCAAGAATAGAAGGGGAAGGGGGTGTGGGAAACCCACCCTTAGATTACCACAGTCCTGAAGGAAGCAGAACCTAAGGGAGATACTCTGGAACCTACAGGGGAAGACATTGCTGCCCTACCAGTCCTGTACTGGCCAATTGGCAAGCTGAAACAGGCTCCTCCTTGCTAGAGTTCCATCAAGCGAGGAAGGAGTGCCCCACTTTTGAGGGAGTTCAGTGCCAGGGCAAAGCCCAGGCAAATGAAGATACCTCTAGTATTACCTCATACACAGAGAAAATGATCTCCTGTACAGTGAGCCTAAGATTCCTTCGGCGGATGTGGGATGTCATCTTGCCATGCCTGTTGTTTGCTTACAGGGATGTGCCTCAGAAGGGAGTTGGGTTCTGCCCCTTTCATCTTTTGTATGGTCACCCTGTCAGGGGGCCTGTTAGCCTTGTAAAGCAAGGATGGGAGCAAGCTCCTAAGAAACCATCTCAGGACGTTGTCAGCTACATGTTGATGCAAAGATCCCAGATGAAGCAGTTCTGGAAGACTGCCACTGAGAACTTAGCCACCAGCCAGAAAGTCATGAAAATTTGTTACAGCCAGAAGGCCACTCTGGTCGAGTTTCAATCTGGTCAGAAGGTGTGGTTGATGGAGCTCAGACTTTGTAGGATTGATGGACTGGATCATATGACGTAAAGGGTGGAGGTCATCTGCCTGGTGGACCGCCAGGGTCCCGGAACCCCTTTAAGGATCCTGCATGTTAAGAGCCTCAAGCCACACTTTGATAGCTCCAAGGTCACTGTGCTCTTGGTGACAAATGGAGGGGAGGAGGAAGAGAGTGAACCTCTCCTCAGTCTCCTCTCTTCAAAAGATCATGAAGTATTAGGAGAAGGAGTAAACCTTGCCCTCTCTCTGACCACAGAACAGAAGAGAAACTACAGTCAGCTGTTGGAGCAATTCCCTGTTCTCACTTAACCCTCTGCTCACCCATTGGACTACCCATGACAATGACATGGGTGACAGCATTCCTGTGGATAATAAGATTTACAGGCTATCTGACAAATTGAGGGCCAGCATCAAAGAAGAAGAGTCCAAGATCCAGGAGTTAGGGGTGATTGAGCACTCCAGCAGCTCTTGGTCCAGCCCAGTTGTACTGGTAACCAAAGCCACCTCTTCAGGTGTCACCCCAGAATTCTGGATTATAGGGAGCTCAATTCAGTCACCAAGATTGACGACCACCCCATACCCCTTAGCTGATGAGCTCATTGATTGGTTGGGACCTGTCAATTTCCTAAATTCCTTTGATTTAACACTGGGGTATTGGCAGATTGCCTTAGCTGAAGGAGCCAAGATGAGACAAGATTTCTCCACTCCAGACTGCCACTTCCAGATCAGGATGATGCCCTTTGGTCAACGGGTCCTAGCTGGATTGGAGAACTTCATTGCAGCCTACTTGGATGATATTGCGACTAGGAGGACCACCTGAATCACCTCTGGGTAGTACTTCAGGCCCTTCAGAAGGCAGACTTTATTACCTAGTAAGGTCAGTAAGTGCCAGACAAAGCATGGTTCCATGGTCTATCTGGGTCACCAAGTCGGTGGGGGAAAGGTGTAACACCTTCAACACAAAATTCAGACCATCCTGGCTTGGGAATCTCCCAAGACCCAGGCAGAGATGAGGGCCTTCCTGGGCCACACCAGCTAATACACTAGTTCTGTCAAAGGCTATGGCAACATTGTTGCTCCTTTAGATGAGCTAACTACTAAAGAGCAATCTAGGAAGGTGATCTGGATAGAGGTGTCCCAGAAAATATTTGACACCTTGAAGGAGGCCATGTGTGCAGCACTAGTGGTCAAGGCACCAGATTTCCTTAAATAATGCATAGTCCAAACAGATACCTCAGAGCAAGGCATAATCTCACATTTAAATGAAGAGATCCTAGACCATCCAGGAACCTTCATCAACAAGAGATTACTATCCAGGGAACAGAAGTGGATTACCATAGAAAGGGAAATGTTTGCAGTGGTCTGAGTACTGAAGAAGTTGAGACTATACCTGTTGGACTCACTTCTGGTTTCAGAAAGACCACAGACCCCTCAGGTGGGGATTGCAAATTAATTGTAAGAATCCCAAACTGTTGAGGTGGCCCAACTCCCTACAGGGAATGGACATCATAGTGCAACACCACCCTGGGACTGACCACTTCAGTACTGATGGTGTTTCCAGGTTCTTCCTTCTTAGTGATGAGAACTCCCATGAGGGTGGGTTACCCCTACTTTCAGCTAGGGGAGATACATGTTAGACATTATGGGGGTTATTCTAACTTTGGAGGAGTGTTAATCCGTCCCAAAAGTGACGGTAAAGTGACGGATATACCACCAGCCGTATTATGAGTTCCATAGGATATAATGGACTCGTAATACGGCTGGTGGTAAATCCGTCACTTTTCCGTCACTTTTGGGACGGATTAACACCTCCTCCAAAGTTAGAATAACCCCCTATACCCTTCAGGGGTAATCCAAAGTTTTCCCTTCGCTCCTCTGGTTTTGCAGAACCCATTTTTGTTGGCTTTACAGCTCTGTGCACTGCTAAACAGTGCTAAAGATCTTGTGTTCCCACTTTTAAACATGGTTAAATTGTCCTACACCCAATTGGGACACTTAATTTACTTATAAGTCCTCAGTAAGGTGGTACTACAAGTAGCCAGGACCTGTCAATTAAATGCTACTAGTCAGCCTGCAGCAATTATTGCACCACCCACTTGAGTGACCCTTTAGAACATGGCATCAGGTATAAATATTAGACCCTCAGACCCAGCGCTTCAACACACCTTTGGGCCTGTAGAAGGCTGAGAAAGACTTCTCTGCTGCTTTGCTGCAAAGATGACTGCTATTTTGCTGCCCTGCTACTTTGCTGCCATGCTGCCCTGTTGCATGAGTGAAAAGGACTGAACCTGTATCTTGAACCCAGAACCACCAGAGTGACTCCAAGTGCTAGTTAGTCGGCCTCCTGATCAGAACCTTGGGGAGGGACAGAAACGGTTCCAACCACCTTGAACCCAGCACCTGAACTCTGCCTGCTGTGAGTCTTGCCGTCCAAGTGGTGCCACCCAGGTTCTGGACCCCTGGAGGAGGTCCTGAAGGTGCTCTGCCAGCCCAACGATGGTCCTGTGGGCAGAAATGAGCCAACATGATGCATCTCTTCACAGCACCACATCAGAACCACCGCTGCACAATGTAGTCCCAGTGTTTAGGACTTAACAGCTCCTCAGAACTGTTGATCAGCTACAAATCCTCGTACCAGAATTTCACATTGCAGCACTTAGCTCCTCGGAACTGCCATTGTATGACACATCCTCCATGCGGGATCTTGCACTGTAGCCCCCCCCCACTCTTCAGAACTGCTGCTGAGTGACACATCCTGGACGCAGGATCTCACAACACTCCGCCACCAGGATTCTTCATTCAGCAAGTCTAACTTAGACCCTGTATCCAGTCTGTGCTCCATCGCAGTCAACCTGAACTTGTGACTGTGTCCCAGTCTAGAGTGATCAGATACCATAGTTGACATTCTGTGCTTCTAGGCACTATTTTCATGTAAGACTTTAAAATGGCATATCTCCTGCGCTACTGACTGAATTTTTGTTATTCCGGTCTCAAATAATGTATTACACTTTACTCTATTTTTTAAAAATCTTGTAGGATTTTTCTTATGTTGTGTTTTTACATATTACTATTTAAATTGTGGTTGCTGCTTGATTAGGGTTCCACTCACCTCCAGTAACTCAATTTCCTATAGAAGACCCGCCTTCAACTAGCAACCAAATTTCTCACAGTGAGATTCAGCACTTGTGTTTGTGTAGTGCCATACAATGATTTGTGTGACACAAAAATCCTAATAATTTGATACCAATTTGTTTTGTTTTTTACCTCTCCTTGATTGGCCTTTTTAGCTTTTTTCCAAATTCACTTCTATACCACCTGACTTTGTGCATCTCTGATCCTACCTGCAAGAATTGAGTTCAATATTCTGGAGAGCTACACTGTGGCTGAGCTCAAGGGATTTTGGTGTGAGAAGGAACTACCAGCAACCAAGGGCTTCTTGAAGCAGGGGATCCAGAAGCACTGTAATGTCCATTCCCTGTAGCCAGGACCAGTCAATTAAATGCTACTAGTAAGCCTGCAGCATTTATTGCACCACCCACTTAAGTGGCCCTTTAGAATATGTCTCAGGCCTACCATTGCAACCAGTAGGTGCAGTTTTAAAAGGCCATTTCGAGCTGACACATCAAGGCGGTCATTCCAACTACCGCCGCCCGCCATGTGGTTTCCGCCGAATGACCGCACCGCGGTCAAAAGACCGCGGCGGCCATTCTGGCTTTCCCACTGGGCCGGCGGGCGACCGCCAAAAGGCCGGCCGCCGGCCCAGCGGGAAAGCCCCAGCAACGATGAAGCCGGCTCCGAATGGAGCCGGCGGAGTTGCTTGTGTGCGACGGGTGCAGTGGCACCCGTTGCGATTTTCAGTGTCTGCTTTGCATGGGCAGTGCAGGGGCCCCCAGGGGCCCCACGACACCCGTTCCCGCCATCCTGTTCCTGGCGGTATTTACCGCCAGGACCAGGATGGCGGGAAGGGGGTCGGAATCCCCATGGCGGTGCTGCAAGCAGCGCCGCCATGGCGGATTCCTTGGGCCAGGGGTAAACCAGCGGGAAACCGCCGGTTGCCCTTTTCTGACCGCAGCTTTACCGCCGCGGTCAGAATGGCCCTGGAAGCACCGCCAGCCTGTTGGCGGTGCTTCCGCGGTCCCCGGCCCTGGCGGTCATGGACCGCCAGGGTCGGAATGACCCCCTAAGACTTTTAGCAGACCTAAATCTCCCTTTCTAAAACATATAATTCGCCCCTAGAATAGTCCCTAAACAGCCAATAGGCCAGAATGGAGTGTATTTAATAAGTTTGGCAAGTACTTTTAATAGAAAAATTTCCACCTTTTTTTAATACTGTAGGGACTACATCTTCGTTAGGAAAACATTGAGTAATCTTATTAAAATTATTAAGTGCTAACGTTCGTTTGGGAGCAGGTCGAATTCTAATGTTTGGTGTCTGAGGAATTCTAAGTTACAACCTGCTTTAATGGTAAAGTCAGATTTTAAGTCACACTTCTGAAAATGGTACTTTTAGAAAGTTGAAATTTTTTCGTCATAACCATGTGATGCCTGCAGCCTGTTTTCTGGCTCACATGACTAGTTGGCGCTGGGCCGTCACAGACAGCCACAAAATATAGGGTCTGTATGATGGCAGGATTGGCCATCCTGACTTGATGAGGGGGGCAAAGCTGTCACCTTTCACATTTGCACTTCAAAGACATTGTCTCAGCTCACATACAAAGGCCCATATTTATACTTTTTTAGCGCCGCATTTGCGCCATTTTTTTATGCAAAAACTGCGCAAACTTGCAAAATACAATTGTATTTTGTAAATTGGCGCCATTTTTGAGTCAAAAAGCGGCACAAATGTGGCGCGAAAAAAGTATAAATATGGGCCAAAGAACTTAACACTAGCCTGTTGTGATTGCAGACAGACAGGAAACCAGGGCAGGGAGACAGAAAATTACAAGCACCTCTGTGGGGAAAACTACAGAAGTTTTTCTGTTAGACCCGACATCCATCGGGTGGTCTTTCCCCAACTTTTTGCCTCTCTCCCGCCATTTTTATGATCTTGTTTTTGCTGGTTTTATGACTCCATGCACCTTACCACTGCTGACTAGTGCTAAAGTTCTTGTGTTTTTCTCCTAAACATGGTAAAATTAGCATCTATCCAATTGTCATATTTATTTTACATATAAGTTCCTAATCAAGTGCACTACATGTGTCCAGGGTCTGTAAATTAAATGCTACTAGTGGGTCTGCAGCACTGATAGTGCCACTTACACAAGTAGCCCCTTAACCCTGTGTCAGGCCTGCCATTGCAAGGTCTGTGTATGCAGTTTACTGCCACCTTGACTTGGCATTTAAAACCCTTTGCCAAGCCTTAAACTCCGCTTTTCTTACATTTAAGTCACTGGTAAGGTAGGCCTTATGTGATCCACAGGGCAGGGTATAGTGTATTTAAAAGGCAAGATATGTACTTTTACCTCTTACATGTCCTGGTACTGAAAAACTCAAAAAGTAAGTTTTCACTAATGTGAGGCCTATTCCTCTCATAGGCCAGCATTGGAAATTCCTTAATACACTTTTAAGTTGTAATTCCTGATCAGAAAGGAGTAGCTACCTCATGTTTTATATCTTTGGAATGGTAGCGATAAATCGTCTTTAATGGTAAAGTCTGATTTAACATTACTATTTCGGAAATGTCACTTTTAGAAAGACGACAATTCTCTGCTCTTACTGCTCTGTGTACCTTACAGCCTGTCCCCAGTACACATCTGGACTGGGCTGAGTGACAGCTACATTTGTGCATTCTATCTAGACAGCCAAAAATACAGGACACCCAACTGCACCTGCATTCATCTGCATACTGACGGGTCATCCTGGGCAGGAAGGATGGGAGGGGCTCACACTTCCACTTCAAAGGGTAGTGGCTTGACCCCACACAAAGTACTGATTACCCCCCACAGATAGCCTGACAGACTGGGCTGGGTTGAAAGGGATACTGGTGCACTTCAAAGCCACTCTTTCAAGTCTCCCCAGCTTCAAAGGCACATTTGGGTATGTGTACTGGTTCTCTGACCCCACCAAATCATACACTTCTGGTTTAGGACCTGAACCTCTGTCAGAAGGACTGCTGCGCTGCTTAAAGGACTCAACTGGACTGCTTTTCTGGAAGTACTGCTTTTCTGCTGTTGCCCTGTTGCCTGCTCCCTCTGACTTCCCTCTAAAGGGATCTCCAAGGGCCTGATGGCTTGTCCCTGTTCCCCTGCAGTCTGGGTCTCAGGGACATCAGAGACTGCCTGCTGCTGGACTCTGCCTTCTGTGAGTCACACCCTTGCCTGAGCTGCCCCCTCCAAGGTCTGGGCCTCAGAAGTGGGTTCTGCAGCTGATTTCTGCAAACACTGATGCATTGTGTGAGAAATTCCACTGCATCACTCTTTCGACACTGACGCAAAGGCTGTTCGATGACAGCATACACACAGCCTGCCTGGCCTGATGACAATGCTCTGCACAGCTCAACTACGCATTCCATTCACTTCAATGGAATTTGACACCAACGCAGTGAACCCTCTGCATAGAAAATACTGACGCATTGTGCCCTCAACATTGACACTTTGCTCCATCCAAGGTACTCTTTCAGCATATCCCATGTGGCTTCTGAGACCCAATTTCTAACATTCTTCCAGTTCGAAGATAGAGCCATATATAAAAGAAGGACCCTCAGACCCACTCTTCGGGATCACTTCTGGCCCTGCCGAAGACCTAAAAGAAGGACAGCTCTGCTACCCTGCTGCTCGAAGGACTGCCTGCTGCAAGAATGACTGCCCTCCTGCCGTACCGCTTGAGGAAAGAAGACTGGACCTTCTCCTTGAACCCAGAACCACTAGATTTACTTCAATGGCTAGCTGACTGGCCACCTGTTCTGAACTACAGGGACATAACAAGCTCACAAAGCCTGTCCTGTGTCTGATCAGCTGCCAAGACTCAACTGGACCTGCCTGTGCCCTTCTTCTGGCCTCTGCTGGAAAGAGATCTAATCCTCAAGAGGTGCTCTCCAGGTCCTGGCCCCTTAGCTGGCAACACAGTGTACTCCTCCTGGCCCAACAGTATGTTCCCTCAGAGACCAAGCAGTGTGACATAACTTGCTATATTACAATGCAGGACCTTGCATTGCAACACCTTGAAGCCCCTCAACGTGACCTCATCAGAGCCGATGCAGTGTGACACAACTTGACACAGGACTCTGCATCGCAGCCCTCACAGCTCCTTATTAGATAACAAGGCGTGAGCCGCAATAACCAGAACCATACAACACAGTAATATGGAAATAGTAACGAGGAGAGTGAAACATAAAAATAAGGCTATCATATTGTAACTAAAGTATGTTCTCTCTAAGTTATATTTGTGGCATTTTCCTGATCCGGTGTGACCAGTTGTATTGTATTAAATGTATTAGATGTTATTCTAGTTTTCTAAACTGGTGTGGGATTTTTCTTGGGTTGTTTTAACTTCATTACAATTTGTATGATGCACAAATACTTTACATATTGTCTTCAAGTTAAGCATGACTATTTTTGTGCCAAGCTACCAGAAGTTTAAGCTGGCAGTTGTTTTAGTGACATTTGTGGTTCACCCTGACAAAGATTGTCCCTGCCGCTTGAGAAGGCCTCACACTGCCCTCAACCAGAAACCAAATTTCTCACACATATCACCTCCGATTGGTAATGCTTGCTAAGCATGTAGGAATTATTGTTACTGCAATAATCACAGTATTATTATTTACAGAAAAGTACAGGATCAACAGACCCACATTTTGGTCAATTTCTGCATGATGCATGAGTCAGTTGGAATGCTATCCCTAGATTTCTATTGGTGTCAAAAGGTAGTGACCTAAGATTCCCTTTGCAGGAGATGTGCAATGGTTTCTTGTCTGGAACGGAGAAAGTAAGGAACCTCTATGTGTTGTCATAATCTACCTCAACCCAACCTCAATGAGGAAAAGCAGAGCTGATCATTGAGGATCTTAGCATCAGTCAAAAATTCTTTATGTTTAATCCCTAATTTAAACTTGTACATTTTTATTTAATGTGTGATAACAGAATGCTGAGTATAAGGAAATTGATTACACTCTTAGATACATTTGAAGCATACACCATGTCTCACTGTAGATTGCAATCACTGGATGCTACATTTTTAGCCAAGCTTTAGCTGCTTACATTATAACTTTTGTTCCACCAACAAATTTATTTTGTCAAAATAATAGTAGACACTGCATCCATGTTGCAAATGTATGTTGAAATTTCAAAATATGCACCTGTGATAATGAAATTTGGTACACACAATAAATAGAGTGGTAGGTTTGCATGCCTTCCTTCAGAATAGCATCAAAGTTTCCAAAAAGATTTTGCCCCGTTCAGGTTACGGTAATTTCTGTTCCAATATGTATACCAACATGAGCTAATGTTTTCTGGTTGGTGACAGTTGTAATACAAGTTGACATTTACATAAATAGTCCTAAATTGCAATACAGTTTTTTGGCCTGTGAAATGGCTCTATCATGATTCCCAGGAGGAGGTGCCAGTGGTTATTAATTACTACAGGGCATGGGATACTTTGCAGCACAAAACAAATACAGAATCACATTGAGGTTAAAATCACCCCAACCTCAATTTCAATCAATGTATGAATGAGTGGAATGCAGTGTGAGACTCTTTTCATTTTTTCTCTAAAAGAGAAATGAATTAATGTCAATACCATGTTGCATTTTGATGATAATTTGAAAAATCGTTGGTTTTGTAGAGCAGTTTCACACAAAATAACTGTACAATTAAAACACGCCTCTTTTTGTGTGATCACCCCCATTTTGTGATAAACTTTATTGCTGGTTTTTAGCATGAACTTTAGGAACTGTTGTTCAGTGTATGTGTTATGACCACTAAAACATGAAAAATTGTCTAATCCCTCTAATAGCATAATTAACTCTCCTGTAAGACCTTAGCATTTGTTGCAGATACTACACCCATGGCATGGAACGTTAAATGTCAACAGTGGACTGCAACACTTATGTGCCACCCATTAGTGTGACAAATGAAAAAAAATGACTTTGGGTCTCCCATGTGTAGCCTGACAGCAGCAGCTTGAACCCTGCTGCACAGACCTTTCTAAATCACACTTTTGACAGGTAGAAAAGGCTGATGTTATGAAATAAGTCACCTACAAGCACACCTTCCTGCCGCAAAGGTACAATTCATAATATTTACGAGTAGAACATGTGTGACACTAGAAATGTCATGTTCACCTAGTGCCTAGGTCCAAAAGAACACTGGGCCTGATTTAGAGTTTGGAGGATGAGGTTACTCCATCATAAACGTGATGGATATCCTATCCCCCATATTATGATTCTGTTATATCCTATGGACATCGCAATGCAGTGGACGGGGTAACCAATCCACCAAACTCTAAATCAGGCCCATTGTCACTGACAGGCTCTAACAGGCATGTAGGAAAAGTTAACCTATAGAATAAACACTTTAAACTCTAACTTTTGACCTGTACCAGTTTCAGACTCCATGCAAATACTTATCATTTCAGTATTTTAAAAAAATCCAAACTAATGGTGAAATCGTATTTTTTATTAGAGATATAGGAAATGTAAAGTTAGAACGTTAGCTTTACTCCTCCTGAAGCTGCTGGAGGCTGATTTACATTATCTCTCCAGCCCACGCTGATCCTGGACTTGGCCTGAATGAGAGCAAGGACAATGATCTGGGAGTGGGGAAGTGTTTCCTTACCCTGACTGGAAGACCAGTTAGGGTGGGCTCAGGAACTTAGTTAACTTCAAAGGGGTCTGGCCTGTCACAAGCAAATGTTTGGTGACACGTGGGAAGGCCCAACCTTTGTTCCTATAGTCAGACTGGCACCAAACGCATTGATAGGAAAGCTACCCCCAGGGCCAGTTTAGTGACCTACAAAGGGGCAGGAGGGATTGCTGATAAACCTGGCCACAGCTCTGCACATAGACTTTGAACATTCCATTGGATAGGGAGGATGCAGGAGTCACACCCACCTACTGGCTAGTGCCAACCATAAGCAGCATCTGAAGACTCCCTCCTTAGAACATGTTTTGGACCTGTGGAAGAACAGAAGGGGCACCTGCTGTTTGAGACCGTAAGGCAACCCGAATGACTGAACCTGCTCCAAATTGTATCCAGGACAAGGAAGTGGACTCAAAGGATCAGTTGGCTGACTTTCTGTGTCGCATCAGTGATACATAAAGTTCGAAGAGACATTTTTTCTGAAGTGCCCAGCTGCTCAGTAGCAACTGGACCTGGAATAGACAGTTCCTCGGGGCCTCAGACATGTACTCCTGTGATTGTCTGGGCATCAGAAGACAATTTGACAACTTTGAAAATGTTCCTTCAGATCTTCAGCAAGATACAACAGTAAAAGTGTCCGACTGCCAGTTCCACTGCACTGAATATGATTTCAGTCCCATTTAAAGATCCCAGCACCTCAGAAAAAGACTGAATCCCATTCTGCAGTGAGACTTAAAAAAATTCAGCCAGAAATCTCTGAAGCGCCATCGGGACTAACCTGTATCTGGCCTTCATTTGCATGGCTGCAGCTACCGTTTCAGCAGTGACCCATGTGGGGAAGTGTTTTCTCCTCAAAAAGTGACAAAGTTTCAACGTTTGGACGTAGAAGGGATTTCAATGTTTTTCTTCAAGAAAGTGACAGCGTTTCTTTCTCAAGCAGGAGTTAGAACATTTTGGCTTTTTGACTTTCAGACGTTTAATATTATCAATACACTTGGTGTGTGTGACCTTGAATCCATTGCAGTCTGCCCAAAATTGCACCTTGGTCCTAGTTTACCAAGACTAGGGACTTAAATTGGGTGCTTTATTTTTCCACTTAAACCGTTAAAAATGTATGTATTCGTTTCCCTTTAGTAGATTTTTGTAATTGTAGTGTCATTTAGCTTGTTACATTGTTCTCTACTTTTACAAATTGGAGTGGGATTTTTATTGTGTTCTACCATTTTGAATTGTTTTGGTACTTGTAAACACTTTACACATTTTACTTACAATAGGTCTCTCTCCTCTGTGCCATAGCAACTAGTGGTTGAGCTCAGGTTTAAATTACTGAAACCTTTCACTGGACTGAACAGATTAGTGATCTAAGTCTAGGCAGGCCTGTGCTTTGTCCCTGGTTGGTCTTCATTAGTGTACATTTCATCATCAAGGTTTTTAAGACAATCACACTGAAAGTCATGAAGCAAGATTTCTTTTCAGAAAATATCATGTATTGGACTCAGTGCTCACATCAGGAGGCCACTGCAGCTTGCAACACATATTACATTGTGGCAGACTGTCACAAGTGCCAGTGTTGACGATTAAGTTCCGGTGCCGAGCACCGGAAACCACCAGCTCAAATTAAGCACTGACTGCACTGTAAAATATTTTATGCAATGCTTACATCCCCTGATGAGGTGATGAGGTGTTGAGCACTTAGTAGTGAGAAGAATGCTACCCTGGAACGCAAAGTTACTGGTTAATCCAGTGGTTTTTGCTTATTGTTGGTTTATGGGATTAGTGATGTGGTCTCAAAGATACCATTCCTCACCTTAACTCCAGCTTCTTTGTGGTAGGAATAAAATAATAGGGGTTAAGAATGGTTATTAATGGTGGCTATGTGAGTTCTTGTAAACGGCTTTTGGGATAAATACAGACTAGAAGAGATCAGCTTAGAGTAGGCTACACTTAGAGAGAGGAGCCATGTAAAGGATGGAAAGTAAGGAAAGGATCATTTAAAAGAAAGAAAGGAGAGGGAACAATACAAAGTTTTATGTTAAGGTTACTTGTGTATGCACAGTTTTAGGAATACAGAGGGGGAACGTTTTTTGAGATAAGATGCAATATGAGAAATATCAGCTGGCACACAGGTCGTGATTTACTATACAGCATATTTTAATTGCCCATTCTCAACGGCATTCGTAGTTTTAGGCGACCTTTCCAGTAGTGAATATTGTACTTCTAACATTTTGGGACACGCATACACAAATGACCTTTTTGTACATATTTATTCTCGGTTTTCATAGGAAAACTTGATAATCGGAACATGAATTGTTATCTCAGATTCATCATGTTCGGTTTCATCAGTAGACCAGGCTACAGAAGATGATGAATTTAGAGTGCACCCTGGTACACGCAGGAAAGTACCAAAGTCGTCCATATCTGGCAAACACGTGGCTTCTGCAGATATTCTCGATTTATTTTGAAGTCTTTGTATTTCCTTGTCTTCTGCAAACATATTGGACAATAATGGGACTGTCAGATAGGACCCAGTTGATGCAGTAGACACAGGGATAGAGAGTAAATCATGATTCATAAAAGGCACATTTTGAGGCACTGTTTTATTTGTTTTAGATTTCCGAGTGGGAATGTCCACTTTTAAACATCTGGAAGATTCTTTAATGGATTGCAATTTCTTTGAACCATAACTTGATCCTTGATCATTTTCAAGATTTTTTATGTCTGATGCCTCAGCCAGTTTATTAACCTGGTTTTCTGACCCATCATCCTGCAGCTTGGACGGATTCTGATTTGCTGTAGTTTGGGTGCTGGCGTCCTTAAAGGCAGATTTTCTTGAATTTTTCAGACTTTCACCACTTATGTAAAGCGTGGCTTTTGTATTGACTGCAAAGGGCCTCAGAAGAGAGCCATGGTTCACGGAAGGGAGCATTCTAGAAAAGAAATTCTCAGCCCCGCAGCCAAAAATGAAATAGGTTTCTTCCTGACTTGGCTTGGTAGTGGAATTGAAGGGAATGGTATAGGCATGAAACCCATACTTCAACCAAGACTGAGCAAGCACAGGCCTATGAAATTGCAGCCCTTCATGCTGTGTATGCAGAGAATAGTTGTCCCAGGCAGTTCTCTGAATCCTTAGATGCAATGGCCTACCGAGAGGCCTTGTCAGGGCAAGGTGTTGCACTGGATGTAATCTCTCGAGGCTTTCTTTTGAGCTTTCTTTGCAGGTGTAGGTATCACTATTGGACATATTGCGTTGGTCATGCGCCTTCATTTTACCCTCCCGTTTCCTTGGAGCACTGTCCTTTTGAGGCACCGACACCCCTCTCACATTTAATTTATGAACGTCTACGTCGGCCTGCAAAGGCACACCTTGTGCTTTCATTCTAGGGAAGTGTTCTTGTCTTTGCCCAAAATAATATTTCAAGGGGTTGACAACAGCTTTCGGTGCCAAGTCTTGAGGAGGAGTATCTCTTTCTGTGGGTCTTCCATCGGTTGCACTTTCTTCTGTTTTTGGTCTCCGAAGATGGTGCATTTTTTTTCTATAAAACTGTTTCTCAAGCTAAATAACAGAGGAACAAAACATGAACAGCGATTAACACATTATTTGAATGAATGTCAACATTATTAGAAATACCAAACCTAGAAATTAAATGGTTGCCGCAATGTATTGTGACATATATTAGTAGAGCATATCATGAATTCATTACAAGTCATGGAGATTATGCTCTGCTCCAAAACTGGTTGGGATAGTGGTTGCTGGACAACACTTTTGCTCTTTCACTCCTGAACAATTCTGTATGGTTCCTTGACCCATTTGACGATTATGACTAAGAATTACAAAAGTCATGCTGCTGTCCCAGCTGTAAGACAATGTTTAAAATGGTAGAGGGTGTCATATAGACCCAGTTGTTTCCCTCACAGATAGAGTGCACACCCATTAGACAAGAGAGGTGAACTGGTCCTCGCAAGGAGGCAAATTATTTGAAGCCTTGTACAACATCCACACCAACAATCCTCATTAGACTTATTTTTAACAATTAATTATAGGTGTGTGAGAAAGGAAAAACAATTAGGAATGTTAGTGGCACCCACAAAGCTAAAACTTTCTCAACATTCCCAATAGAAAGCCCTCTCCAAAACTCTCTGGTGTACTTCTCTTTTCCTTCAATTTAAATAAACTTCCAAATTCAAAGAATCCAACACCTGTATGATTATCCACAGCTGTTAACACCATCTACACCCAAATATGTATGGACATTTTGGAAGTTTGTTGGAAATGTGCCCTTCCCGCAGGGCCACCCCAGAGTTTTGCCTTTGTTTTCCAAACCTATTTTTGTTCGCCATAGGACTCTGCATGCTTTACTCCTGCTAGCCAGTAGTACAGTGCTTGTGCTTTCCCTTTAAACATGGCAAAATTGACATATACCTAATTTGTAAATTTAAGTGTGTTATAAGTCACTGGTATACCATATGTACCAGTGCCTTTACATTCTAATGCCAGTAGCTGGTTGAAGGACTCATTGTGCCACCCAATAAAGTTGTACTCAAAAGCATGTCTCTAGGCCTGTCCCTGCAGCCTGGGTATGAAACTTTAAACTACCATTTCGACCTAGCAAAATAAATCTTTACTAGGCCTAAACCATCCTTTTTAATATTTATAAATCAGGGCTAAGGTAAGTCTGAAATGCCTAAAGTTGGCTTCTCCATAGGAAAACACTGAGTTACATAATAACAATTTATAATGCTTAGTTTCAGTTTGGATGCAGTTAGAAAAATAATTCAAGTATTTATTTTATTAGCAGTTAGAAACCCTACTCAATGGTTCAAGTCCTGATTTTAATAGAAGTTTAAAATCCAACTTAGATTTTTATATTAGTATTTTAGAAATAATCCTTTTAGGAAACTGTCATTTCACTGTCTCAGCCAAAGGTGCCTTTCTGCCACTGTGCAGTACCACATGACTGTTGAACGGCTCCCTTGTGGTGAGATGTGAATTGCTCCCACATAGTGGACAAAGGGGCTGGGTGTGGAGAGGTATTTTTCTTCCTTGAGTTGGATAGCTTTCAGGGGTGTCTATCCTGTCACTGGCAGGTGTAGCTCACACCTAGGTCTGCATCCCTATGTTGTCTTTGTCAGCTTGACTCCAAACTGAGTGTTGTGGGGGAGGGGTGTTGAGAGCTGGTGTGGAACTGGCTTGGAGAGACAACAAGGGAAGATTTGCCCATTTCTGTAGCCACAACTCTGGATGGGAACAGGGAGCTCTGATCAGGGGAAGAAGGGTTCTGCCATGTCGGTTTTAGGGAAAGAGAGGTACTGTGGATTAGCTTACAGGAACAAAAACACACAGAAAGTGCTGTAGAGTGGTAGGGTCACCCCTGAGAACCTTCACTCCTTTGGTAAGGGAGTGGCTAGAAGTTTCTGCCACCTACAGCTGGAACTGGGCATTAATGTGGTACCCTCAGTATTGTCTTGAGGACACTCCTGGACCTGCGAAAAATCAGAAGAAGGACTGCTGTGGTGTCAGAAGAACATAAAGGAAGACTGGACCTGCTTGGCTTGAAACTAGGACCCCTGAAGTGATTGTAAAGGTCAGTTGGCTGACCTCCTGTTTGAGTTCAGGGACCCAACAAGCTTCCAGAGGCCCTTTGCCTCCATCCGCCCAGCTAACCAGCTGCTGCTGGTCTCTGTTGGGCTGAGGCCTAAACCCCAAGTGGTGCCCGCCAGATCCTGACCCTTGGCTGCTGTTAGATTTACTTCTGTCTACAATGCAAAAGCTGGGATTGAAAAACCTTTTGTCAACTTTCTGACTGGAGAACAGACGAAGGCCAGGATTATCTTTCAAAGCAATTGACATTAAATTGCTTGTTGGCCTTAGCTTGCTGGTTTGCCCCGTTGAATGAGATCTGACTTCCGGAAAAGTCAAATGTAGATGTGTTTATTGGAACAGAAGCCTTTGATGTTGAGGTCTCCCTTAGCACACACATAGGACTTTTCCTGCTCCCACCCTTCTTGTCTTCATTGATGACCACAACGGGATGCAGCTCTTCAGAAACCTGATGTCGTGGAGGCCCACTTAAAATCTAGCTTGCAGCTTCCCCTGCCAATGACCAGTCAATGACCACTTTTTCTCCCAAAAACATTTGTAAGTCAGAAAATAAACTTTTCACTGGGGTGAATCTGGACCCTTAGCTCTGTTGAGGTCAGCTTTAAATTTTGAATTTGGCCCAGTCTAACACTGCCAGATGACTAGTTGGCACTCTGTGTTTTTTTACACTATTTTAAATTCAAACTTTAAAAATTCATATTTCCGGTTCTACTAATTAGATTTTTGCAATTTTAGTGCTATTTTATTTTCTAAAATGCACTCTATTTTGGGATTTTTCTTGTGTTGTGTTTTCACTTTATTACTGTTTGAGTGCTGCATAAATACTTTGCTCGTTACCTCCAAGTTAAGCCTGATTGTTTTGTGCCAAGTTACCAGAAGGTTAAGCACAGTTGTATATATAGTGACTTTGGTGGTTCACTCTGACAAGGATTGCAATTATTATTTGAGAAAGGTTTACAACCCCCCCTCAACTAATACTCCAATTTCTTAGAAGGAGGTGTAGTGAATCCTAGTTCGTTTAATGGGATAACAGGAGTTAGCCTAGCCTCTGGTTTGCAGACTCGTGCCCCCGTCACCTAGTGACTTTTAACCTACTTAGCTTGCTATGTCTTAGCCCATTTAATTATTTATTTCTTCTAAGATTGCTGCCTTGTTTATAGTTAGGCCACTTGTAATGAGTAACATTATCAGTGTCACCGTGCCAAGGCGTCAAGATCAAGCACCAAAGACAAATAAACAGTAGGTGTTCACGCGTAGGGGTTTTCCCTCTCTATACTTTTGAGGGATTGATTATATTAATTACCGTCCCAAGCATGTCTGTTATCTATTGTTTAGGAACACACCTACGTCAGGGGTCCTTGTAGATCTGTATAAATACATCACACTTTAGACAGATAATCAGAGGGATTCCGACCAGAGGGCATCGCCACCATCGCTGATACCGATGCTGCAGTCGTCTTGACGCTGACCCATTCTTCGTGTCCCTGCGGAGTCTGAGATAGAGACCTCATTCCAAGGTAACGAGGGTTGGGGGCTCCTCCCATGGACATGGCATTGGCAGATTAGGTTTAACAAACCCAGCTCTCCTTTAGGTAGGAGGTTAGGCCTTTCACATTTGGGTATTTGGGCATACTACATCTCGTATGTCTTTTATACGTATGGCAAGATGGTGGGTGTCTTCGTAATAATGACTCTCGTCTTCACAATTCTGTTTCTTGCATTATTCATTATCCTAATCATTGCAGCCCATGCAACGTATCGCAAATTGCAGTTATGTTAAATAAAAACTATTGAAACTCTACTGCATCTTTGTCATTGCCTGTGTTTGTATGAGACATGATATATCTGCGAGAAAGGGGTAATCTCCGTTTAACCACGACACTCCCTGAGATATCTTATTCTCGAGTCCATGCGTAACGGCTGCCATAAATCACCTTTTACTATTGTGTTTCTGGTGAGGTGCTGCTAGTAAGCCGGTAAGGTTGGGACAACAGTTGCGACTTGTTGTAGGAAAGGCCTAGTCGCCTACAGACAAAAGTACTGTCATCCTTAAACCAGCAGTCTTGCTCAGAGCAAGAGTCCAAACTATGACATGGCGCCACCAACGATGGTGTTTAGGCACTAATTTACGGATACCCCGACTATCACTGTCTCACAGACAACAGGTACCCTAAGTACCATTATACGGAGACGTCCGTGGTCTTTGGGAGAATCCTCCTCAGCTGAAAAGGTAACACCTGATTAAGCTGTAGGTTGTTCGAGCTCGAACTCATAAAAGGACTTTACTACCCATTTTTGGTGTTCCATTTTTCTAAAGAAATATGGCTGACGCCATTGACATTCCTGAAAATGCTAGACAAGCACTAACACAACATTTATTAACGCATGGCCTTACAGATGAGGGCGGGGATGTTACTCTGATAATAGAAGCTACTGAAGCATACCAAACAGAATCATTTTACTGTTGGGTCACCTTTCCTGAGGTTGACCAAAGAACGCACACATTCCACACATATGAAATTGCAAACGTACCTTTATCATGTATCATGAAATATCGCTCACATACCAGGAGCATCAGAACTGGTTCGAAGGCGCCCTACCACATGTACTACAAAGAGAGAGGTTAGGTCCCTTAAGTAATGATGGACCTACATGGCCTATGTTTGCCACATACACGCCTCACCCATGCATACAGAATATGCCAATAGCAGATTTACGAATTTTATACAATGAATTAGTGACATTATATAGACGATTAGTCCAGTTCGTAATGCGAACATTGAACACAACACCAGCGCGTCCAGCACCGCCGGTGGCTGGTGGTTATCAATTGGCTACTGGGATCAATCCACAAACAGTGCATACTATTACGGGTAAAGTGCCCACGGAACGGGAAAAAATACCGTTCTGGATTGCCCAGGAAACAAATCAGCTGGAAGCTGTGTTTCCCCATACGGGACCACAGGAAAAACATAGATTGCTCACTATGTGCTTGCCTTTTGGGATGGTTCCCTCGGTGGATGACTGTGCCACATGGGGTACAGTCTTCGCTGCCATATAGACTACCACACATGGTACCCCGACACTTGCCAATTTACCGGAAGTGTTAAAACAAATACAAAATGAGCTTGGGGCTGCACCAGCCCTGGATTTGGGGATGAAATTAATGCGTAACTTTGACGCTGTATCCTCAATAATACTCAATAATATTAAAGGGGAAGCGGTAGCATTGGCAATTCGCCAGCGTCTTTGGGAATCTCCACACCAGGAACAAGAGAGACAGCTACCGAAAATAATTCCCGATACCTATACTAGTATAAGACGAAATAGTTTGGGAGCCAAACCTAAGAAATTGGAGTTACAAGGTACCGGCCACAAGGAGGGTACAAAGCAGGCACAAGAGGGCTCTAAGTAGCGCTTGGACAAACAAAAGGATTTCAAAGAAAGAAGAAATAAGAGAGCTGATTCTCTACAACCGGAGAACTCCGAAAGGAGATATAATCTCAGAAATAGGGAGAACATTAAAACTTCAGACAGATATAGTGATTCATGTCCCTCTCGTTCCTTTCAGGACGCACGGGATAGACGTAGCGAGAGACTGGGCCGTCAAGATCGACGTCCGGAATATGTGAAAGAGAAGAAAGACTCACAACAGTCTACCATTAAAAAAGAAGAAAAGACTCCTCAGCAAAAGCCACAGTTTAAAAAGAAGAAGTTGGCAGCACTGACAGTTAAAAATGCTAGTAAAATTGAGAACACTGTTGAGGAACAAGAAGTGGGCAGTGACTCTGTTAGACAGCGCGGCAGAAGTCACGATATGTCGCCAGAGTCTGAAAGATCATCTGGATGCGACAGCAACTAGCGATTACATCGCGGTTGAAATGGCGGATGGCCGCGTTCTCCCCCGATGGGGTTTATGATTTAAAAATTCAGATAGAGGGAGACGTGGAGCACACTATTAGTGTAATATTTTGGGATGAACTTACTAGTGATATCCTATTGGCCGAAAGAGACTGGCCACCTGAACACGTCCGCAAGCTCCCGCATGGGGAAGATGTAATTTTGCCTTCTTTCTCCGATCTTGTTCTGAAAGCAGCAAAAGAAGGCTATGCTGCTGAATGGGCTTTAGCGCAGGCACCTGCGCTATATCGCAATCATGTAGGTTGGGGCAAGGAGTCTCCTTGTCATATTATTCCCGTTAGGTCTACACCCCAACCGCAGCCACAATATCCTGTCAAACATGAAGCAAAAGCTCTGGTGAGGGAGATCCTCACCCAACTTGAGTACCAGGGAGTAATTGAGCCCTGAACATCTGCAATGAATAATCCCTTATTCCCTTTGCAAAGCCAGACCATTCATATAGAATAGTTATTGATTATAGACACTTAAATAGTCATACACGCACGTATGCTATACAAAATTCACACAGCACAGCACTGATAAACAATATAGTGCGTAAAAAATATAAAACAACATTAGACATATCTAATGGATTCTTCTGCCAGAATTTAGCACATGAAAGTCGGGACCTGAGTGCATTCTCCTTTGACTCTCAGAAAGGCTTTTGTCATTTACCTCAAGGCTATAAAAACAGCCCAGGACTATTTTCAGCCGGTATAACATCAATATTACATGATATTGATTCTGAGGCGTTGTCCTATGTGGATGACATATATCTCACAGACAACGTCCTCGACATTCATCTTGCGACGGTCAATCGGATCATTTTGGGATTTGCAGACCTCGGTTACATATTAAATTTTAAGAAGAGTAAAATAGCCTTTCTTAGCGTATTATTCCTGGGATATGTGCTATCAAATGAGGGGAAGAGCCTGGCCCGCACTTTCTAGAGAAATGTGCTCAACTACAACCTCCAAACACACTTAAGAAATTACAGTCATTACTGGGTTTCTTCAATTTTGGCAGAACATACATTCCAGATTATGCACAATGCATCAAGACACTTTATGACTTAGTTCAGCCCAATTTTTCTAGCAGACACTGGACAATTGAACACACACACATCCTTAGGGACATGCAACAGGACATGCTAGAAGCTAAACCCTTACACACATGTGACAATAAAACAAACTTGGTAATCAGAATAATTGCTGGTGCCATTGAATTTACTTATGTCACCTTTAATGAGGATGACACGGTACCCATCGCAAATGAATTACATTCATACTCAAATGCTGCACAACGTTTTGCACCTACAGAAAAGATTCTGACGGCAGTTCAGATGGCCGTCATTAAAGAGAGGTAACTTGCCCAGGGGAAACGTATTATTGTTGTCTCCCCGGTGCCGGCCCTAGAGGCTGTAACCAAAGCAAGCGTTCCTAACGCTAAAGCATTACATCCACGTTGGATTCAATGGGCAACGTCTCTGACCGCCACTGATGTCAATTATATATTCGATCCAAAACTTCAGACACAAGAATTTCTCCAGTATGAACAAGAGTACCCGGCTCCTCTAAATATCTTGCCACTAGACAGCTACCATACTGTCGTATACACTGACGGTTCGGAGCAAGCGGCTGTAGGTGCTAAACATCAATACTCGGCAGCTTGTGCAGCCGTGAGCGGAGTGATGAAAGATGGAGTTTTCCACCCTCACAATACCTACATGCAGACCTTAGGGGACTGCACAGCCCAGTTGGCTGAGCTTAAAGCTCTTATTCTAGCACTCGAACATACTGAGACAGGATGCCAGACTTTGATAGTCTGTGACTCATATTACTGCGTCCAGTCATACAACGAATATCTCAATCATTGGAAACTGAACGGGTTTAGAGATTCTAAAGGGAGCACCATTAAACACAAGACATTGTGGGGGAGGGTGTCGCTTCTGCACATGCTGGTATACAGGCCACGACAACACTCCTACAGCAACGATTCTGGTGGCCTGGTCTATGCAGAGGAACAAAGCAGTATGTCTTTTGCTGTGACATTTGCCAGCAGATCAAGGTCTCTAATATCAAACGCCCACCGCAGACATCCCTCTTAGTGTCCAACAGGCCACTACAGTGTGTGTACCTACACCATTGTGGTCCTTTACAGCCTGATGGTGCATACAAATATATTTTAGTCGCTGTAGATTCTTGTTCTAGATTCCTGTGGGTATGGCCACAGCGGTCGGCTGACGCCCGGACTGTTATAAAAGATTTGCTGATCTTTATCGGTACATATGCGGTTGCAGCATTCCATTCGGACCAGGGCCCAGCATTTGCCTCTAAGACATTCAGGGACACCATGGGGACGATGGATGTTGAACTCCATTACTCCTCACCATACCATCCCAAGGGAAATTCGGTTGTGGAGAGGCGGAATCATGATCTAAAGCAGTCCTTAACAGCTCGAGTATTAGGTTCAGGCTGCAGTTGGTTACACCACCTATATGGGGTCCAGAGAGCACTGAATAATCTGCCAAGACGGTCCTTGGGGGGACGCTCTCCATATGAGGTTCTCTTTGGGATACCTATGTATGTCCCAGATCTTGATGCCCCTGGTATGGTGGCAGCAGAAACACCATTTGACATAAAAGAACATCACACTGTTTTACAGGAGCTTCAACAATTTTGTGATGATAAATCATCTGCAAGTGCTGCCACCTTAGTAATAAGGGATTTGGCGAAAACTTTGACTGGCTGGATTCCTAAAGTTGGGGATCTGGTTCGTGAGAAGATCGCTGTGAAGAAGGAGTTCGGTCCATCATACAGAGTACCTGTACCAGTCTTGGGAATACAAGGCACCAGGACTGTCATCTTACCACCACTGTCTGGTTCTAAGACAAGCAGATTCATCTCCATTGATGACATCAAACTACACCATGTGGCCGATCCTTCACAGTAGACCAGGAGGTCCCTTGGGTGGTTCCCGAACCCCTCTCACTACCCAACAGGACATCCATCTACATAGTAGGATGAACATCACTACTACAGACTATGCAACAATGTCAACTGCTGTTCCGGACACCTCCTCTACCATGGGGAGGGCGGAAAATGAACTCTTGTTGGTTCCAGTCACATCTTCAGTGACCAACCCGCTTCAAGATTTAGCTGTATTTTGCACAAACACATCACCGACTGATGACGTTGTCTACCAAGAGCCTCCATGTGAAGTGGACCAGAGTACACCGGCTCCTGTGTTTGCAGAGACTGTCTCTGGCTATTTCATTGACATTGATGATTTTTCTTCAGATTCATCCACTACTGTGATTGACAATGTTGCAAAAAGTGGTAAGCTGTATCGATGGCTTAAAAAGAACTATTTGAAATACCCATGGAACTACTTGTATTTCTGTTTGACATTTTTTGCATTATTTTTATGGATTGGTTTTGTGACTGTTTTCTTTTTGCTTATAAATGGTCACTATATTCCTGATCGCTCCTCTGTGGAGCCTGTTGATGAAGTTTTAACACCACATCATTCTTCACATAAGGTCCGAAGAGATTTGTCCCCTGTAAATATTACAGCAATACCGATTACTGATGGGATTTTGTGGGAAAAAGTTCCATTCGATATATACGGGCCTACAGAAATTATTCAAATACCATATGTGTTCAAAATTTCAATGACTGATGTAATTACACCTGATGTTGTCTCTGATGATTGGGATGTCCAAACAGTTGATTCCATGCTGACTGAAATGAAGGACTATTCCGCTTTTGAAAGTGATGATGTATTTGATTATACAATTAATTATGGGGAAATGTTCTGCCATAACAATTGGGGACATTACTACCTACACCGTGCCACTAGATACAGGCCAGTATTGAACTACACATAGTGGGAACACTGTTCTATACCACTGGTGGGGAGTCCAAAGTATTATAGCGATAAATTTACATACTTTTCTGGGCATGATACAAGAAAAGCAGAGTCATATTATTTTAAAATACCTCCGGCACAAATTAGGAAAATTTTGCTAACTGATACAAAACTGATTTATTCAGATCCCTTTGTTTCCAGGCTCGCAGTTGAGGGTTACAAATACTGGAAGAGCACTATTGACTTGAAAAGTGTATGGGGAACACAAGATTGGCAAATACAGGGTAGGGAGGCTTTATTTTGAGCATGCCTGATTCCTGTGCAAATGATTTTCTTAAATGACATTGTTCAGCAGACATCGTGTCTGGGGTTAGTGAAAATTAAGGATCTGAACACACCCAGTATCCCTACTCTGGCAAGGTTTAAAGATTGCCAACACTTCCTTAATATCACAGAGGAAAGGCTAGACGCTTTCCAGTCCCGGCGGGTGGTTAATATGGCCCACTGACACTAATGAGTGTCAAGCACGTTTTTTGAACTCTTAGTTTTTTTTTCCGATTAACAGGCCAGACCCTCGCTTTATATCAGGTCAACATACAGGTATAATTCCAACATACAGTGTGGGTAAGCTGTGCCAGCGATGGGTACAAACGAACACGTTAGCCGCAGTTAAGAAACATCTGAACACTCTTTCTGAAAATATAGACTTGCAGGATTTTCTGCTGGGTCCTAGGAAACAGCGCTCTAAAAGGTTTTTATATGCTATGTACAATGAAATTTGGAAACTTTCCCAGATTGAGGCTGCTGCGCGTTTAAGGCAATTAGATAAAGAAAATTTAGAAAAAACATTAGCTGTTGTCGACAACGGCATGAATACACTGTCCAACAGGATTTATTCACTATCAAATATAGTGTTGTCTGCTATTGATATCACTCAGACAGACTTGTCCCGGTTATATCATGGGCAAACACAGCTACGTTCCATCATGCAGCTAGGTTGGACATTACAGACACTGAAAAGGTGGCCGCATTCCATGGAAGTATATGAATGGGAGTGAATTCTTCACTGCTTTTAATTTTTCCAAGGAACAAGCGACAATGGCTAAAAGGGAGGCTAGTTTCACCATGCTTCACGTAGAGAAGTTAGATAAGTTGCCCTTCACGGTAGCAGAGAGTCCTTCAACTATCTGGCTCTTACATGGCATCATTAATTTACCGATTTCGACCTTTCGTTCCTTGAGCTGCCTGAAACATCTTGCAGTGGGAAGATATGAGCAACTAGGAGATAGCTATATTAAGGAAGAGTGGGAGTTGCCCTTTGACTATAGATGTCTGAACGGCGAAAAGGAGGTCTTTCTTAGCGGAAGCAAATGTGAGACTGCTGTTCGTCATTCTATGATATGCAAGCAGGTGTCTCTTCACGGTCTTTGCATTGCGGGGGTCGCGAATTTGGCCTGTTTTCTGAAGGGTACTCCCGCCCCCTTGATTAGCCCGGTATTTCATGTACTTTCCAATGGAAGTTATGTGGTACTGAATGATCAAAGTTGTTGCGGTATGCGACCAGGCATTGCCTACGCAATCTCAGTCTCGAAGGTCGTTACATGTTGTGGACATGTTTTGTTTCACCCCCACACGAGAGATAAAAGTATCTGACATGTGGCCCCACATAGATATTATTAATGTGAACTATGACAAGCTGAGTAGGCTAAAGGCGCTATTGTTTCAAAAACAGGTCGCCTTGACATCCGCGAAGGAGAAGTATGCTCTCCAGATTGCGAGATCATCAGCCGAGATACAATCCCTTCTAAATACCAACTTCCCCAACCACTTTGGAGAACTGGTATCCATATTATTCAATGCTTCAAGCACCAATGGGATTGTTCATTTCTTTAAGGCTGTCGGGTCTGGTTTTGTGTCCATCTTCCAGACTGTCTTCGGAGTCATCCCATCAGCCATCCATTCTCTCTTTTCAAGTGTGTTTGGTGGCTTTCCGATTATTTTGCCTTTGATTGGCGGACTACTACTGCTATTTTTTCTGATTCGCAGTGGTTGTTTCTTTCCAGCAACGCAGAGCAATGGAGCCGCTCCCACCAACTCCACTATGCCGTGAGCGCATGGTTCGGATCTTCGGTGCACCTTTGCTGTTGGAACTGGAGCATGACTGGTCGTTGTCATTTTGGCCCCTTCTCTGGTGCGTACAACCAGTCTTCCGCTGCATATGGTGTCTCTTTGAACATCTGCCTATGGTCTGTCTTGCTGTTGCACCGACATCTCCTGTGGACCACGAACTGCTGATGTCCCAGATGAGGGTTCATACACGGTCATGCCCATTGAGACTGAGGTTGCTCCACAAGGCCACCTATGAGCCTTCCGTTTTGAGATCTACCATGGATGAGGACACTGCAACGGATAATGATACACCAGGAAATACAGCTCACTACTGCTCTGTGGATCCGTTTTTCCACCCAGCACTCGACTTAACATCAGATGATGTTGACTCATTTTTGAGGTCCTTGGTTGGTGACTTCGATGACATTCTTCAAGATCATGCGTACAGCAAACAATTTGATGAATTGACTTGCCATTCCCGATTCCAAATTATGCATTTAGATTGACATTTGACTTTGCACGCTGTGCTTGTCGTGGTTGACATTAACATCTCTGTATGTGTTTTAGCAGATTTGTTTTAATATGTTTTTAAACATATTCAAAAACATTTTTAGCTTGTTTTGCTTTCAGCTTTTTAGTTCAGAGCAAATTTTAGCATTCAGGGTCCTGTACCTTCGTCATACCTGTTACGGCAATGGGGAGGGTATATGAATCCTAGTTCGTTTAATGGGATAACAGGAGTTAGCTTAGCCTCTGGCTTGCAGACTCGTGCCCCCGTCACCTAGTGACTTTTAACCTACTTAGCTTGCTCTGTCTTAGCCCATTTAATTATTTATTTCTTCTAGGATGGCTGCCTTGTTTATAGTTAGGCCACTTGTTATGGGTAACATTATCAGTGCCACCGCGCCAAGGCATCAAGATCAAGGACCAAAGACAAACAGACAGTAGGTGTTCACACTTAGGGGTTTTCCCTCTCTATTCTTTCGAGGGATTGTTTATATTAATTACCACCCCAAGCATGTCTGTTATCTATTTTTTAGGAACACACCTACGTCAGGGGTCCTTGCAGATCCACCATCGCTGATACCGATGCTGCAGTCGTCTTGACGCTGATCCAGTCTTCGTGTCCCTGCGGAGTCTGAGATAGAGACCTCATTCCAAGGTAACGAGGGTTGGGGGCTCCTCTCATGGACATGGCATTGGCAGATTAAGTTTAACAAACCCAGCTCTCCTTTAGATAGGAGGTTAGGCCTTTCACATTAGGGTATTCAGGCATATTACATCTCGTATGTCTTTTATACATATGGCAAGATGGTGGGGGTCTTTGTAATAATGACTCGTCTTCAAAATTCTGTTTCTTGCATTATTCATTATCCTAATCATTGCAGCTCATGCAACTTATCACAAATTGCAGTTATGTTAAATAAAAACTATTGAAACTCTACTGCATCTTTGTCATTGCCTGTGTTTGTATGAGACATGATATATCTGTGAGAAAGGGGTAATCTCCGTTTAACCACGACACTCCCTGAGATATCTTATTCACGAGTGCATGCGTAACGGCTGCCATAAATCACCTTTTACTATTGTGTTTCTGGTGAGGTGCTGCTAGTGAGCCAGTAAGGTTGGGACAACAGTTGCGACTTGTTGTAGGAAAGGCGTAGTCGCCTACAAACAAAAGTACTGTCATCCTTAAACCAGCAGTCTTGCTCAGAGCAAGGGTCCAAACTACGACAGAGGATTAAGAAAAAATTAGAAAGGGGTTACTAAAGGGCATGCTAACACAAAACACACAGAGAGATAAGAGTACAATCATTACTATAAACAAAGTATATTTCTAATCCTACTATTACCCTGAAAGTGCTAAAACAGGCTCAAATGTATTCCAAAATGTACTCCAGCTGAGCTTTGCAGTAGGCCAAGCACCACATATAGCCAACCACTGGTGTTGTAACAGACTCCCATGGAAACACTGAGGGGAGGTTATGTAAAACTTACAACTAACAGGAAATAATATAAAGTAAATTAAATGTATTCCAAATTTAAAAACTACATATAATTTGTAAGTAATTTTTTTTAAATATAATTAAAGCTGAATAGCTATTTTTGATTTAATAATACAATTAAATTACATATTTAGCTTAGTCTAATATGTCTAAATATCAATAAACATAATTGACAACATGATTTATTTAGGTTTGGTACAAAATAAATACAAAACTGTGAACAAGACCGAGAGGTTGAAACGCGTTGGTGGTGTCTTTTTGTAAATTCTTTGGATATAAGAAATTAAACTCCTGGAGTGCAAGGAATCAATTGTTTGACAATTGTTTGTTTTGGAGATTGTGGAGGAATGGTCCCTTCCTCACGTTTGCACCCGTGAAATTTGCGCACTACAAGGTGGACCTTTGGACTGTATAGGTCAATTGAGGGGGAGTGAGAAACTTGGAAAGGGGAAACATCAGCCGCCCGAACATCAATATCTAGCTATGCAAGTCAGGATTCCTTGACTTGACTGTGAAGAATCAATCTGTGGGGTCCTAACGTATCAAAAGATCAATGTGGGGTCCACACACATGTAAATTGATGGGTTCCTGGCATGTCATAGATATATTATTAGGATTCTCACTCACAAGTACCACCTGCGGCATGCTTCATCACTGGATCCTCACCCAATACACCTACTGTATGTGTGTGTGGGCTCAAAGCAGTCTGCAAGCAGAGTATGCATGCTTCAAGGTGTTTGTTACTATATTTGCTAAAGCGTTGGTAATACCAACTATGAAGTGTAGTGATCAGACAAATCTTTTTATCCCGAAGCAAGCCTGCTGACTCTGAGTGGCATATAGAAGGTTGAAACATGTTGAGCCACTGATGTTATGGGTCATAACACCCGAAAACACCTTTCTGTTTTTAATTCCGCCAAAGGAACTCAATAATAAATCTGAGTTAGAATTTTGAAGGCAATTTTAATCCACACCAAAAATCCTTCAATCTGCGGTAAGAGCTCCGCTCACAAACTGCCAATAATGAAGGAATCACAATGGTTAAGGTTAAGGTTAACCCTCTCTTGTATAGCTAGCAACTCGTACACCTCACCAGCTCATTTCGAATCTAAAGGTGGGCTTCCTTTCCCCCCATCTCTTTCTGCAATGTGACATTGTCAGCCTGCCTTGATGTATGGAGTAAGATCATGTGGTGGTCAGTTAGTTTGAGATGCTTGATGCAGTCAGTTAGCACGAGATGGCAGCCTCTAAGGCTGACCAAGGATTTAGGATTCCAAATCATTTTACAAATGTGAATGCAATCCTGCCTTGTCTTAAAAATGTAATTGTGCTGTATCCTAACACTAAGTGAGTTGCTTCTCTTCTCTGCATCCCACATTCTCAGCCTAATACGGACTTATCCTCCCCTCCCTGATTATCTTACTGAGTTCTCATCCCACCTTTAGCTGCAAAGGCAACTGCATTATCTCTTCTCTCAGATTTGGAAACCTTGGACAGGTGGTGAGTTAAAAATGCTATCACTAGCACCTTAAGGACACTGCTTTATTTCCTGCACTGTATACCACAATGGTTGATAATGACATGAAGCCAGGACACAAAGATTCAAAACTAGGTGAAAAAAGATCTAAACAGAAACCGTCAGTCCTGGGCACCCAATCAAATCTAAGCTGGACACAGGCCACGCTCTTGCCCTCATAATGGAAAGATTTGAAACATTTCATGTCCTGGTGCAATCCACAAAATCAAGTACAGATCTAATGCACTACTTGACAATTCCTGTTGGAAACTGGATTGCTGGGTCAGGGGGGTGAAATCGTACTTGAGCAGCAGCCACAATTTCTGTAAGAAAACTTCAAAGTAACCTGTGCTTGCTCCTCTGGTAGCTTGGCGCAAGCAGTCAGGCTTAATTTAGAGGCAATGCATAAAGTATTCATACAAGACTTAAAACAGTAATCAAGCGAAAACACAAAAAAGAAAAATCCCACACCAAAAATAAAGTAAAATATAATAAATTATTTGACATAAAAATCACAAAAGGCCAATCAGTATAACTGGTGATATACAGTTTTAAAGATTTAGGTGAAAATAGAGCCTAAAAGCACAAAGCACTAACTGTGGTTGTCTGGCCACGTCAGAATGGAAAAAACTCAAAAGTTCAGGTCAACCACGATGGCGTGTGGGCCAGATCCAGGGACAAAGATAGGAGCACTAAACAAAGTACATTAAAACATTTTTTTTCATATTGAAAACGGCAGCGTTAGCACGCGCTGTCGACCGAACACACATACCGGCGCGTTGATTCCCAGAGTCTGGGGAAATACGGACTGGGTCTACTAAGGCCGTCGCCACAGTGTATTTCCTATACTACGGATACACTCTACATGACAGTCTTTCTGCTTTGTAAGAGCATTCTTTCCTGTGAGATAAGGGACCCCATTTTCACTTTGATGGAGGACTCATTGGTCTCCCTGTTACATATTCTTCATTTGGAGTACCCACAGAAACATTTTGGTCCACCAAATGTCTTGGTCCTCAGCCTTGAAGAAGTCCGTGAGGACGAAACACGTGTTGGCTGTTACCGAATTCTCATGTATTCGTTATAACATATGGACATTAATATTGCTGTATAAATACTCAATCTTTCACTACTAAGGATTAATAATAAATTCCTCTACAAATCTAATCATCTTGGATCTTTCACTTAGGAGTGCCCTGGTTGCTCTGCTTGCTTTACATTAAAACCTTGTTTGCAGAACGTCGTGAGATCCAATATCGAGAATGCACAGTGCTGGGGTAGTTCAGTCAAAGCTGTGAGTTCTGCTTCATCAGTGAGGATGCCATTGACAATGGGCTTGTGATGTAAAAGCCTGTGATAGAGATGAGTCTCGCAGCAGTGGCACCAAGGAGACTGTGGGTTACATTTAAGGGTTTCACTTTGTGGAATTTCACAGGGTTATATGAAAACTATGCAAGATTCCACAAACTTCCACAAACAGGTGGAAACCGAAACCGTGTGCTGCGCACGCTGATTTTTAGTGCTGGGAGCTTGTTCTGCACTGAAAAATCTGCACAAATTGCCCTAGGTGGAGCACCAGAGGGCACAGCTGCTCGATTTGATTATGCTGCCGCTTGAGTAGCTCATTTGATGCCCTGCTAGCACCTGATAATCATACTAGTGAATGCCAATTTTCACTTGTGAACTTACTGCTGATGAGCCACACACAAGAAAAAAGTATCCGCCACACAGCAGTTGGTGGACTTTTTCTGGAGCTCCTCATTACAAGTGTAAGGCAGAGTAGCCAAAATTTCACCAACTCCACTGACAGAGATTAACTTATCGCCCACTCCTAGTTATGATGTGATTTTCAGCATTATAGATGCGTTGTGTTGTGGATGTTAAAAGTGGCTGAGAGGTGATGGCATCCCACTGCATCGGCTCTGCTTACAGGACTGCATCTGGGGTGCAGAGCACCTTCTTGCCCACTTCCAAGGTTCCAGGGCTCAGGTGTCACCACTTGGAGGGCAATATTCACACCAAGCAGAGTCCATGTTCAAGATGGTTGGAGCCTTTTGTGTCCCTGGAGCGCTGATCAGGAGGCTAGTCAACTAGACCCTTGAGTAACTCTGGTGGTCCTAAGATCAAAATGTAGGTCCAGTCCTTCTCACAAAGGCAGCAAGACAGCAGGGCAGCAGAGCAACAGAGTAGCAGTTCTTCTGGCAGAGCAGTACAACAGCCCATCTGAGTCTTCCACAGATCCTGAAGGGGACTGAAGAGTTCGGTCTGATGGTCCATTACCTATACTTGGTGCCCACTTTGTAGACAAGAAGTTTCTTAAGGTTTCCACCCATAGAGGAGTTTAGAATTTCCTCTCTCCCTGCCATGCCCCCAGTCTGTCTCGGTCACAAAGATTAGAGTCAAAATCAGTTATGAGTGTCCCGGGGAGAGCCTTTGTGATGTGCAATGTGATAGGTGACAGCTCCTCCCCCTCATCAAGTCAAAGATGGCAGATCCTGCCAACACCTATTTCCCCTTTGTCTTACTGTCTGCGAGCAATACACAAAGAACAAATTCCAGCTACGTCCAGCTACATCTAGTCAGGTGACCCAGAAAAAGCTGTAGGCACCAAATCGTTATAAAATGAAAATGCCAACTTTCTAAAAGTAAACTGTAAAGTACACAATGTTCATGGAGGAATCATTTGCATACAAATATTTCAGCAATATTAAGTACTATTGATGTGATTAACCATAAATCAAATTCCATAAATGAATAAATCTTCAGACAGCATGCAATTCGTTTCTGGAGAAATGAAGAATATTGATATATTCACTAATAATATGTTCATCAACATAGCAAAGCAACAAGGATAATTTTTAATGTTTTTATACAAACGCGCTGGTGACCCCTCTAGTCCACAATCCCTTTACATCCAGGGGCCTGAAGGAGAACACCAACCCTCCGACTCTCCAACCACAAAAAATGTGCGTCCTATGCAGTCTTTGAAACAACCAGAAATCAGCCCTAATGGACTCCAGCAGCTCATGCAATGAATTGTGTCATGGAGATATAAGGTCGACATTTCGTTCTCCCAAGGCTCAAACCATCCATGAGACCATCCTCAAGACAATGTGTCAAAGTGGATTAAATCACAATAATTGTTGCAGTACAACACAATAATAACCCACATTAATGAAACGCTATACAACACTAAAAGGCAGCAGAAAACCAAACCATTCTGTACATGCAAGTGAATGCCCACTTACAAGGCACCCCAAAAAATAGCCTACAGAAACCTCAGTGTAAAACGTGCATTTTTCACATTGTCACAACTTGTAACACTAAATTTACACCAAAACGTGCATATACCTATACATATACATATACACACATACCTATATATATTTACAACATGTTTAAAGGAGTCAGCACAAGCACTTTAGCACAGATTAGCAGCAGTAAATTGTACAGAGTCCTAAAGCCAACAACAATGTGATCAGCAAACAGGGGTAGGCAAAACGTTTGGGGAAGAGTACCCTAAGCCTGACTGGTGTCACAACTCAATTTACAACACCCGGCACATGCACTATTTATACCCCCTCTAAATTTATAAACTAAAGATTCTATCCATCAATGTGAACAGCTTAAACCACACAAATGCCAGAAATCCCTGTATTAATGTCACAAGGCAACACAATTCTCCTACAGGAGACAAAAGTTGGACTTATAGAAGCCACTTTGTTATGTAAAAGCTGGGTGAGTGACCCGGCATTCACTGCAGCCCATAAGTAAATAATGTTGCAATTGGTCTCTTTTTTAGATCCTCTGGTCTCCACAGCATTTCACCTGAAATGGACGCATATGGCGGATGACTCCTAACCAGATTACAAAAGACTGACACAAAAATGTATGTTATTACCATATATGGCCCTAATAAACAAAATCCGCATTCTGGATCCAACTTAAAAAGCTCTCTTTCATCTCTACCAACTGAAGTTTAATCTTAGACGGAGATTTTAACCTCCTATTTGATGGAAATCTTGACAGAAACTCCAACTGCACCTTTAGATACAACAAATCCCACAAACAAAAGCTAAACATCTGTATTACTCGTAGACTGAATAATATCTGTAGACTAAATTTCGGATGGTAAGGATTTTACATTTTCACATATTGACTACATTCTGGTTGACAAATGCCATATCCCCAATGCCTCTAGCTCCTAAATTGATCTAGTCCTCATTTCAGACCATGCATATATATTGATTTCATTTAGTTATACTCAACAATAAAGGCAACCCAACTCAACAAAAACCAGGGTTAATAAACTATTCAACAGAAAAACAATGGTTCCTACTAGAAAAATATTTGTGAATATTAAATAAATAAAAAACAAAACTGCACAAAAAAGAATTGTGGTAGAATGTGACACAGAAGAATCAAGAACCACCATAACTGATCATTGCACAGACAAGGTTTTTTGAGGAAAGAATCAAAATATATTTATGACAATATATGTATAGCTTCTCATGTGAGCTGGAACCCCCAATCATTTTAGCCACACCACTAATACACGCTTGCGCTACTGATTAGTGCCTGTGGAGGAAACTGCACTTGAACATTTCAAAGAAGAACTGAAGGAAACAAAGGCTTTAAAAAATGAACTACTAAGTGGTGATGGGGTAGCAGAGGCCAAATAATTTCTAGAGAACTTGAATAAAACAATTGAGGAATACAATAGATTTAAACTTAAGAAAAGGACAGACAAAGTCACTAATGACATCAAAGAAATTCTCAAAAGAAAAGCATTTCCTTGAGAGACAAGTATTATTCGACATTCCCTGCACAAGATAGGCAACACAACATGGGGAGGTATAAGAAGAGTCAAGCCGTAATCTTTTCTGATTCTTTAGCTGGGTCTGATGATTCAGACCCACAGGAAGGACCACATCCAGGTCAACCTTTTTTATCCTGTTGTCACAGAGGAGCAAGGCATGGTACCAGTCTCCAGGGGGAACGCCAAACGACAAGGAGATTGTATGGATGGTGCCCACAGGGACCACAAATATATTAGTTGGACCTGAGGATACTAACTCACAGCACATACCAATCTTCAATCTGTCACAACATGTTCTTTCCTACAAAGAGATTAAACTGTTGAGCAAAGGACTGTCTTTTGTTATCACCAAACGGACTCATTAATTGACTTTCAAAACTGATTTGTTGACGTTTTTCCAGAAAATCAGCTTGAGATTGTTTTTTGTGGACCAGAGAGACCCCTTTGCAGATTCTGTAACAGGTCTGAGACCACACTCTACCTCTTATCCCAATAATTCTTTTATGCCGCCTCAGCTGCTCACCTTTGAGAACTTAGTCCTCAAAAGTCTTGATGCAATGAAATCTAAAAATAATTTTATCCCATTCAACATCATGCTTGCTGAAAGACAGGCATTATGGGCCTTGAAAAATGATAAATCTCTGATCATTAAACCAGAGGTGGCATTGTCCTCCAAGACTACAATGATTAAGACACTATCCTACTGGCACAAATTTCTGACACTAAGCATTATATCAGACTTACTACGGATACTTTGGGAAGAATTAAAAAATATATTTTTTGAATGTCACCATAAGGTATAAAGAACAGGGATATATTTCATAAATATACACACCTCTCCTTTACACTTTACCTAAAGTGCATAAGGATCTTAGTAATCCTCTGGGGAGACCCATTCTGTCTGGTTGTGGGTCCATTTTGGAGACTTTGGGGAAATACATCAACTTCTTTATTCAGGACTACATGCCCCTACGGGATACGTATATAAGGGATAGCACCTATATCATCAATCCTATTCAAGGCAAGCCTTTCGATATTGACTCTCACTTACTGGTCACATTGGATATAGGTTCATTATACACACATATACCTCAGAAAGGCAGTATTAAGATCAGTGATAACTTTCTCGATAGGCAACCACAGCCTATACAAGTGCCTATTGACTTTTATATAGCGCTTCTCCATATTGCATTACAGCACAATAACTTTAAATATGATGGAGTATTCTTTCAACAGTGATCTGGTACTTCGATGGGGGTCAATATTTGCCCCAAATCTGGTTAATATTTATGTGGATGATTTTGAACACAAGTATGTTTTTTCTGTTACAAATAGCTATCAAGCTAGCATCTCTTGTTGGAAGCGCTACATAGATGACATCTTTTTAATTTGCTCTGATTCTGAACATTTGTTTCAGGAATTTGTGGAATAGCTACATTAGGTACAAGATCATATTCGCTTTAGCTTTTCTACTAACAAGTCAGAGATTCCCTTCTTGGATTCACTTACTGAACATTGGGAAGGGAGGCTGTATACCAGCCAATATGGAAAACCAACAGAGAAGAAAACTCTGCTGTCCTATGACACTTATCACCCTAGAGCCCTCAGAGATGGCCTCCCATTTGGATAGTTTCTGTGGTTACGCAGGAACTGCTCATTGAAAGAGGATTATTTCAGAGAGGCCCTTACATTGCAAAACAGATTTTTATCATAAGGGCACCCCAAGAAAGTGGTGGAAAAATTTATGAATTGGGAATGGTATAGTCCTAAGGAAGAACTGTGTGTACAAAATCCAAATCATCCTAAGAGAATCTTGTGTACATTACTACATTTTGTCCGCATACAAGTAAGATTTGAGAACTGGTTAATAAAATTTGCCATATTCCGGTAAGCTTAGATGGGAATGGACAATTGCCTATGTTTGTCTTCAAGAAAGGGAAGAGTGTTACAGATCATCTTGTGCACTCTTCAACTACTAACTCAGTCATTATGAATACTAGGACCTTATAGTCTGCTTAGAGTCTTCCACCTTGAATGGGCCATCAATGTGGTAGCTGTGTGGCTTGTATACTTACTCATGATACAAAAAGCTTTGAACATGGCTCAGTGAAAACAGAATTGAGGTTTTTCTCAAATTGTAATTCCAGAAATGTAATATATGCTGTATGGTGTCCTTGCAAACTAATTTATGTAGGACAGACTTCACAACCGGTCAAAACGTGCATTTGTCAAGATCTAAGTTGAATCAGATGTGCAGTAACTAATGCCCCAATGGTCTCTCATTTTCTAGAAAAGACCCACACTACAGATGATCTAAAATGACATGTTATTGATAAGGCTTCCACTCCAGCAAGAGGTGGAAATCCTATGAACCTTCTTCAAAACATGGATGTAAAATGGATTGAACATTGTAACTCCGTAGAGCATAGACTAAACACAACAGAGGAATAGCCCTCATATGTGGCAGAATTGAACAACTGATATCACCCCTCAAATTTATGTGTGCATGTTAATTTCCATACTGTCTCTTGTCATCTTTGCACATAGTCATTATCTTATGATCTGAGTGATATTTATAAATATTGCAGAACATTCCTCGACAGAATTGGAAATAATTTTGGCACAATTATGTCTCTTGCCCTTGTGTGACCTTGTGATTCTGAATGTTGGAATAGCCAAGAAACCATATTTATATGGCTGTTTAATCATTTGATTGATTTAATATGCATTTCTTAGCATGTTTTGCCCACATCTTTCACATACATTCTTTTTTGTTGTGAAACTTCCATTGTTTTTTAGCCTTCTTTTCAATCCCTTTATCCTTTGGGGTCTATAATAGTATCTGATTGGTAGTCAGCACGCTCTGCATGTTCCTGTTCTTCTGCCTTTCCCTGTTGTATAAAGTTCCATTACATTATGCCCTTGGCTTACTGTTGCCATTTTTCAGCTTAGTCCATGGCACTAGATACGCATTTTTGTAATTCAGCCTATTTATTTTATATTAATTCATTCTCTTGGTTTATACACAATAAATAGTGTATCTTTATCTTTTCCTCGGCTAGTGCACATATGCATAGATATCATTTCCCCTCTGATTTCAACCACTTTACTAGCATAGGGCGCTCTGGTATTTCCTTCGTGTTAGCTATTGCTTGTGCTTTGATTATGCCCATGAATTACCCTGGAGTAGTTAGAATGTATCAACACACATGCCTTCAAAACAGTGAGAGAATGCCTAAATTAAGGCTTTGCTTATTGACAAGGGCTGATTAGTTTAATATTGTCTATTGCATTGTCGGTTGCAATCACATTCCCAAAATGCACACGCTGGACTCAATTGTCACACCAGGACTGGAAGCTCTCAGCCTCCATGGAGATGGGCTTCCGTGTCCCCACTGGGCCACGGTATGAGGGAGCCACTACTCTACAAACCTCGCTTTTCCAAATTGCCATTGTATTTGGACGGCGCACCACGGTCCACTCAGTCCGAATCTGCTGGTTGCAGTGAGGCTGGATGTTGCAGCCTGCCTTTTTTGTATTTCCTGATACTAGGAAATTGTCCTTGGCGTTCTCTTATCTACGGGAAAAGTGTACCCAATTACATAATTTATTTTCAGTTTTTTTTACTAATTTACATAGACCGGCCGATACATAATGGGGTGAGTGAGGGGTTCCCTCCATATTGATGTCATGTTTCATACTTGACACACATTATTTTACCTTTGATTTTGTTGATTCTGTTCTTCATGAATGCAGTTTCTTCTTTGTGCTCTCTACGTGAGTATAATATTCTTTGATCTGAGTTGTTTTCACACACAATTGGTGGGGTGCACTATTAAATCTCTTCATGGATTCCTTCAGGTATGGTTTTATTTACTATTGCCTTAGCTGTCTCACTCTACCACATTGCTATTCCCAAATTTCTTTTATTTTTATGTTCAATTCTACATTCTAGGTGTTCCTATCATTGAATTGTCCTAATGAGAACCCATATCCAACAGGTGGTCAGAAAGTCATCTGCTAGTGACAAATGAGCCACTAGATTAGACCCTCTGAATGCTAAGAGGATAATATGGACATTGTGATTATTTTGAAGGTCATTTGTTGAAAATTTTGAACCTACTCCTTTGTACTTTTCTGTTATAATTTTTGCTTCTACACTAATGTTTTGTAATGGTTGCGGGTCCCAGCTCACATCGAACACCATACATATATTGCCACATATTTATTTTTATTGTTTACACACAAATGAACGTGTCTGTGCAATGATCATTTATGCCAGTTCTTGATTTTTTTCTGCCACATCCTACAACATTTATTATTCATGTGATTGTGCTTTCTTTTTGATTTAACATGCACAATTATTTTTTCAATAGAAACCATTGTTTTTCTGGCAAATATTGATGCCATGTGGCATTCCATCCTGAACCGAAATCATGTAAAATGAACAACCTTCTTACCGAAGATCCCACACTCACAGAGGTGGACAAACAAAAAATCATACACTATTCAGATTATAATATCGACTCTGGCCTAAATCCCCAAATAAGTTGGGACACCCTTAAATCCATTATCTGAGGTTACATGTTCAAACTTATGTCAAGGAAAAACAAAGTAGAAATACTTAAAATAGAAAAATAGAAACTGGACAAAAACAAATTCCTTACCTGGAAATAAGAATAAGAATACGAATAAGAATATACAAAATCTTAAGCAAGAAATACCAATCCAATGAAATCTTCAGCACTAAAGCCTCATTTGATGTCAACAAAAATAAAGGTATCACATTGTGTGGTCTTACCAAACCTGGAAAGTTACTGGTACACTTCCTCAAACAAAACTACCTCCACCCAACAATAACATCCATTATCAAAAATCCAGGAATACCATCCACCAAAGGAGAAGATTTGTTTGCCTCCTTCGAACACTTCTATCTGAATCTTTACTCTAGTAGCAACTACACTCCCTGTGAAGTGTATTTACAATATCGCAATACCCTACCTATACCCAAAATAGATTTTAAAGCCAAATCCTCCTTTAATGAACCAATTTCACAACAAGACTAGAAAAGGCCATAAAACCTCTCAAGCAGGAAAAGCACCAGGTCCAGTCAGCTTCCCTGCCAGCTTCTACTGCACTTTGGCCCTAATCTTATTCATCGCCTCAGAATCCTCTTTTCCCACAATCTCACTCACTTCAAAAACTACCCCCTGTCTCCTCTTTAAACACAAGTCACAAAACATATGCAAAACTTCTCACCCTTAGACTTGAACATATTCTTAAATCACTCATACACCCTTTTCAAACTGGCTTTATAAACATTTCTGACATTTCATCTCTGACAACATTACAATTTTTAACCACGCTGTTGAAAAAGCACTCACCCTTACGAACCCGGCCTGCGCTATACCTCTGATAAGGTTCATGGTCCTTCCCACATGAAGCCCTAACTACTTTCAACCTCAGCTTCTTCTTTATCAAACTAGCACTTGCTCTATATCACAAATCCAGACCCAGAATGTACTTAATGGGAATCTTTTCAAAAAAAACTTTTCTACCAAGATACAAGACAGTGGGGCTCCCTCATGCACTGAACTGATACTATTCTCTCTCTCTCTCTCTCTATATATATATATATATATATATATATATATGGAACCCCTTCTTAATATCCTGAGAGACAATACTAAGATGCCAGGAATCACCTTCACCACCAGCTTTCAAAAAGTCACAGGACATCTTGCTATTTACAGACCATATAGAAACTGCCATCTCAGACATCTTATCAATGATTAACATTTACGCTATTGTATCTGACTATACCCTCAATAAGGAGAAAACGAAAATGGCTCTCTCAATATCACTGCAAGAGCTCAGTCATTGGAAACACTGGTCTTAAATGGATGCAAAAAATAGTAAGATAATTGGGGATATGGTTCATATGAGGCCTGAAAAACTCTATGTGACTGTAAGATTAAGGCCCTCCTAGATAGATAAATATTTAGATTCATTACCTGGTGGGGTTGAATAGATTTAATTAATCAAGATGATGATCTCTCCCCTTAATAACTTCCTCATAAGCAAGTTTTTTATCAATTTATCAGAAAGTTTCCTAAAAAATGACCTCCTTCTCAATGACTTCCTCATGCGCTCTCAAAAAAATAAAAATTGTCCTAAAAAATAAAAGCACCTAAATCACTCACTGGGTGGTCTCAACCTCCCAGGATACTGAAGATACCACTCAGCTTATATATTTAGGCAGGGGCTGTATTGGGTGAACTCTCCTTTCCTTTCATTGCCAACCTGGCTTCCAATATAGCAAAAAATAGTCTAGCCCCTTAATCTCACCTCTCAAATCACAACGAAAATCCTCACAGAACACTCCTACACAATCCTCTCCAGGATGACCCAGGTCCCTCGGAAAGTAGTTGATAAACTGTTGAATAAAATGAAACACTCCATGCTGGCTTCACTATACTATAACAACAATACAAGTAGAATGGGATAAATTTCTAAGAATTAAAGCCATCCTCTCCTAGCACAAACTCTCAACTATCGTTGGCCTCCCCCACTTAATCAACAAGTTGGCAGTGAACCAGACATATAGATCCTCATTATGAACCTGGCAGTCCATGGACCCCCAGGGCTGTGATGGTCTCACTGCCGCGGGATCGGCAGTGTAGACCGCCATATTACAACTGTGGCGGTTTAGCTACTGCCAAACCGCCACGTCCCCGCCCGTCCCGCCCCTTTACAGCAGGCCAATGGGCTGGAGGTTTCCACCTGGGGCCCTGCGGGAGTCAGATAACTGCTGAGGTTATTCCGACTCTGGGCACTGCCAGCATTTTCCTGGCGGTCTCATTGCCACAAAATGCTGGATGTAAGGTATCCCGAAGAAAGGAACATGCATCTTGTCACTTGGATACCCCCCACATATACGCAGGCATGCACCCACACATACAATCACACAAAGACACACCCCCACTCACACACACACTCACAACATTCACCCCATAGACATGCAGACATTCCCATACACATCATACACGCATGCATACACTCATCATCCCCCACCCCATCCCTCCAACTACATACGTACATTCACCCACCTGCACACACTCACTCACACACCCCCTTGCCCCTTACACATACACCCATGCACACCCCCATCCACATGCATACACACACGGATCACCATTGGCAGATTTGCACACACGCACAGACACTACCCCTCCCTCCCCCCCACATTCATAACACACATACACACACTCACACACACCCATTCACACCCCTCCACCCCCTCACCTTACGGATGACACTTACCTCCTCTGACAAGGTGCTCCTCCGTGGGGGGATGGGACCCGCGCTCCCACCACCGGCAGCACTCCGCCACCAGAAGACCGCCCCACAGAATTACTGGCAGTCTTTTTTCTGGCGTGGCGGTGCCAGCAGTGGAACCAGCCGAGCGCCCCCGACTGCCGTGATGAATGCCATCAGATATCCGACCGCCGGCGGGGCGGATATCCTGTGGCAGTCATAATACTGCAGTTGGAAGACCGCCACCACTGGCAGTCTTCCGGCGGCTGCAGCAGTCTTGGTAAAAGACACCAGCAGTCATAAGGAGGGCCATAGCCTCTAAACTCACTCAAGCATGTAACTTAATGAAGCCAATCCTGGAGAAATAGAATTTTATTATTTAAAATAACTCTACCCCCTGCCAAAATTTACTAGAGTGGTGGACAAACATGACAACTATTCAAATTTCCCTTTTCTTTGCACAAGGCACATTGTAGAACACCTACATGCCACATTGGACCCCATCCGAATTCTTTAAACTAGGAATTACAAACTTGGTCCTCTGCTGGAGCTGGGGAAAAGACATGAGGGATCCACAACATATGTTCCTGTAAGTTCTATAACAAATTTTGTTTTGAAGTCAGTGAACTGATCTCACAGATCATACACACTAAATGGTCTCCTAACCTTGCCTTGACTGCTTTAAGTGCTTTCCCATCTGAAATCACTCATGCTATAAATAAAGAAGAGCTCCTTCTGTTATATATACTTGTTTTGATTGGCCTTAAATGCATGTCACCGGAATTGTAATCTCTCGGCAAATTATCAGTTCACTCATGGTGGGGGGGGGGCGGAACGCAATTCATTAGAGGTGCTGATAATTCCCTAAACACATCATGAAAAATGCCTTGGGGAAAAAACAAAAAATTGTGAAATATTAGACAATAAACCCCTGACCGTATTCCCCCTCAAAGCTGACTTCTAGGTGGCCACCTAGCTCCTATCCACCCTGTTTTTTGCTTGCCCTTCCCTACCACCCCCTCCTACTTTCCCCTTACTCCCTTGCTACATGACTCTTTCCTACTCTTTCTCTTCACACTACAACTCTCCCTTCTCTCCTTTCTCTCCTCTCTTTTCTCATTTCCTGATTGTTTCTTTTGTTCATTTTGTCCTTTTTGATACTTTAGAAACCAGGTTGGATGTCTCTCCAATGTATATTTTATGGCTAGTGGTTTATATCTTATGCTCACTCAGAAACTACTCATATGTCATTCTTCATCTCCTGACCCCCCATCACTATATGTGTCCCTTTATGTTAATTATAACATGCTTTGAAATTAAAAATAACATTTGTTTAAAATTGTTTTACTTTTTTTTGCATACAATTTCTGTATTCATTTTTATAATGACAAATGTTATAAAAGTCCCCCATATTTTCCAATAAGGAGATGTCCACCATGGTGGGGGAGAATTCTACCGTCAGGTGAAAGCTTAGTAATAGTAAATGTAGCACAGTAAATTTTGTCATAGGAATTTCCAACCCCTCAATTGTCTTAAGTCTACATCAAGGTATAAATCTACACTCAGAAATGGTGAATAGCAAAAAAGTGGCGACTTACATCTAGGTCTGCTCATGAGTAAATCTATACATGCAAACTTACATTTGTGAATCTGGCTCCTAGTTGTCCCAGTGTGAATGGGGAATAACATATGTAACAGTTGCTGTGACTGGTTCTGCAGTGTGAATTCAACTTTCCACACTGCTTTGACTGTACAGATGTGACCAGGTGGTCCATAGAGGAATATGCATGTCTTAATCCCCAGAATCAAGTGCCATTTGTGCCCACCTCAGAACATGCAAATGTGCACAAATGCCATGTTGAAGTGGCAATGGATAACCCTCCCTTGCCTCAGGGAACAAGACATCATAAGGACATACACACTCAACCGGCAAGCCATACTTCACCTGCTGCACCACATTGAGCCACAAATCACAGCCAGCCTGCAGATCCCATACAACATACCACCTGTGACAAAGCTGCTAGCTGTCCTGAACATGCTGGCAAGTGGCTCTTTTCAAACAACTGGTGCCCTGGTTGTTGGGTTGTCACAGCCGCCATTCTCTGCTTTCATGCCAAAGGTGTTAGACACAATGGGGGTCATTCCGCGGGGCCGGGTTTGGCGGGAGCACCGCCAACAGGCTGGCGGTGCCCCGCAGGGCATTCTGACCGCGGCGGTTTGGCCGCGGTCAGAACAGGATAACCGGCGGTCTCCCGCCAGTTTTCCGCTGCCCTGGGAATCCCCCATGGCGGCGCAGCTTGCTGCGCCGCCATGGGGGATTCCGACCCCCTCACCGCCATCCTGTTCCTGGCGGTTCCGCCCGCCAGGAACAGGATGGCGGTGAGGGGTGTCGTGGGGCCCCTGGGGGCCCCTGCAGTGCCCATGCCAATGGCATGGGCACTGCAGGGGCCCCCATAAGAGGGCCCCACTTTGTATTTCAGTGTCTGCTTTGCAGACACTGAAATACGCGACGGGTGCCACTGCACCCGTCGCACATCCTCCACTCCGCCGGCTCCATTCGGAGCCGGCATCCTCATGGAGGGGTGTTTCCCACTGGGCTGGCGGGCGGCCTTTTGGTGGTCGCCCGCCAGCCCAGTGGGAAACCCAGAATACCTGCGGCGGTCTTTTGAATGACCCCCAATATTCTCCGTGACACCCCACCACATCAGCTTGCCCAACACCCAGCAAAAGCAGTAGGAGCTAAAACAGGGGTTCTACCAATTTCATGGCTTCTCGCATGTGCTTGGTGCAATTGACTACACCCATGTCCGACTTGTGCCGCTTGCAGCAACAGAGCACTTGTACCGGAATCGCAAGCACACGCATTCCAACAATGTGCAGGCCATCGTGAACCACTGGGGACTATTCACAAACATTTTGGCCAAGTATTCTGGGAGTGTCCATGATGCCTGCATATTCCGGCACAGTAGGATCAACGAACACTTCCAGGATGGACAATATGGAAATGGCTTACTTGTGGGTAAGTCAACAAACCTAGCAATATACACACAACACACCAACCCTGTAGGACACACAAGACATACACCACTATAAAAACACATGGCCAGGGTAACACAGATGTGCAGCTAACAACACATATGCACCATGCTGGAGTACAGTACAATCAGTGCACACCACAAACACTCACATGTACGTAACACACCTACAACTTGACAGGCACACCACGTGAAGGACAGGTGCAGATATTTATCCTTTGCCAACAGAAGAACTACACAAAACACTACAAGTGCTCACAGGTTGCCTACAACGTACTCTTCACACACAGTACACCAAGAAAAGAATAGCACAGCAATGTTAATGGCATACAAATGCACGTTACATAAGTCTCACATAGGCACAGATCCCTCAAATCATGTCGTGCAAGAACAAACATCAAATGCCAGACAACTGGTGCCAATACCAAAGACATCTCATCTACACATACCTGTCTTACCTGTAGTGTGCATATACATCTGCCTGACGCATTGGGTCACACACATAGGAATACACAATTAATGCCCATCACATACCATGAGCCAGATTTGTGAGAAGTGGCATCACACCTACTGTAGTGCCACCTTACATGTACCACTTACTGACCCCCAACACCATCATGACTGTACCATAAACAATAAATGGCCTACCATGGGGTAGAGTCACTGTTAGACAGTGCAACTCATAGATGCTATAGTGGGACCCTGTAGGAGTATAGAGGACATCAGTGACCTTACATGCACATTGCAAAGGGACACATTTGCTAAGTAGCTGAGCAACATCCTATAGCCTGCACTGTGCATGTGTTAACAGTATAAATGCTAAATCATGTTTTTGAAGATAGGAGAGACACTGGTAGTAATGTTGATCATCCTGAAACAATGTGATACACACCCTTGGACACCTGATGGCTGGCACAAACATCAGCTGCCACTCAGGTTCACTAAGGGACTTATGTAAGAGCCCCCAGTGACATTCTCATGGCCTGCTCTGTATGTACAAGTTTGAGGATCACCACTCTTATGTGACTTGAAGTCACATTGGAAATCAGCCACCCTCCAATGCAGCACTTAGTGTGGAAGGGGCATGCAATGTGTGTTGCTGCAGGTCTGTCACCACAAGATACATAGCATGATGATGCTGAATCAGATGTAGGTGTCACCTAAAACCTGAGGCAGTGCCAACATCAAACACTACCCCAGGGGTGCCGTTTGCAGGTAGCAATAAGGAAATAGACTGTGATTTGAACTCATATGAATGTACCAACCAGTGCATGCTGCATACTGCTGCACACACAGAAAGAACCAATTGTCAATCCAAACAGCATATGTGTAGGGAGGTGTCCCTTCCTGCACAGATACATCCACCTCCACAGGGCAGCTAGCCAAGCACCCTGGTGCAAGGTTGGTAGTGTCGGTGCACAGCTGCATATAAGCCACTGGCGCAGGGGACAACAAAGGGTTGCCTAGTAACATGTCACACATGGTGCATTCCTGCATAGTCAAAATATTGCAGCACAGTGCTGCCAATGTTGAAGCTGTGTTATGCATTGTCACTTACTTATTTAAATGGGCCTAAGTGTTGCACTTCATTTGTAATGACACATGTCAAAATGGCTAGGATGTCAAGGCTCTGTAGTGCTACCATGTTGCCACCACATCTGACACCATTGTGTTGTGAGGGTGTGTCATGTCCCTCTAATGATAGGACACTGATACATAGGTGAACCACACAACCATGGTACATACTGCCCATTAGTTAGGATTCCAAATCGTATGTCCCAGGTCTTTGGGACAATACTCAAGATGGTCATCTCCAACAACACAGTGCTAAGAAAACTTTGCCTAAGGCCAGGAACGCACACCATAGCACAAACACATATGAGTCACAACCACCTCAAAATTACAACTGCTATGCTACATGATGAACCGGTTGCAAGCCTTAACAACAACTTACTCCTATTATCTTTTGCAACGGATCAGGGTTATGGAAGACAGCCATGGATTATGACCCCATTTGCAAACCCAAGTATAGCAGCAGAGCGTGCATACAATGAGGGACATCATAAGACAAAGAATATCGTGGAGAGGACATTTGGCATACTGAAGTCAAGATACAGGTGCTTGGACATCACAGGAGGCTGCCCCCTATATACCTTACACATTGCCTGCAAAATCATCATGACATGTGCTATCCTGCACAACATATGTGTCCGGACGAATGTCCCCATGCATGACCAGGTTGATGACCTGCCTGTAGAGCAGGAGGAGGACGGTGGTGTAGAAATGGAGGGGGAACAGCACAACAGAGCTGCTGTGATATGCCGCAGACAGCACACAGTTGAGAACGTTTTCACTTAAGAACCACTTAAATCACCTTGTCAATTTTGTAAATAAACAATTCACTCATACAACCAATCCTGCTTTGGTCTTTTCAATCTCTACTACATTTGCCATAGGATTGTGAGTCTAACCTCAGGGAGCATGTTACAAATACGAAGTACTGTTTCAACATCTTATGTGATGTGAAAGATTGTAATGTCACCATCACAAACATCACTAATAACCTCATCTCTGGTATGTTACAACTGAAGGACACACTCTATGAATCACAACATATCTAGTACAACCATGTTGCCAACTTGTTCATCAATAGCTCATGACACACAACTACATTGTGTCCAAATAGGAAGTATGCAAGGGCCCCACACATGAGGTAGTGAATGTCCAAAATAAGAAAATTAGTCATGTTGGAACAGAACACTGTCACAACTCAGTGTGAGAGTTGCAATGGCTGCATGGAACATGAGTGACCATGGGGGGACATAATTGGTAACAATGGTCATCATGATTTGCCCAGGTATAACAAGTAATGGAAAAAGTTGGGCCTGCGCAGTATATCCTTGGCAATCTGTACTGCCACTGCCATTGGGCTCAATCATGACACAGGGTACACATGACCTCACACATTGCATGGACACGTCTGTATAATGCACTTCAGTATGGATGAGAAAATATGCAGCTAGGGCTGCAGGTCTACCACACAAAACTAACAACCATTGGTAAATGCAATGAGTTTAACCAAACATGTGTGGTCAAAACATAATCTGGGTGGAATGTAGGCAGCAGTATGTACCAAAGATCCACACATGTCAGATATATATATAGGCCACACACAAGTCTCCATAAACTCCAAATCTACATACGAAGACAGTTGTTGGGTAACATTTCCTAGGTAGCATTGGTTCATCAATAATGCTTGAGCTGTGTATGTAGGTTTAAATATTATGCTCTGTATGCAGTGTCTGCAGAGGGACGTCTCACTTGTATTGCAACAGTTCGACAGTTTGGAGAAGGAGGTGGCAGCCAATACAAATAGACTGAAATACATTAAGAAAACCCTCAAGAAGGCAAAACTATAAAGTGTCTTTGGAACTCTCACCTCCTGTCCCCTCCCTCCTCATTGTTATTTGTGTTTTATAGTGGGTTTTAGGGGGTTAGTATTGGGTTAGTGTAGGTGTGTAGTTTAGATAGGATAAGTGGATTTGGTTGGTGGGTTTTTTACTTTTTACATGTTAATTTGTGGGTGGGTGGGGGTCATGTTGGTGTGTATATGTGTTTAAAAACAAATATATATATATATATATATATATATATATATATATATATATATATATATATATATATATATGTATAAATTTGTTTAGATGTAACTAGTATATGTGTAGTTTAGTATGTGTTGTCCTGCATGTGTCTCGTAACGTAAAGGGGGCAGGGGGCAATGTTTAGAGTGTGGTGTTAAATGTGTTAGGTAAGTTTAGCATAGGGTAGTTAGGTTTAGTCATTGGTTAAGTATAGTTAGAATAGCTTAGTTTAGGTTAGGATAGGCTTTCTTGTTTTTTTAATTTAGTTTAATTATCAATAAACATTTTTGGATACTCCTTTACTTTTTGTGTCATATGCTTGTGTCTCAGGTTCTTCCCATGAGTGCACAGTGAAAACTGTGTATTGGCCCAGGGATTCCGTCCTGCCTCCAAATCCATCTCTTGACATTTTTATCACCTATTTACAAATGAGCTGTCACATGGGCAGCAACAACACATCTATTTGTCTGTGCATCTGCCATCCAGTGTATCCACAACTCAAGGTGACTATGTTTACTTTGTATTGGACAGGTAGATGTGGTAATTCAGCTGTCAGTGTTAGGGGCCTGTATAGGAATGTTGGGGACTGTGGCACATCTGACAACAGCCTACATTTAAAATCTATCCTGCAAAAGTGACCAGTGGCAATTACAGACGCGGTTAAGTACCTCTGTTTCACACCAATGTGTTCTACTGACGATATCGCCCGAGAACTGTTTCACAGCCAGTCCTGCCGTATGTAGTGAGTGAAGCATACATGTGTTCTACATTTTTTACATACTCAGTGAATTGCTTGTAGGGGATGAGACCAGCTTTGTCGTTTATCATGTAAGTACCTTGTGCGTAGATATGTGCCCCCTTATCCCTGTACAGACACTCTGTGACTAATTACATGGTTACACACATCACAATTCCTAAGCGTAGTAGATGTGTCGCAATACACAAAGACATGATGTTTGTGTAGGAGGTGTTTATTTACAAGTGTCATAGAGCAATATTTACAATGTCCAGGTCTGTGACCCCCATTAGTGAAATCTATACAATTGTGAAACAACACAAGTCCAAGGTTGAGGGACATGTCAAGAGACATGCTTGGGTGAAGTGTTGTTAAGTGTGGAGGAACATGATTTGCCAATTTGTAGGTGAGAGACAATGACAGTCCATAGCTGACAGGTCAACAGTGTGCCTTTGAAGAGTGCACATATCCAACTGTGCTAACACTGGCATGATTTCAAGCACAGGACAAAGGAAAACACTGGCCATGTGGCATGGGCTGGTGCTACCGTGAACTCTTACGAGTGAAGATGATCTGTTCCACAACTTCATCCTACGATGTGTGTGGTGTCTGCTCCGCCCTTGATGGTGGTGGTGGGGATGTAGAGGGGGCCACACACACTTCAGTGGTTGGTGATGTGGACTCCCAATTCCTGCCAGCTGCCATCTGTCGAACAACATATGACATCACTGCAGCAAGAAGGAGCTGGTGATTTTTCAGGATAGCAGCAACATCCCTTTGGTAGGCAGCCATGTCTGCCCTGAGGGAGGCCATTTAGCGGTGCATGGAGTCCAGCTTGTTCTCAATCATGCTGCTGCCAGTTTGGGAGGGCAGGTGTGATGGCCTTTCCCTCATGGCAGCAGGCATGTCCCTCAGACACTGCTGGACTCCATGCATTGTGGAGTGTTTGCCTTGTTTGGCTGCAGTCTGTTCATTGGCCATAGGAAGACACATGCACATACCCTCTAGGCTGGCTGCCATAGTCTGCATCCCCACCCACACCTCCTTGGCCAGCTCCTGCTGGACTCCTACCACTGTCCTCTCAAAGCTGGTCCCTGGGTCCTTGGAGTCCTCAGCTGTGTCCGTGCTGGCAGGTTGTACTATTGGGATGCTGGGTGGTGCATCTGGGATAGCTGCTACAATATTACTCCTCCTTGTAGCTGGAGGTGGTGTCTGGAGGGATACGAGGACTTCTTGGAGGCTCTCTTGGCTGATGGTTGTCAGCTGGTCATTCAGGTCATTGGGGTACTCCAGGACCGGCAGATCAGCAGGGCAGCCATCATCCTCTGCCATGAGATTGTATAAAATCAATCTTTCTGTGTTGTGGCAGTTGATTTGTCACGTCACTGACTTGCTATTGGAGGCTCGTTGTCATCTTAGTTCCCAAACATTGTTCCTGTACATCATGGTTGCAGTCTATCATCCCTTTGCCCCACGTGAGTGGCACATGAGAGGAAGCTCATGTGATGCAATTGGATGCGTCATATCTACTAGGTGTGATGTATATCCTTTTTGTGGCTTTACACCATCTTGTCATTGTCAACCATCCCTATGCATCCATTTCCATGGTGCGTCCTTGCAGTGGGTGTTGCAGTGCTCAAGCCACAGCACCACACATGGCAATATGCCCCTGTCCCAGAGTTACATGTTTCACATACACCTATGTGGACTGAAACCTTGCACCACCCCAGGGATGGCATTGCCAGGACACTATGCTCTTGTTACCATTGACAGCTCCACATGTTGATCTATGTGTAAGTGTGCTACATGGCACAGCACACATGGACCTAGCAGAGTTAAATTCCATCTTCTGTCAGTGCAGGTAGGTGTGCCTTCCTACACACCTATGATCTACCCCTCAATGCAGCCATCCTTGCACTAGGATACATGAGATGCAGCATGGTGGTAGTGCAGCTAATTTGACACAGGCACAGTGGTAGACCCAGGGATAGCCAGCAAGAGTATAATATTTTTGCTGTGTGCATCATTATGTATGTGACAGTGCCTGATGGTAAATGAGTTTATGGACCTAGCCAGTTAAGTGGAGTTGAACGTAGTCAGGGCCTCAAGCTATTTTGATGGTGATTCTGCAGGTAGTCATACTGGTCCCTCATTTCTAGTGCAGCAGTCTATTTGATCCATTAACAATGTGGTGCTAAGTGCCCTACAGAGCTACCATGAGCAGACAGATTTCCACCCGCGATCCCAACGTGTGACTCATCATGCCAACCGCAAAGGATGCACTGCACTGGCGGTCTTACCAACATCAGTCTTGTCCATTCAGTATCCCCCGCCCGTCAATGTGGAATTTTGCACCATTATGTTCACAGTCATACACCATGTGTTGTATGCGTGTGTTTATTTCCCTATTCCTATGTGTCTCACATGGTTGTGTCAGAGTAGTTGTGGGCTCAGCCTGTAACTGTTGTGACCTACAGTTTGCTATCTGTGGTACATATTTTCTGTAGTGGCACATTTCTGTTAAGCATCAAGATGTTTGGTTCCACACTACACCAGTTTAGTTGGTCTGGATAGTAGCATGTTTCCAGTGATACAGGACCAGCCTGCTATTCCCCCAGCGCCTGTTCAGATTATTTTTCCCTGCACCCAGGCGGCATTCTCACTGCATGATGGAGTAGTGGCTGCCTTATGTGGATGTGTTGTCAATGTGCGGGGTGGTGGTACTACCGGCCCATGTCTGGGTAGTGTTGGGACTTTTGCAATGAACTGTGTGCTGTAAGATGCAGGACACATGCTTGGGCAATGAGGCAAGGCAGTCCCAACATGTCTGGATACTGGTGGGACAGTTGCCATGAACTGTGTGCTCTAAGATGCAGCACACATGTGTTTGGGCAATGAGGCAAGGTGTTACTGCAAGTGCCACCACCATGACTTAACTCCAGGAATGGTATTGACTGACTACCTAGTCTCTGAAGACTTGGTCATGTTGGCAGGGTAAATAGGACTATATGCAAGGTATGTTGAGATGACACAACCAGAGGAACAGTCATTACACATGTCTTCCATCCCATGTGCTGCATGCGTGCATGTGTTATGGTGCATAGCACTACACCGGCATAGGTTCATGTGTAGCTTATGTCAGCAGGGTGCAACTTGCTTCATGTGCAATGTGTCTCTTTGTGCTCCTTAGACATGCTTTGTGTGAGTCCTTTGTGCCTCCCCGTTCTTGCACTTGACAATTTAGCATTAATTTTCCCTGTGCAACTTAGCCTGCATTTGTGGTATTTCCTGGTAGTCTGCACTGTCCTGCGATTCCAGTAACCAGTTCCTCCGGGATGACCGCTGCAACCGTCTCCTCCATCTCGTCTGAGTCCTCTTGTGGTGCTGGACTACCACCTCTAGTTTGCAGTGCTGCCTTCCTGTTCCTTGCCATTTTTTCCTTTGTCCTTCGCTTACAATCATGCCAGCATTTCTTGCCCTCTGTTACGGTTCTCCTCACCTCTGTCACATTTTTGATTTCAGCTACTATCTGCTGCCAATTGGCAATTTGGAGGTGACAAAGAGTTGATATTGATGCTCCTTCACCTCTCTCACCAGTATTTTGTTCTCCTCTGCACTGAAACAACAGTTTCTCTTTTTCATCTCCCTCCCCTGGGTCTTGTCTGTGTCCTCCTGGCTGGTCCTTGATTGATTGGGGTCCCCCCAGGGTCTCTCCTGGCTTTCTGGGTCCATTTTGCCTCTCCTTTGCACTGTTTTCTCTGTTAGCATCTGTATTTGACCCTAATGTGGGTAAAAATGGCGCATTTACGTTTTGCGACATGTTTACTTGTCGTAAAACAGGTTAGAGTCATTCTTCCAGCATTAACGTAATTTTGCCTTACGAAAAGACGCAATGATTAACGTAAAAAAATGTGACTCTAACATCTTTTTAGTGCCACCCAGCATCATAGTGTGGCATTAAAAAATGGTGCTTGTCAGCGCTAAACTTTTTGACGCAAAACTGCCTAAGCACAGGCAGTTGTGCGTCAAAAAATATAAATATGGGCCATAATGTTTTATATATAGTTGTGCTATCTATATTAAAATGCATCACAAAAATATTTTCTGTGTGTTTTCTCCTCGAAGGAAGGTTTTATTTTGTGACCTACGCTAGCAGCCTTTTAATCCATTTTAAATGGGTTAAAGATATAAAATAGTTTTACCTTTTCAGGTTCTGGAAACCTGCTTCTTTCTTTCAAAGTCTGTACATCCATACTTTCTGAAATTAGCCTGTCTGAAAGATATAAACGCAGGAGATAGGAAAGTATCGTACAAGTCATTCCATTAGGAAACCTTTCTTGCAATTAGAGGCGCTGAGAATAAATTATCCTCGACTCCAAACTGTCCATCTGTTGTTCAAATTGCCAGCCATCAATCAGTGAAAGGTTTCAATTAAACGTGAGAAGAGTTATGCATTTCTTTCCAATTACATCTGATGCATTTCGCGCCTAATTTATTTTGCACTGCATTGCATGACGTGGAGATTCACCTGTTTCTCAAGTCACAATATAATAAAGTAATATTATATTCCTCGTTACCGTGGCAGTTTTCCGGGTGTGTTCATTTTAAATTACAGTGTGTGTTTTGTAAGATGCTGCACTGCTCAAATAATGGACATTAAGATTGGTTTTCTATATAGACCAATTTATTACATTTCTACATGAATCATAATGAAACCAGATTTCATAATCCTACATTTTTTTTCTAACCATAGAATAACTTCCCCAGACCAATGACCACCGCTGGATTGGTTGCTTGGAATCTGAAATAATGAGCAGGGGGTTGCGTAGTTTTCCTTTTCAATAACTGCAAAATTCTACACAAATTCTGCGAAATTACAAGAAATGTAAATCCAGCGTTCAGTGATTTATTTTAGACACAAGGACGTATTTCACGCAAATAGCACAAAAACTACAAGTGCTTTGAACAACATCCACTCAAGTTCAGGTTGATTTTGTTGTTCTTGTGATCCTGTGCTAAAATTATCGAGATTATACATGAGTTAAGGAAGCCTCTGATACCTAGAGATTTCAGCTGTGCAGCTCTAAGTAGATCTGCTGGACAGGTGTACCTACTGCTTGTGGTGCCTATGTTCCACATCATGATCCTATTCTGCACCTCACAATGCAACAAGAGGGCCCCTGACAACCATATAGGGTGGCCCTGCCAGTGGAAATAACAGGGCCTATAAACCAAGAGGCCACCCTATTCAAATAAGTCTAGCCAGTTGATGCTGGTATACCATATTAAATGCACCTAGAGCCCATACGTACAATAGATCATTTTCATTTTATTTTATTTACACTCAAATCAGTATATAGCAGAAATATTTTTTGCACATTCAAATGACACTTATTGATATACAAGATTTCATATATAATAGAACAGGATATCACTCTACTCCAACATGTACTCTAAAATCCCCCCTAACTTAATTCTATCACACTTTCCAATTCCTAAAAACACTCACCTCTCATTCATACTCAAATGACTATACACACTCTGATCATGCAGCTATGCACTCATATCTCAACAATCCCAAACTGCTTCAACACAATACATAATCATTATAACATATCATCAGTATAATCCAACATGCATAGAATCATATGCTATATATTCATTCATAGTCCCTTTTGCCCTTTATTTGATTTGTTAACTTTATTATATAGGTCCATAATTTGACATTGATCCTATGTTTGTAGAAACTGAAGCGACAATGCGTGTTTTAGGTGTCACTCCTTCTAGGAAACCACCTTCATCAGGGCATATCCATACTTCAAAGCAAGGGGGGGGGGGGGGTTTAGTGGTTTCTCCAATTTGCTATATGAGAGGGTATAAAACCTCTCTGTGGAAACAAAAAAAGCACAGGGCTCATTTAAACCAACTAAGAAAATACCAATTGATATCACAGGTAGTTGATTCCGGCAATCACCACCACCATCGGTGTACATGCACCACTATCCAATTGTGCAAGCCATACATCTCCAAAAGAGGATGAGTGAATGAATAAATAACTATCACCCAGCGTGAATAAGTGACCCCAATTTGCCCAAACTATCATCAACATGTGAGTGAAACAGCTGATACAAAAGTAACAGGAAGGGCAAAAGATAACAAAATAGCCTCCCTGCATCCATATCAGACTAAAAGCCCACATTAGTGTTACCATCTATACCAGTGTTCCAATAGTTTGTCTATAGGCCATACAGTAACCTACTAGGGGACCTTATACTGGTGAGGAATTCACTTAAGCTCCTTATCAGGATAGAGACAGTCCCATGGCTATTACTCTGAAGGAAACAAACATAAGGAGATAATATATTGTAGTTAGCCATCCTGAATTTATTTATTATATACTCTGAAATTCCTCTAGTCCACCCTAATGATATAAATACCCATTGATGAATATCTCACAGGGAGTTACACCCTCTCTAAAAAGGGGGGCTCTTCTGATGTCATCTAAAACAGGTCCAACCGATGTCAATACAGAGTTCCTCCCAATTGTCATAGGATTACTTTAAAGGGCTCCAGAGGTAGCCGTCCTCCAATAGATTATCTGATCCGTCTGTGGGTAAAACAAGTATAACGCCATATGTATGTCTGCACCTCTCCAAGGGCTGAACAGAGAGGTCCATATTTGAATAGCAAAATGCAAAGCAGTTCAATGGGCATTGACTATGTTGGTCTTCTGAAAGAAAAGTAAACAATGAACAAAAAAGTGAATGTTCTTATGCATTTATTCCTATCTTGAAAAATGGATTGATGGATTCCTTGTCAATCTATGGATTGATAAGAAAAATATTCCTTATTCTTAAACTGCATTGTTTGATTCAAAACATAAAAAATAGGTGAATAAACATACTACTAATGCAAATCTAACTTCCTTGTTAAGACTTAAAATAAACATTGTTACAATTATAAAAGAAAACATTTAATACATATTTTGAAAAAATTAAAAAAACAGTTACAATCTCTTGAATTTGTAGGGGCATAGATGTATACCAATGGAGCGCGTTGCGAGCACCGTATAAAATGGCCTCTGGACTTTGAGCCTTCCGGCCGGCCTCGGCAATATTTGTTTAACATGAAGCATTTGTTTCAGATTGCCTGTTCTGGAGTGCGGATCTCGATTTCAGACGGTGGTGGCCTTCCTTTGATGCATTTGTTTTGTCACTGGAAGCAGCAATTCTTTAGTTTACAGCAGGAAAAGCAGGGAAATGAAACACACTTCGGGCCTGATTCTAACTTTGGAGGACGGTGTTAAACCGTCCCAAAAGTGGCGGATATACCACCTACCGTATTACGAGTCCATTATATCCTATGGAACTCGTAATACGGTAGGTGGTATATCCGCCACTTTTGGGACGGTTTAACACCGTCCTCCAAAGTTAGAATCAGGCCCTTCATCTCCAGATCCCATTTTGAATGCCTCACAGGAACATAAGTGGAGAACAGTGTGACAGAATATATAACCCTTGCCTTCTGCTTCATAAAAATGAAGTGAGTCACTGTTTGCCACTCACATGTTGGCATCTTAAGTCTATTTACATTTTAAATCCTGCAACGTAAAAAAGTTGTGCAAAGACATTGTAGAGAATACAACACATGCAGCTGCATTGATTATAATCTTGCTTATTTCATTTTCTTTACTCCAAACAAGTTGGAAAATAATACAAAGGTTCTGTTCTGTTATCTCATATGCACTGTAAGCATTTGACGTTTGGAACATCGCTGTATTTTATGTGTGAGCAGGTTTTACAATATTGCATGAATAGTGATTAAACACCTTCCCTACATGGATCTTTTAGAAAACTGTGGGTCCACCATATTTTGATAAACAAGCAAACGTGAAAACAAGCGAGCCATAAAGAATACTAATAAAGGCAAGATACCTGCCTCCTCACAAATCCTTCTGCCCTGTATTTGTCCAGTATTACAAAGGCAGTGACATGATTTATTAATATTGTTATATGTCTTTTTCTCAGCCATTCCTCAGATTCATGGTTCCTGGATATTAAATACTTGGCATCTTTCATATTGCAGCTTCTAAGCCCTATATTCCTACATGGGTACATTTTAAAAACAAAAAGATCAAGTAACATCTACTCTTTCCTTCTCAAAGCCAATCGCTCATCCAAAAACACACCAATTGAACCTAATTCCTAAAACTTAGTCAGTCCTAATGTAAGGTTCAAATGAGCCAGAGGCGGGTTGTTCAATTTCACCATCTGGAGTTACTCCAAAAAAAACATCCACTTCAGTCAAACAACATAAGAAAGACTCACCTCCCCAATCACCGTCAACTTTCATTTTGGAGGATTTCATGGAGGAAATTAGAGCTTTGATGCCTTTCATATGGAAACCAATGCCTCTCTTTTTAGAATAGTGGAGAAATGGTCCTCTCATGACCAATGAATAACTGAAATGGAGCATAAGATTTGGGAAATTGAACATTCAACTCCAGATGTAGCTTCACTTACAAAAAAGATTGATCTACTCAAATGGACCAGTGATGATTCGGAAAATAAAAATAGGAGAAATAACTTGCGCTTACATGGGATACAAGAGAATTCAGAAGGGTCAAACATGATCTCATTTTTGCAATGGATACTACCTTCCATTGTTCGGCTAAAAGACCAAGGCCTGCTTAAGATCCAGAGAGAACATTGTCTGGGTCCACAAACATCTGTACATGACACTAATACCAGGCCAAACATGCTAAATCCTTGCAGTGGTCTGGTCACAAAGTTTTCTTCTCTCAAGATGTCTCGAACGCAACAGCCCCAGTGCAGAAACGATTTCTTGAATTGCATCCACAACTCAAATCTATGAACATACGATATGGTTTAGTACATCCTTGTTTCATCAAAATTACATATAAAGAAACATCTTACACTTTTGAGGATTCAGTTAAACTACAAGACATCATTCAACAGCATTGTCTTGAGGATATGGAAACTGGGGCTACATCTAAAATATAAATGCCACTTCAGCATCTACTATACTTCTCTTGTCATATATATATATATTATATAATATTTTAATTCACCTTGTCTCATATATTACTTAAGTAACATATGCACTATTTTCTAACCTCTTGTCTCATTTACTTCCCAGTGTCAGTCAACCCTGGTATGTATTTGAGTGTCTTCCACATTCAACCATCCATTGTTGTTGTATACTGATTTATGCACACCTGTACCCTTGTTTGTTCCTGGTAAGTTCACCTATATGTTAAGCGCCTCATGTTCTTATATTAATGCTATCTGTTTCATGCTGTCCCTTTCAATGTAATACTTTTTTGTCATTTTTGTGGCTCAAATATTAGCATCTCTGTCTTATTTATATAATAAAATATGTGTCTGTTCTTGTTGTTTACTATTAATGTTATACCTGTTCACCAGGGTTGAGTTTGGCCCCATTCTCTTTGGTGCTACATGCTCTCTATATTCTTTACCATGTCTCTCTTTCAACTTAATGGTAATACTGCAACTAAGGATCCTTCATCCTGTGTTGCATTTTTGTCCAGTATGTTTCTTGAGGGCTTTTTATCCCCTTTTACTCCTCTTCACTATCTTTGTCTCCCAATTCAATTCTTTTTGCAAACCCTTCTGTAATTATTGAAACTTCCATTGTTTAATTTAATGAGGTTACTAAATCTTTATCATTCGTATTGATGACATCCTATGACACACCATTGTGAATTACAACTTAGAATGTTAAAGGCTTGAGAAACCCACACAAACGCCAACGAGTGATTTCACACCTATCTCGTTTACATTGTCACATTGCCTTACTCCAAGAAACACACCGCACTAATTTAGAAATAAATAAGCTAAAATAACAATGGGTAGGTGATCTTTACTCTTCCCCGTCAATGCGAGGTAAAAACAGGGTGACAATATTCTGTCATACACAGCTAAATATAACATCTATTAAAAAAGAAAATGACGATAGAGGTTGATGGGTTATTATCCAAATTAAACTTAATGACATTCTGTTAGACTTTTCATCCTTGGCGTGGTCCCCCTTAACTTTTTGCCTCTGTTTTCCAGGTTGTTGATGTGTGCTGGACTCTGATTTTGCTGTTTTCGTTACTCTGAGCACTTTACCACTGCTAACCAGTGCTAAAGTGCAAGTGGTCCTTTACAAAATATGTATGTAATAGGCTTATCCATGATTGGCATATTTGATTTATTAGTAAGTCCCTAGTACAGTGCACTGGAGGTGCCCAGGGCCTGTAAATCAAATGATACTAGTGGGCCTGCAGCACTGGTTGTGCCACCCACATAAGTAGCTCTGTAATCATGCCTCAGACCTGCCACTGCAGCGTCTGTGTGTGCAGTTTTGAACTGTAAATTCGACTTGGCAAGTGTACCCACTTGCCAGCCCTAAACCTTCCCTTTTCTTACATCTCAGGCACCCCTAAGGCAGGCCCTAGGTAGCCCCAAGGGCAGGGTGCAGTGTATGGTTAAGGTAGTACATATAGTAATGTATTTAATATGTCCTAACAGTGAAATATTGCTAAATTCGTTTTTCACAGTTGCAAGGCCTATCCCTCTCACAGGTTAACATGGGGGCTGCCTTTAAATCTGATTAAAGTGTAGATTCCCTTTGGGAGCGGATGGACATGTGGAGTTTGGGGTCTCTGAGCTCACAATTTAAAAATACATCTTTTAGTGAAGTTGATTTTGAGATTGTGTGTTTGAAAATGCCACTTTTAGAAAGTGAGCATTTTCTTGCTTATACCATTTCTGTGACTCTGCCTGTTTGTGGATTCCCTGTCTGGGTCAGTTTGACAGTTCGGCTGCTTGCACCTCACACTATACAGTGACACAAAAGGAGCTGGGGTGTAGTCTGCATTTCCTGATGAGCCATCTGTGCTAGGAGGCAGGGGAGGAGTGGTCACTCACACCCTCACACAATGCAGTCTCTAACCCCCTGGTGAGTGTCTGGGGCCTGACCTGGGCCAGGCAGGATTTCACATTCAAGAGAGACTTTGCTTTGAAGTAGTCCTACTTCGAAGGAGAAATTGGGTATAAGAAGGGCACCCAAAACCACAGACTTTAGAACACTTATGGAAACCAAAAGGAACCTCTGCCTAGAGAAGAGCTGAAAAGCTGAGGAAGAAGAGCTGCCCTGCCTGTGACTGTGCTTTGTGGAGCTATCCTGCAGTTGCTGCTTCTGCCAGAGTAAGAGGGCAAAGACTGGACTTTGTGTACCTTCCATCTTGAGAAGATCTCCAAGGGCTTGATTCAGAGCTTGCCTCCTGTTGTTTGAAGTCTCAGGGACAGCAAAGACTTCTCTCTGCCAGCACCTGGAGTCTCTGGAGAGACTCCTACTCTGTGAAGTGGTGACCACACAGTTCCTGGGACCCTGAAAGGAGACTCTGGCAGCCTAAGAGGAAGAAATCCACGCACAGAACGCTGTGCTGGGAAAAGATCGATGCGAGTCCGATCTGCGGCTGAAAAATCGATGGGCACTGGCTTTGTGGCTGAAAATCGGCGCTCGCCTGCAATGCAACCCAAATATCGACGCACAGAGCTAGAGAAACAACGCACAGCATCGCTGACGGAGGCTGGTGAGATCGCAACCCGTGCTGCATGGTTTTCGGATCATCGTGCAGCTTGATTTCCAACGCAAACACCATTGGCATGTAAAAACAACGCAAGGCCTGCCCAGACCTGAGAGTGGTGACCGTTTCAACGCATCGCTCTCCTGCGGAGATAAGAAACGACGTGCCCGACCCGACGAAAGGAGAACCGACTCAAGGTCTCACTCGTGAATGAAATCGATGCATCGCAAGCCCTTTTTGACGCACACTCACCTGTGCAGGGTTATTTTTGACGCACCCAAGGTACATTTTCACGCTAACAGTGTTAGTGTGTGTTTAAAACTACCTGAAGACTCTTTTTGCTTTTTAATTGATAACTTGACTTGTGTATAGTGGAGTTTTGTCATTTTGGTCTTGTTTTGTTTAGATAAATATTCTCTATTTTTCTAAACCTGTGTTGTGTCATTGGTAGTGTTTTCATTAAGTTACTCTGTATGTTGGTACAAATACTTTACACCTAGCACTCTGAAGTTAAGCCTACTGCTCAGGCCAAGCTGCCAAGGGAGTTAGCAGGGGTTAGCTGAGGGTGATTCTCTTTTACCCTGACTAGAGTGAGAGTCCTTGCTTGGACAGGGGGTAACCTGACTGCCAACCAAAGACCCCATTTCTAACACATTCTATATACGATTATGAATATATGTATGGACCCACAAATCCTGATCCCAGTTTCTGGAAAAAGGTGTCCCACAAGGTTACTGAACATTATACTGAACATTTCATCCTGGAAGGAGACTTTAATAATATTTTAGACCCTTCCCTAGACCGACATTCTACAACTAAATTTCTGTCCCCAAAGCCCACAAAGTTTTTTAACACACAATCAAACATAAAACTCTTTCAGACTCATGGAGATTAGCACATCCTTCCCTTCAGGAATATACTTTTATTCCGCTCCTCAAAGATCTCAAACTAGAATAGATTACAGCTTATTTAGTAAAAACCTAACCCAATCCATTTCAAGTCCAGAAATGTGATCCATCTTGATTTCTGATCATGGCCTGGTTTCTACAAATCTGGATACTCCTCTGAAAGCACCACTTAATTCCAGATGAAGATTTAATAATCATTTGTTTTCTGACAAGTATTTTCTCTCTTTTTTTAAAGAATGTATTCTCGATTATTTTGATGTCAATGGTACAGGTGAGATCTCCTTTCAATTTGTCTAAGATGCTTTCAAGGCTGCATCAAGAGGCTTTATCATTAATTACGTTTCCAATAAATAATAAATGAAAAAGCATGGGAAAATAGTCTGCTTCTATTTTAACATTAAAACACTGGAACATAAATATTATAAGAAATAATAAATCAGATTTAGAAGCGTTAGTTGCAGCCAAAATTCAGTTTACCAAGGCTACAATGGAGGAAGCATGTGGAACTCTCTTACAAATTAATGCAAGATGTTACAGAGTTAGGAATAAATCTGGCACTATTTTAGCCAATTACCTTAAAGGCAAAAAGGAAAAAAGCTCCATCAAATCAATCATCAATCAATCGGGTGCTACTCTTTTTCATGACTTAGACATTGCTCAAACCTTTGCAGATTACTATCAAAATCTTTATACCCCTAAATCTACACCTTCTGAAGATTCTCTTAACACCTATTTCTCTCATCCTTCAATGTACAAAACATCTCAGAATTAATTGACCTCTCTAGATACACCTATACAACTGGAGGAGTTATTTACTGAGTTCAAATGCCTACCATCTGGTGAGGCAAATGGACCGGACGGATTCACTGTTGAATTCCACCTCAATTTTTCAAATCTACTCTTCCCTAAACCACTTAAATTAATCAATCATTTTATCTCAGTCAATAAATCACTTTCACTGAAGCTAGGGTATGCTTCACCCTTAAGAAAGACAGAAATATATTCCAATGTAAAAATTACGACCCCATATCTCTAATAAGCACAGGCTGTAAAATGTTTGAAAAGCAAAAGCATTGGCTATGAGACTAAATAACATTGTACCTGATCTAGTTGACATTGAACAGGATGTAGGAGTTTTACTCAACATCCTTAGCACAGCATCCAAACTCAAACATTCTTTGGCAGCAATAATACCAGACATGGAAAGAACATTCAACTGTCAGTTTCTAAAGCAAGCTCTTCACTGGCATGGTTTTGGCGCAGGTTTTAATCAATTAATTCCCCTATTATACTCTTCTCCACTTTCCTCTGTAGTAGTAAATGGTATTCAGTCCCCATATTTCTCTCTCAATAGAGGCACAAGAAAGGTATGCCCCTTATCACCATTAGTTTTCATATTAGCTCTTGAACCTTTTTTCTACAGGTTCAAATGTTTTTTTCAGTTTCCAACAGAAAGATGTTCATATTAAATTCACTACATAGGCAGAAGATATATTACTTTATATCTCTAAGCCAGATGCCTTTCTTCCTTATTTCTTTGATCAGTTACACCAATATTTAGACATCTCTAGATATGAACTTAATATAGGAAAATCAAAAGTGATGCCTTTAAATAATCATTGCCTCAAGACTGAATTCACAGATAGAGGTTTGGTATGGCAACCTGATAAGATTAAGGTCCTTATTATGACTTCAGCAGACAGAAAAGCCAATCTGCCAAAAGTCCAGACGGTAGGTTGCTGCCAGTGTGGCAGGCTCCCCGCCACGCCCATTACAAGTTTCCCACTGGGTCAGTTTCCGCCCGCTGACCCAGCAGGAAACGGCCTACAGCATTGTCTCCAGCTTGTAATAGAGCCGGCAGCAATACTGTAGTGTGTCGGGTGCACCAGCACCTCTCACAATTTTCACAGTCTGCAAAGCAGATAGTGAACATTGCGACAGGGCTGGCCAGGGGGGCCTCGGTACTGCCCATGCCAAGTGTATAGGCAGTGCAGGGGTCCCCCTGGGACCCTCTGCACCCCAACTCCGCCAGCTAACACCGCCATGAAATCGCTGGCGGAGAAGGGGTTGTAATCTGGCGGTGCTCGCGGTCTGACCTGAGAACTACCACTGCAGTCGTAATATGGCGCTGGGGCCGCCGCATTGGTGGCAGTCCGACCGTAACCCTGGCAGTCATTGGACTGCCAGGGTCATAATGAGGCCCTAAATGCTGAGCGATAGTATGTCGGAATAATCTCAGGGAGGCACTTAAAGCTAATGTGGTTGCTTTTATCACTAAAATCACTAGATTGTCTAAAAAATGGTCGCCACTCTTTTTATCATGGTGGAGTTGTCTTGACACAATTAAACTGATGATTATTCCAGTAATCAACTTTTTTCTAACTTCTTCTAATAATATTGCCTCTTACAATCCCTGGTAAATACTTCGCTGGTATTGCCAAAACGTTATGACAATTTTAATGGAATTGTAAAACATTTTGTATTCGTCTCAGCTGTCTGAAACTACCAAAACATTTTGAAGGGGTTAAGGGCCAGATGTACAAGCCTGAGATTTGCGACTCACAATTTGCGACTCGTTTGTGAGTTGCAAAGTGCGAGCCGCAAAACCTTATGTACAACAGTGTACTTTACACTGTTTGCGATTCGCGGTGGGGTCGCAAATGACCTACGTCATGAATATTCATGACGTAGGTCGCAATTTGCAACCCCATTGGGAATGGCCGCCCTCACAGGGATGGTGGCCTGCTGGAGACAGCAGACCACCATGTCTGTGACTGCTTGTAAATAAAGCAGGTTTTTTTTAAATGCAGCCCGTTTTCCTTAAAGGAAAACGAGATGCACTTACAAAAAAAAAGAAAAGTTTTCTTTTCTTTTTTTCATTGCAGGCAGTGGTCCGTGAACTTTAAGACTAGAGAACAAATTTGGACCAATTCAGTTGGAACATGGTGACCCTACTAAATTTCTCAATTACTTTTTGTGAAGTGGGAAAATATTACTCCATCTCCATGATTTCAGGACTGAACCCGCCAAATGGCATGCCCTGGACAAAGGATATAAGAACAAACCCCAAAACAGCAGACCGCTTTTCATTATTATGATTGCGATACCATCTGGACCCTCTTCTGCTGAGCTTCTTGCCTTCTTTATATAAATCAAGATAGCGTTAACGAATGTAAGTACATAGACTGATGAAAACAGGTGAAGGCTCTAAAACGCTGAGCTTAGATTATCCCAGATTTTTGAGATAGCATTGTTGTCACCACATAGTGCACAGGCATAATAAATATATCCTACTCAGAAATTAAATATGGTATCTTCCTGAAGGAAATGCCAAGCTTCAGCTTGGATATTCTGGGTTTTGTTTATAGCTCACCATTTTTCTTCATTTCTAAGATCAATTAGGCATGACAAGGACAACATGCCTAGCATTGCCTGTTATAAATTATTAAACTTAAAATGAAGTTGATGCAGTCTTTTAGTTCAGCATTCCTTTTTGTCCTTTTAGATAGTGCGTAACCCTTCTTAAAGAAATACAACCATAAAGTATGAATACTTTACTGTTTTTTAAGATAAATTTCAACTTGGGCTAGAGCTATGATCAAAATAGGAAGGTCACCTTCTACTCACAGAGCCCAAAATAGTTGGTTCATTGAATTCTAGACTAAAGCTTCCCCTCCAGACAAATTCAAGCTCAGCCCTTAAACTCGATTACAAAATGTATGACATAGTAATATTTTATGATGACGGCATCAAGTAGAGAACATTGTCAGATTGAATGAATGAATGAATGAATGTCAGATTGAGTAAAAGATCCTCATCTTTGTATAATTGTGTCATTGTTCTTGAGATGTTTGCATTCAAATCCCTAGATATCAGAGCATTGTCAATGGATTCAGTTTGTAACACTTCAGTTGAGATATAATTATTGGACCAGCCAGGGGGAATGTATAAACTGAATAAAAGTTAAGGGACATCCAGCAGCTTGAACAACAACTAGATTTCTAGATTTATCAATTATTGTTATTAGCCATTGCTGGATTAATTATTTCCAAAAGATATTATCGAACTGTGCAGTAAACAACTTGGCTATATTCCATGTGGCAATAGTCAAATGACTCTTAAAATAGTGTTCATCCCTCTTTCTGGGTGTAATGAGAATTTACTGAGGCAGAAAGGAGGACAAGAGGACTATATATCACTGGAAATATCACTAGAAGAGGCAGAACACGTGCAGCAACCCATTCTCCTGTCCTTGAGAAATAGATCTGGAAGAAAGATTAGCTTATTACTTTTAGCCCTAACACTAACTTTGTTATGTGATAAGGACACCAAATATGTGAATTGCTTGCCAAGACCAAAGTGTTACAGCACTGCATTCTTAATGCCAGTTAACCAAATTAAGGCCCTCATTACAACCCTGGTGGTCGGTGTTAAAGTGGCAGTAATACCACCAAAAGGCCAGCGGTAAAAAAAAAATGGGATCACGACCATAGCGGAGACCGCCAACACAGACAGCCACTTTAACACTCCGACCGCCACGGCGGTAGACACAAACACCGCAGCGGTAGCCACCAACAGACAGGCGAAAGACAATGTACCGCCCACTGTATTACAAGGCACCAATCCGCCAGCTTTTCTAGGGCGGTACCAACGCCATCAAAAGCACAGCGGAAACAGTCTGTGGAACGGAAACCACTCACCTCTCGACACCCAACGAGGAACCAGGACGCCATGGAACCCGAACTACAGGTGTTACCAATGTTGGTTTACCTCCTCTTCTACCAGGAACATCAAAGACGGCGGCGACGACCACGGTGAGTACTGCACCTAGCACGCAGGGGAAGGGGGAGGAAAAAGAGAGTGACACACACACACAACACGCAACACCCCCACCTTCACCCTCAACACCATACACACAAATACATGCATCAACATTACATTTACACCCCGTCACCCCCTGGAATAACGCAAGGACCAAATGAAATGATTGTAACAAGTGTAATCATCGAAAATCCAGATAGGGAAACAGGTCTGTAAAAGATCAATATAGACAAATATGTACAGCAACTACACAAGTCCGGATAGTGTTCCATTCATTGTCCGTGGACCAGTGGTCCCAAAATGCATGGGCGAAGCCCATACATGGTACCTGCCTCAAAACGGAGAGAACACTGCAGGGGCATCAGGTTGAAAATAAACAGGCACCTCAGGGGGAAGGGGAGGGGGCACCTCAGCCGGATGATGGGACGACGCCACTGCGCTACAAGAGGGCTCCATGCCCACAGATTGGTCCTGGGGAGTGCAAAGCCACAGTCTCACAAGTCTCTCAGGTGGGTAGTTTGCCCACTAATTGGACCTGGGGAGTGCAAAGCCACAGTCTCACAAGTATCTCAAGTGGGTGGGTTGCCCACTGATTGGTCCTGGGGAGTGTAAAGCCACATTCTCACAAGTCTCTCAAGTGGTTGGGTTGCCCACTGATTGGTCCTGGGGAGTGTAAAGCCACAGTCTCTCAAGTCTTGCAAGGGGTTGATTTGTCCACTGATTGGTCCTGGGGAGTGCAAAGCCACAGTCTCTCAAGTCTTTCAAGTCTCTCAAGTCTCTCAAGTGGGTGTGTTTGCCCACTGATTGGTCCTGGGGAGTGCAAAGCCACAGTCTCTCTAGTGGATCCTTTTCTCCACTGGTTCTGGAGGGGGAATGGTGCCCAGAGTGCTTCATCCTGCCAAGGACTGGGGTAGTGGATGCTTTTCGCAACTGGTTCTGGATGGGGCATGGTGCCCAGAGTGCTTCATCCTGCCAAGGACTGGGGTAGTGGATGCTTTTCTCCACTGGTTCTGGAGGGGGCATGGTGCCCAGAGTGCTTCATCCTGCCAAGGACTGGGGTAGTCAAAGCTTTTCTCCACTGGTTCGGGGGGGGCTTGGTGCCCAGAGTGCTGCACATGGTGTGTGGCAGCTCCCATTCCCTCACCTGAGTGTGTGAGGCACGAGATTTTCTGGGAACAGGTAGCATGATACTCCATGGAGGCAGAGACACACTCCACCCTGCGGTGACTTTGCCTGCCAACTGCTGGTACTGCCAGTGCTGGTTGTACTGCCTCATGTAGTCTGTGCAGGGTCCAGGATGTCTCCTGTAGCCTCGGATGGCTGCCCACTGGGAATGATGTTCATGTCGGCTGTTGTGGCACTGTCTGAGCACGTCGCGGGGCAGGTGGCAGTGGTTGCGGTGGTGTCTGTGGCAGAGATGCTGCTGGTGGTGCATGTGTCAGCACCTGTGGAGGGAGACAGCAGGACGTCTCTTGCAGCCTTGGACAGCTGCCCACTGGGGATGATGCTGGGGACTGTTGCATAGGCAGCAGATGTGCAGGTGGCGGTGCAAGAGGTGGTGCAAGTGCCGGTGTTTGCGGTGTTGGCCACCGCAGTACAGGTTGCTCTTCTGTCTTGCAGAAGGGCTGACACCAGTCCCTCACCCGGAGGCTCCGTGCCCTGAGCTGACTTCCCTTTAGCCTTGTGTCCCTTCCCCACCTTGGTAGTCGCTGCTGAGACCTTGGCACTATCCTCTATTGTCTTGGATGAGGCCTTGCTGGGTGGTTGGTGGGGCTTTTCCCTACGGCATGTGGGCCCCTTCTTCACCTTGGCAGGTGGCAGAATAGGGTGATCCTTGGCCTCACTAGGTGGCACACTGGCAGCCCTGATGGGTGCCACATGTGATGTTACTGGACTTGCAGGGACCACAGTGCTCGAGGATTTCGTGGCTGAGGTGCTGGGCTGGGATCTGGACATCCTGGCCCTAGGGGAAGGACGGGGGGGGAGGTGTAGGGAAGTGGACAATGTTAGCCAGGAAAGGTTTTTTAGACATACTGGGACAGGAAGATGGAGGGGGTTTGGGAGTGGAGGAAGAGGAAGAGGTAGTGGTTGTAGGAGATGTACGTCTGCTGAGTTTGGGTGAGGGTGCATGGGCTGGAGGCTGTTGTGAGGTGGATGGCTGTTGAGTGGGTGTGTGCCTGCGTTTTTGTAGTTTGGGAAGAGGGCTCACAGACACACTGGGAGAGGGCACAGGGGACGTGTGCATGGTAGTGGGGGTGGTGATTGCATGTGAGTAGTGTGTGGTGATGGGCATGCTGGTGATGGACGTAGTGGCTGAGGATGTAGTGCATGCAGGTGTGAGTGGAGAAGAGACTGGGAGATAGGAGGAGGATGTGGAGGAGGGGGACACAGTGGAGGCAGTGGATGTTGGTGTGTCTGCATGGGTATGGTGCTTGTGTGAGTGCCTGTGGGATGTGTGGTGCTTATGTTTGCCATGTCCACTCGTGTGTTGATGAGTGTGCATGCTGGTCTGATGGTGTGCTTGGGATAGGCTGAGGTAGAGGGGATTGGGTCTGAGTAGTGGAAGTTGGAGGATGGAGGCTGGACACAGGGATAATGGCTGCCATCAGTGCTGAGGCTAGAGCCTGAAATGCTCTCTGTTGGGCTGCCACACCAGAATGAATGCCCTCCAGGTATGCATTTGTTTGCTGCAAATGCATCTCGACACCCTGGGTGGCATTCGGAATGGTTGATTGCCCAACAGTGAGGGATCTCAGGAGGTCAATAGCATCCTCACTGAGGGCAGCAGGGCTGACTGGGGCAGGGCCTGAGGTGCCTGGGGCAAAGGAGATGCCCACCCTCCTGGGTGAGCGGGCCCGGGAAACAGGCTGAGGGGCTGCTGGGAGGGCGGTGCTGGTAGGGGGGTGGCGGCTGTACCTGTTGATGCGGTGGACACAGAGGTGCCCGTCCTAGCAAGGGAGCTCCCATCAGAGGAGGACTCGCTATCACTGGTGTCTCCTCCTGTCCCCGTCGTGGAGCTCCCCTCGCCCTCTGTCCCACTGGTGCCTTCAGACTCCGTACATTCACCCTCCTGGGCCATGTGGGTTGCAGCTCCCTCCTGCTCCGGTGCCAATGCTCCTCTACCAGATGATGCTAATGCACACAAGGACAGGGTGACAAAACAAAAAGGGGAGGAAAGACAGAAGAGACACATGGTCAATGCCTGCAACAACACCACCGCTGGCGGACAAAACACACAGCGAGCAGCCCTATGCACTAGACCATGCACTAACAGTTCAGAGGAAAATCACATGCCCATGGGGGACTGTACCTAGACCCATTTGATGCACACCTGGAACCCACAGGAGCCTGTCTAGGTGTAGAGAGCCACTACTACTTTTGGGGTTGGAGTGCCAATGAGCCTGCCTAACAATGGATCTACCCTGGCATGTCTCCCCCCCCCCAGAAACCTCATAAAGTGTGCAGAGTCAGCTGAATGAGACTGTACGCACCCCTTTGTGGCTGCTGTGACGCCCTCGCATGCCCATCCAACTCAGGATATGCCACCGCCATGATCCGGTACATCAGGGGGGTCATGGTGCGACTGGCACCCCTTCCACGTTAGGAGGCCATCCCCAGCTGGGCCTCCGCCATCTTCTTGCTCCAGCGGCGCAGGTCCTCCCATCTTTTGCGGCAGTGGGTGCTCCGTCTATGATAGACCCCCAGGGTCTGCACTTTCTTGGCGATGGCACGCCAAATACCCTTCTTCTGGTGGGCGCTGACCTAGACGAAAAGTGAAGTAAGAATCGATTTTACTCCCCCATCAGGTTCTTCTTACTCATTGGCCACAACCTCCCACCCTGGCCCAGAAACACATAAACTGACCATCCTCACATGCTGGCCTCTGCCCCCGTATCTTCCATCCACGCCACTCCATACATTCATGTTCCATCCATCATGCTCACAGTGTACTCACCTGTTTGTCTGGAGGACAGTAGAGTAGCATGTACTGGGGGAGGACCCCAGCCACCAGGTTGTCCAACTCCTCCGCGGTGAAGGCAGGGGCCCTTTACCCAGACACTGTAGCCATTGTCGCTTCCAGACTCAGGTCACAGCAGCACTTGCAGTGTAGGTCCTCTCCTGTTGAAGGTCAGGTATCAAGTGAGTGAACAGATAGAGAATGGCGGTCACGTCTGCGGCGGTGCGTACCGTCACCGCTGGCGTACATCGTAATTGGCTCCTGGAACCCATAGGGCCTAATGACAACCAATGCGAAGTTGCGCCGCGGTCTTCGTCCACCTACCGCGATGCTGCACAATGCCAGCTCAGTTACCTCATTTCCCCTTGTCCCTCCTTACAGGTCAGGCAGCCGCCATTTCGGGGGGGCACATGGCAGGGCAACTAACTGCGTCACTGTCCTTTCGGCAGGAATATGGACAGACAGCGTAACCCAATGAGTACATCCCGATTGTTCTAAACACCCTTGTGCAAGCTATGTGGTGTATGACCCTCTGCTCACCCTTCTCCACCATAGGGCACGTCCGCTGGGGCAGATGATGAGATGGCATCATCCTCTGGTATACAGACCCCTGGTGCACCTGTCGACAATGGAAGACAGACACATCATTATCACCTACAGACTTGATCGTGCCATAATCCATGAACTGTGTGCCCAGTTGGAGCTAGACCTGATGTCAGCTATCCGCCATCCCACAGGAATCCCCACTCTAGTGCAGGTCCTGTCAGTACTCCATTTCCTGGCCAGTGGGTCCTTTCAGACAACAGTGGCCATGGCACTGGCCATGGGGGGGGGCCATTGGTCCCCCCCCCCCCTGCAGGAATGAGCAGGTGTACAGAAACCGGAAAAGCTACCATTCCATGAATGTGCAGATGGTGTGTTTGGCAGACCAGTACATCTCCCATGTGAATGCCATGTATCCTGGCTCAGTGCATGACGCTTAAATTTTGAGGAATAACAGCATCCCTTATGTGATGGGACAACTCCAGAGCCACCGTGTGTGGCTAATAGGTGTGCCCAAGGTCCCAACACAGTTGACATAGGTGTCTGGGAATGGGGTTGTCCCTAGGGGTTGGTGTGTGTCTAACAGTTGTCCCTCGATATTTGCAGGTGACTCTGGTTACCCCAACCTCTCATGGCTACTGACCCCAGTGAGGAATCCCAGGATAAGGGCAGAGGTACATGGGCGAACTAGGAGGATAATTGAGCAGGCTTTCGTCTTCCTGAAGGCCAGGTTCCGGTGCCTCCAGCTGACAGGTGGCTCCCTATACTAGATCATCATGGCATGCTGTATGTTGCACAACCTGGCTTTCCGACGCCAGGTGCCTTTTCTGCAGGAGGATGGGTCTGATATTGGTCTTGTGGCAGCTGTGGAGCCTGTGGACAGTGAAGAAGAGGAGGCAGAAGAAGAAGAAGATATAGACAACCGAAACAACATCATCATGCAATACTTCCAGTGAAACACAGGTAAGAGACTGGCACTGCTCCTCTCATATCATACTACTGTAGGACATTGCATGATTCTGCCTTTTACCTCTGTGTATGGACCCTGATATTTCACTTTGGCTTTCCATTTCACAGATCTGGGTACCATTTTCTGCCTTCTGCTTTGTTTACTGCTGCCCAACATCTGTCGAACATTGGTATGTGAAAATGAACATTGACATTGCTATTTTTCTGAGAGGTTGCAATTACAAATGTGTGAAAGTACAGACTGACTTCAGATTGATTTGTAATTCAAGGGTGTTTATGTCTGTGCTAATAAGTGGAGGGGGCTGTGCAATGGGCTGGGGTGATGGTGGAGGAATGTCCATGGTAGAGTCCAGTCTATTGGTATCACAGGTGCATTGTCCAAGGAGGCATAGAAAGTGGAGTAATGGCAGTTCAAGGTTTTCAGGGTGATATAGTGGGACAGAGGGTGACAATGTTCTCTGTCTTGTTCCTGGATCTCAGGGACCGTTTGCGGGCTGGTTTTTCTTCTGCAGGCGGTGGGGTGCTGGTGGCCTGTTGGTCCTGTGGCGGGACCTCCTGTCCACTATCGCCGGCGGAGGTGGAGGGGTGTTCATCATTCAGGTGCCACTGTATCCCTCAAGGTGTTAGCCATGTCTGCCAGCACCCCTGCAATGGTGACCAGGGTGGTGTTAATGGACTTCAGGTCCTCCCTGATCCCCAGGTACTGTTCCTCCTGCAGCCGTTGGGTCTCCTGAAACTTGGCCAGTACTGTGCCCATGGTCTCCTGGGAATGATGGTATGCTCCCATGATGTTGGAGAGTGTCTTGTGGAGAGTGGGTTCCCTGGGCCTGTCCTTCCCCTGTCGCACAACAGTCCTCCCAGTTTCCCTGTTATCCTTTGCCTCTGTCCCCAGAACCGTGTGCCCACTACCACTGACCCCAGGTCCCTGATTGTTTTGGGTTGGTGGGTTTGCCTGGGGTCCCTGTAGTGGTGGACACACTGCTGATTGACGCGTCCTGGGGAGAGAGGGACGGGCCCGCTGGGTGCTGTGCTGGTGTTTCTTGAGGGGGAGGTTCAGTGGTGGTTTGTGACTGTGTCAGGGGAACCGACTGTCCTGAGGTCCCTGATGGGCAGGGCTGGTCCTCTTGATCCAGGCATGCAGAGCTGCTGTCGTCACTGTGGGCCTCTTCTGTGGGGGGACTGGATATGTCTGGCACCTCCTGTCCGGTGACGTTGGGTATGGGTCCTGTTGGGGTGTAAATGCAAAGTTATTGTATCTGTGTGTGCCATCTTGTGCAATAGGTGAGTTACCCTCTACTCCTGTGGTTGGCTTATTGTCTTTGCCCTTGTGTGATTAGTGATTTTGTGGCCTGGGTGAGTATCTGTACTGGACATGCTTTGGTGATGGGTGTCCATGCATTGGTGTGACATGCAGGCCTTGGTTTTGGGATGTGTGGATTGGGATAGTAGGTTATCTGTGGGGTGTTGGGGTGATGGGTGTGAGGGTTTGGCTAGGAGTTTGTGATAGCATGCAGGTAGGGTGGGGGGATATAGTAGTAAAGATATGACTTACTAGAGTCCAGTCCTCCTGCCACCCCCCTTGAGGCCCTCAGGATGCATGATTGCCAAGACTTGCTCCTCTCATGTTGTTAGTTGTGGGGGAGGAGGTACTGCTACCTGGTGTCTGGATACCACGGAACGCACCTTCCCCCGTAGGTCGTTCCACCTCTTCCTGATGTCATCCCGTGTTCTGGGGTGCTGTCCCACTGCATTGACCCTGTTGACAGTTCTCCACCATAGCTCCATCTTCCTTGCAATGAACGTCTGCTGCACCTGTGATCCGAAAAGCAGTGGCTCTACCCGGATGATTTCCTACACCATGACCCTGAGCTCCTCCTCAGAAAACCTGGGGTGTCTTTGAGGTGCCATAATGTGGTGTGGGTGATGTGTGAGGTGCTGTTTGTTGTGCTGTGTGATGTGTTGTGTTGGTGTGTGTTCTTTGAGGTGCGTGGATGTTGTATGAGTGATGGTGTTGTGTGCCTGTGGATGCTGGTGTTGTGTTTGCTATTCTCTCTCTCTGTGCTTCTTCAAAAAAATGTGTTGTAAGGGGTTGTGGGTAATGTGGGTGTGTGTTTTATAGTGTTGTGAGTGTGTGGGTGTGGTGTGTTTATGTGTATCAGGTGTGTGTATTTTGAATTGTCCAATGTGGTTGTGTTTTGTAAATGTGTGTGTATTTTGAGCACAGCGGTGTGTACCGCCAATGGATTACCGCGGTTGAATGACCGCTGCGTTGATTTGTGGGTCGTGATAATGTGGGTGTAGTTCTGTTGGCGTGACGGTGTAGGTTTTGCTATCGCCAGTTTATCACTGACCTTTGATGTGGCGGATTTGTGTGGGTGTCTGTATTGTGATGGATTACGAGATGTGTGTTGTAATACCTGTAGCGGATCTCCGCCGCGGCCATGGTATCTTGACAGCCGTCAGCACGGCGGTAAGTGGGATTTACCGCCAGGGTTGTAATGAGGGCCTAACTGCCTTTTTGGGATCGAAACTGGCAATTGTGTAAGGCATCTCCTCTCTCTCCAACATCTTCATAACCAGAAAAGTTTGCCTAATATTATACAGGGATTACATTTAAGACCAAATGGGCTTCTCCCTCAAACTACCAATAACCTGTGCCATGGTCTTGGCAAGGGTTTTATTTATATTTTTGTAGATAATGGGTGGCAATAGTACCAGTTTTGTGTTTATGCCTCTGCTCACCTCTAGGCCATTCAAAAAAAGTAGTAGAAGCAAACTGCTCTTCATACTGCAACCTTGGATGAAACAATGGAAGCTGGGTAAGTTTCCTTTCACTATACTGTTCCTTTTTTACACTGACTTATCATTCCCTAATAATAATAAAAGAGGAGCTTGTGTGGAACAAAATTCCAGAGGGTGAGAGTATTTCAAAAACTAGAAACAGTAACGGTCTCTGGGCTTGAATAAAATGTTTTCAGCTTGCATGGATAGATGAAAGCAACATATTAATAAAGAGCTTGCTGGATCACTATTGTGATGTTAGGCTAACAACCTATCAAGTGCTTTGTCTTTTCTCCTCAGAACCTTAATGGTGCTAGTCTAGATAGAGTCGGGGCTATGGCCTGACCAGGGATCATCTAAGTGGTGCTTGAAAAACTTGGGAGGCAGGAGAGAGGCTTGGGACTGAATCATTGGTCTACATTCTGGCCTCCCTCAGCATTGTAGGAGTTGGATAAATAAGGGCCTTTTAAAGATTGTGTAGTTTCTGCTCCTGTTGCAAATAGATTCCTCGCTCATTTTATACGTGCTCTGGAAGTATATTTATATAACAGCAGGCAGTATCTTTGCCTTGAAAGAAGTCGATAGTTACTGATCATGTCACTAACTCCCATTCCTACTTATATAGCACAATTTTGCTTGTTTCACAGCATGCTGCCATTGGGTAATTGGCTATGCAGTGATTATTATAAGAGAGGGTTGGAAGCCCCATTCAAATAATAAACATAGTCCTTGTCACAGTAAACCACAAAAATCATTAAATAAATCTGTGATTAATACTCTGGTAGCATTCCAGAAAAGTAGGCTTAACTTAGAGGCACTGCCTAAAGTATTTATGCAGCACTAAAACATTAACCCCTCACCATCTCAACAGGAGAATCCCACCTTAGGGCACCCACGTATAACAGATATGTCTCTGCTAATTAACTCAAGACATCTGACAAGACCATGAGGGCATTAAATGTCAGATCTTGTACTTTATAAATGCATAGAGATGTATATGAAAGGCAGTTTTAGAAATGAAATTTACTAGTCATCACCAGGGGCTTTGGCAGTTGCTGAGTGCATCATTTTCTGGAAACGTTTTGTCGGACAATGTTGAAAGTATTTTGTGATTGCTTATGAGAATAAATTTGGCATATCCCTAAATATTTTCTTGGAAACTTTGAACATTTAATACCCAGTTACCATATGAATTACAGTTACCACACCAATAGTCATGTCGGGGTGAGTGGTAGTTTAAAGTAGCTTTGTAGCACATATTTTCTTCTAAGGTCACAAAAGTGCAATCTGGAGTATTATGACATCATTTTGCAAGTAACCTTGAATAGCTTCATGTAAATGAAATGAAATGTCATGAAAGATCTATCAATGAGAAATGGGCTGTACCTTAATAAGCATGGCTCCTATTCACAACAGGCAGTTTGTAGTATATGTAGTAGTACTACAACAGTAGTACTAAAGTACTGCAATATGCTAGTCACAAACATACGAGTGTAAATCTCCACCTCTCCTACAGTTTCTATGGGGAGATCCTCAGACATGTAAGTTTACCACTTAGTAGTAAATGTGGGTGGGACGAGGGGGAGTGGGTGGAAAAAGGGGCATGCTTACTAGTAAATAGAAGGGGTTTAGGTAGTAGTAAAGAGGGGTTCAGAGAGGGTTACGGAGGGGTTAAATAGGGACATGCTTCCACCAGCAAAAGAGTAAGCTCATTGTTATTCACAAACAGAACTTCAAAGGCTACTAAATCTAAAAAAGGCCCAAAACAGTAGTACATTCCTCCATCTCAGAGTTGAAGTAAGTCCAGCACCACACATGGAGGCAACCAGTGGTATTGAAACAACCTCCTTGAGAAAATAATGGAAATAGGGGTGTAAATTAAACCCACATAGGAAATACTGTTAAATAAAATAGTTGAAAAAAGTTACAACTATAAATAAACATATTTTAATGTTTTTTAAAACATCTATAAATTGTATAGATGTATTATAAAATATCTCAATATTCTCTTTGAAATAAAAAAATTAATTCATAAATAACAGTGCTTTTCATAATATGGCCTCTCTATTTCTTTTTCTCTCCTCTTAGATATATGAAATCCTTTAATAGTGCATGATCAACCCCAGAATCAGAGCTAAGTTAACATACGAATGTGACCAGCGCCCTTGCCCTCTTTTCACCGGTGCATCAGTCACCAAGTCCCACCCTTAGTTGTCTTCACTGATGCTGCAAGTATGATTTCTCCATGTTGACGAGCATGTGAGTTGCAAGCCAGGCTCATTTGCTGTCTACAATTCTGAAAATTAACATTTCTCCCTTGAGAGCAGGTCTAAATGTGGCATCCTGTCTGATATCTGGAGCAGATATCTGTACCAAATCATATCACATTTCACCAATGCTACTCTCACTTGACTGGTTTCCAATAGCATTGGGAAACCTATCAAAGTTAGCTTGCATGCATGAGAACAGTTATTTGTCCAACAAACTAGTCATCCAAGGAAGATCGCATGCACATCGCAGACCTCTTCTCCTTTCTTCAAGAAAGCAAGAACCCTCAACCAAGCTTTCTGAGTCAGGATCTACATTTCACCCTTCTTTTGGACAATTACTTATTTTGTCACCATCAACAGAGAGCTCAGACTACTACTTGTCTAACGGAATTTCAAACTATAAATATCGACAGGGAAATCAACTTACCAAATGAACAGTGATATAAATTGTTAAACAGCTTTAGAGGGTTGACATCTTTCTAAATTGTTCCTATTCTGAAGCTGTGTCCATATTTACCTCAGTGTGTATTAACTATGCCATCTACATCGGTAAAGCACTGTTATCCTACTGGTCTGGGCCACACTATACAAAACTACAAATAAATACATTTAAATTCAGACATTTCAAGTGGAATAGGGTTCCATTCGCATGCATACTGCAGGGACCTTTTTTTATTCATGTTATATCCAATAATGTAGTGCCTGATTTGCTGTATGGTTAGACTCAAGCTACAAGGAGAGCACATTGACGACCTGGATCTTCCCAAGAAATGGGAGGTATTGAATAATGCTGCCCCCAGAGAGTTCTGCCCTAGTGGCTCCTAAATTACGAAATAGATACACCATTCTTCATCTACATTAGAAAAATACCTTGAGGTTGAGTGTGCATACATTGGAAGGCCCATAAAAGCAATGAGGGCCTCATGAAGAGAGCCCCAGCGTCAGATGCTATCATTCTCCCTCTCGATTCAATCAAACATTATTAGGTGCAATGCAATTGTCATTGCACATTCCAAGGATAGCATGCTAAAATGGGGCTCGACAAGCAGATTTTAGTGCTTAGAGTTTACCAAGGCACTCTTTATCAGGACCTCAGAAGCAAACACCAAAGAACATGACTGATTCAGGCTGTTCTAAGTTATAAAGTTATCATCCGTTTCCTAAGTAGACAATAGCCTGAAACAGTTTTTTTGCACATTTCATTTTGTGAATTAAACAGCTAGCAAATGAGAGGTGTTCCCTTCCTTCCTCACAGTCACCCAGTCACATGAGGGCTGAGCTGTGCAAAGGGGCCAAATACAAAAACAACTGTAGCACAAGGGATATTATCTGTGAGACAGTAGTTGTTGCTGTCTTTTTTGGGGAGGGCACATGAAGGCCCATCTTTCAAGGCAGTATGATTCACCAGTTGGAACGGAGCAGCTTTTCCCTAAAATTCAAGCTACCAATTAAACATGCTTGATGTTACAATATTAACAGCATGCATCAGGCCATGTGTTCTGAAAGGTGTACACATGCACACTTGTTGAGCATCTCACAGTTTTACAACTGTAACAACGTTAGCTCATGTCTTTCCACATTTTAACCCACAAATCTAAATAGATGGTAACTCACAGATGTAACACAGTTACTTCGCCCTGGTTAACCCAGCCTGAGCATATTCGTGATGTCTGTGCCAGTATGTACTAAGGGGCAGGGGCGGTTCCTCCGCAATGGCCGAGGAGCTTCGCTCCACTGGCTGCGCTAGCAGATGAAAAATAAAATGATAGTTGCTCAGCCAGCTGTACAGGGAGGGGCGGGGCCACAGGAGGTAAGATGGGGAGGAGGAGAGAGTGTGCACCTAGGTCCAGTTGTATGTCGGAACAACGAGGGCTTCAACCACCCATGCCTGAACAACGAGGTCGGAACAACGACCTCGTTGTTATCACTAATGCCTTTACCACGAATGCCTTAACAACAATTTTTCGTTGTAAAGGCATTCCTGGTAAAGGCATTAGTGATCAGCATGCATGGTTCCAGCATGCGTCACCCCTTTCCCCCCACCCCTAAAAATTACCACGAAACCCCCACAACCACCCCAACCCTCACCCCCAAAATTACCACAACCCAACCCCCTCCCCTAAAAACTAAAGCACCCCATACCCCCATCCAACCCCTAAAACCTAAACCCTGACCCCTCCTCCCCCAACCCTAAACCTTGATCACCCCGAGCCCCCACCCCACCCCAAAAAACTAAAAATACCCTGACTCCCTACCCCTGCCCCTAAAACCTAAAGCACCGCAACCCCCACCCCACCCCTAAAACCTAAACCGTGACCCCCCACCCCCACCCCTAAACCTTACTCACCCGAGCCGCCACCCCACCCCCAAAAAACAGCCCCAGTCCCAGCCCAACTTACATCCTCCTTGATCGCGTTGACTCCCTTCTTCTGTTTCTTAACCACACATGTACGTGGTTCACACATTCATGGTTAAGGCCCTGAACAAGGAAGTCGTGGAAAACAAAAGCGTTGTTTTGCTTTCATTTTCCACGACTTCGTGGTTCACAACTCGTTATTTGGGATGCTTCCCCTTAGATCCGCATGTGTGTTTGGCCGGCCGTCTCAGACCAAAGACATATGCACACTTAGGTTTCTCCAGCCCGTCTGTGTTCAACATCCAGGCTGGAGAAACTGCAGAGACCCCAGGGCTGTGTCTGAGCGGCAGTCACTACCACTCAGACCAATCATGACGATGCTTTCATGCAAGGCTTAGCGTGAAAGCAGCGCCAGGATTGCTGTGGAGCCTGTGCTGGCGATCCCAGAGGAGCGAGGCGGGTGGAGGTGGCGGGAGACAGGCAGCGCAACAAAAACTGTTTTTTTCTTTTTTTTTTTAAACATTGTTCCCCTGCCATCCCTCCCACCACCCCCCTTGACATTTGCGGCCGCTGCTGCTGCTGAGTGGGTACACTTATGTCTCATGTGCAACAAGCTATTGCTGTGCGCATGCTTTGGCAGGCCTGTAAATAATACATATGTTTCAAATTGCTGTTGTGCATATTTGTCATTTTGACATGTGATTTTTTTTCTGGTTATGCACAATACTAAACGGGGTAGGTTCGGAATTACAATTAGGCCCAGGCACTACCAAAAAAAAAATGGCCCTCATCCCTGGATCGCGTTCTTTCATTAAACACCATTTGCTTCCTCTCATTTGACTCATTTTTAGAAAAAAATCATGGTAAGTTAAGCATTGAAAGCTTTTTTTACTTGCAAAGGTGGTCTCACAGAGAGGCCTATGGAAACATACACACCCCTCCACCAAGGCACGGGGCTGAAGTGATGACATCTGGCTCCTACCTTACCCCCTCCTCAGCCCATCGCAGCCTCAGTGCGATGCCATGACCAGGCAGGGGAGAGTCAGGAAAGGCACACAACTGTTGCTGCTTTAGAAAATAGGGTGGGCTGAGATGTTCCCAGCAGCCATAAAACCACCTGGCCCCCTTATTGATGCCCCTGCTTAATCCTGCCCTCCCCATCACCCATGACCTGAATGTGATAGTCATGGAGGGAAGGGGTCAGGTACTACTTCTGGCACACACGATATATACACATTACAGTGTCCTGGCGAGGTCATGGAAGAAGGTAAAGCTCATGGCCAGTTGTCTGAGGCCTCAAAAATCCACCTACCAGTGTCCTTTAGGCACTGGCCCATCACCCAGAGCGCAACTGCCCGCCTTCCCAATCCAACGTTGATACTAAATATGGATCAGTTGGGACTTGCGTCTTTAGAAAGAGAAAAAAAAGTTCAATGGAAACTTTCAATTTTACATCGACTATAACACAGAAATTAGACAGATTACTAGATGACTAAATGTCTGGAATTGATTGATCAGCAGATTATATTTAGGTCTGGTGGTAGTCGAGCTATCTTGATTTTACTAAAATTATATGTATAATATAAATACGTATAAGGGCTTTGTGCCAGCCCTCTTCATTCATTGGTCTGTTATGGGGACACTCACGTTTTTCTTCCACCCACTACAACAAGGGCAGTGGGTCAGCCCACTTCAACCACTGGCTAACTTCAACTTCAGTGGCACACTCTGCCAAAGTACTTCCCTTGGGTGTCAGGTCTTACTGTGTCAATGTGTGCTTTTTGAAACCAAAATAAATTTCTGACAATAGCCAAATGTTTTTTCGGTTGATAAAAGGCCTGTAGCTCAATTAGGGTTTGCAAAAAACATGACAAAGCAATCACTGACAAACCCAAAAGGCCGGTGGCCGACACCAGACCTATTGGCTTTGCCAAAGCTTGTTCACTTGCTATGCACACCCCTGTCATGTGCAGATTGGTACATACAGAATACATACTATGAGTATAACGTAGTTTACTCTCCATTAACATAGCAAACATAGGAATGGAAATCTTGAATTCAAATATACAACATGCAATATATTTCAATTTAGATATTTATTATAGCTAATTAAACATTCAGTTCGCACATAACCCGTAGGGGCCATCTAAGGAAATAGTCAAACATGCGCCATCTTAGAACCGTCAAAACAGCATGAAATATGCCAAAATCTACAGAGAATAAGAGGTACAATCAAACTGTAGAGTCATAGCCATATAGTAGTGGCAAAAGGAAATAACCAAAAATAAAAAATAATAAAAAATAATGGCCAATTCTAAATCAAACCAAAGAGTAGATATCACTTACCAGCACGCCCAAAACAGTGGGCGCCATCTTGGAACGTCAAAGTACAGGGTACTCAACAGTAACTTTATTGTGCTGTTTAAATATCCTCTCATGTATGAGGCGGTTGTAAATTTGTATGTAAACTATTCTGTGATTTTGTTGGTTCTGTGTTACTTGTTTATTTTTGCGTATTTACTGTTATGTTATTTATGTTTTCATATATGTATGTTTCATTTAGGGTAGGGGGTTGTATTATATTTTTTTGGTTGATTCTATGTTGATTATATTATGTGCGAACTGAATGTTTAATTAGCTATAATAAATATCTAAATTGAAATATATTGCATGTTGTAAATTTGAATTCAAGATTTCCATTCCTATGTTTGCTATGTTAATGGAGAGTAAACTACGTTATACTCATAGTATTGCTTCCCTGTGTGTTACTCTCTGTATCTAGCTCAGGGACCCTGTTTAGATACGAGGATTTACATACAGAATAGATACCTCCTTTTGCAGAGGATTGGTGCCCTGCACCTATTGACTGTGAGACATGCAACGTGCTGTGTGCAACCAGGCTGCTTCATTGACCTCATGCTAGGAAACTAATGGGATAAATAAAGGCAAGAAGAAGGTGGTGTATTGAGATATTTGGTAGCAATAATGAGCAACGCATGCTTCCCTCAGACGGTGAATAGCGAGGATAGGAGACATAATACATAGAGATAGAAATTGACTAGTTCAGATGAATGATCTTTCGGTTTTATGTGTGTTGAGAAAAAGGTCATTCGGACACATCCATTTCGAAAAGTGGGCAAGCAATTTATAATGCCTGAATATATGGCCTCATTGAGAAGGATGACTGAAAGACACATTTCATTACTGCCACTTTTCACATTGGCGCGCGTATGCAAATCTTTTTTTTACTCTTGAAAAAGGGTTCACATTTAGCGCCGACAGTGACTTACGGTTTGTCAGTGCGGCAAACATTTTGTGACACTTCCGCAAATTATGCCTTCCATAACGAAATTGGGCCCTGCTATTTCGAGTATCTAAGTGCATTATGTCTAGACTGAGGAAGGATAATTACCTAATTTCAGGATATTGCTGCAATGTCTCTTTACCCTTTGAGCAGATTTAACAATATTGGTTAGACCAACTGCATTAGTATCAAATCAGCGTGTGAAAACAAAAGGTCGACTGGAAGAAACATCCAGCTTTGTAACATGGACGCACCCCGGACAAGTTCAGCGCATTGGCAGCAAGTTCAGCGCATTGGCAGCAAGTTCAGCGCATTGGCAGTCCGTATCGGCCCCGTGAAGTTGTTTTCGCCAGTATCGCTGCAGGGACTGCCGGCTCTTACAGGACCATACAACATAAATACCTACCTAGCGCGAATGGCATTAAGGGCCAGATGTAGCAAAGGGTTTTACCCATTCTGTCTCTATGGGAAAATGTGTTTGTACATATGGCCCCAAGTCCCTTAAAAACGAGTGAGCTAGCCACCACCTGTGCAGTTCTGCCTGTACCCTATCCTTAAGAAAGAATGATCAATTTACCCTCCACCTCTTCCTGTTACCACTGCTCCAGCATGGTGTTCCTTGTCTAAAGGGCTGTGATGCCTGATCTTACAGTGTTGGCTTCCGCTCTACAACATGATGTTAAACAGAAAATGGCAATATGCCCCTGCTTCTCTGTCAAACAAGTAATTATCGAGCACCAAGCTCGTTGAGCAGTCCGTAGACCATCTTGCTCTAAGCCAAAGCATCTGAAGATTGAATTCTGTAGAAGATGACGATGGCGGAGCCTGAACTGTTTCTTCACCCTTTTGGGCACTCGGTAGAGGTGGTGTGTTTCACATCTTCACCCCTGGGTGGAACAGATGACTTACTCAAGGAAAAGTGTCTTCACCACACAGCTGGCAAAAGCAGAGCCAACATTGATGTGGTGTACTTAGCAAAGCTTTTTGCTCCAAAGATTTCTGGGGTAACAATGTGACGAAAAACGGCTGAAATACAAGCTGAAAAAGGCACCCGAACATCAACCTCTGCCACATTTGATTATGGTGGAACTGGACTTTCCATTCATTTGCAACGTTAACATTTAATTTTGTGAAGGAGCCAGTTAATGTTTGCTCATTTAATAGAGACCCTACATAGACATGGGAGGAGAGAACTCAGAGCCTCATAGATGATGCGCCCTGCAAGGAACTCAGGAATCACCCAATGCCAGCCTAGCATCAGCATGCACTCAAGCCAGAAGAGCTGTTGTCTAACTTAAAATGACACTTGGCATAGTCTAAAGAGACATTTTTAAGTAGCGTTAAAATGTCAGCGTTCATGTTTCCAATCCTTGCAGTAGAATCTGTATCGTAATTCATCTAATTGATCCTGCTCAGAGTAAGGATATATAAGATGAGGAAAAACGTTCTGTGCTCAGTCTTAAAGAAGGGGTACAAATGGTGCATTTATTTTGCCTATGTGTAGCACGAAACATTTAATTTGTTTTTTATGACTTCTTTGATCTGAAGCCCATAAATATAAGCTCTTGAAGTGAAGGAAGGGAGGGCGGGTGGAAGAGAGGGCTGGAGAGGATAGAGAAAAAAGTGTAGAGAAGGATTGAGAAAGAATGGGTGGCTGGATACATGGAGAGATACATGGATGATAAGGCGGATGGAAGGATAAATGAAAAAAGATACATTGGGAAAAGGATAGATGAGAGATGGATGCAAATAAATGTGGATAGATAGAGAAAATGATAAATGGAGTGAAAGTTTGAAACAAAGAGGGAAGGTGATGGGAAGGATTTGTGTATGGAAAGGAAAAGGAAATATATATTGATGTATATGATACAGAAAGGAGGTGAATAAAGAAATTAAAAACAATACATGAATGAGAGAAAGAAGGATATGGATAGAAATAAAGAAGGATGGAGAAAAGGATGGATGGATGGATGGAAAAGACAGAAAGAAGGATGGATGGGTGCTTGGGAAAGTACAGAAAGGAGGGAAGATGGAAGGAAAAAAGGCTTGAAAAATGTCAAAGAAATATGGAGAAAAGGAAGGACAAACGCTGAAAGGATGGACAGAAGGAAGGAAGGAATTTTCAGACACTCAGAATTCCACCAGAGGGCCGAGTGCCCCAAGTGACTGCAGATTTGCTTGCCTGACCTGCTCTTTCAGTGCCATTTTGGATAAAGTTTAACGTGAGGGACGTTTTAGTTTTTGTGACCACTCCCTCAGTCTGATATGCGTGAAAGCTGAGACTTTCCTCAAACAGAGGATATCTGTTACACATCCAGAGGAATCACAGATAACAGGGGTACTGAGAAACGTGTAAACTTGTTTCCAAGTGCAGGAGCCCTCATTATAACTGTTTTCAAAGGACTGAATTGAACGGAACCAGTACTAAAGACATCTAAATGGAATTGAAGTTAGACTGGTGGTTTTGTAGGAGAAAGAACCATACTTGTGGGTTCTGGAAGACTGGGGTCTCAGGATCACTGTTGGAAAGTGGATTATTGGTGTGGGCAAGTAAGTACCTACACTTAGCAATAGGCCACTAACTGCAATTATGTCAAGTTAGGTCTCAATCAATAAATTAACCCCAGCTCAACCCTTGGTAGCTTTGCAACAAGCAACAAGGATTAACTTAGGAGACAAACGCCCTAATTATGAGTTTGGAGGATGGAAAGGCCGCCCGCCAAACTCCTGTGGTCAGGTTACTGCCTATGTGGCAGCCCTCCCGTGGCCCCTATTATGAGTTTCCCACTGGGCCAGAGGGAAACAAACGCACAACAACATTGATGCCGGCGCATTATAGAGCCGGCGGCAATGCTGTTGTGCGTCGGGTGCACCAGCACCTGTCGGCCAAATCACTGTCTGCAAAGCAGACAGTGATTAGCGTGACAGGGCTGGCCAGGGTGTCCCTGCACTGCCCATGCCAAGTGCATGGGCAGCGCGAGGGGTTCCCTTGGCTCCCCAGCACCAGTCTTTGCCAGCATTCACATGGCGGGGCAACCACTCTGTAAATGCTGGCGGAGAGAGGGGTCATAATCCCCAGGAGAATTGAGACCACCGGCATCGCCAGGCCAGCGGCTAGTGGAAAAGTGGCGGTGCCAGCAGTCCAACCGTGGAACTTTCACCACTGTGGTAATGTTACGGTTAGACCGCTGCTTTGGTAATGGTCTGACTGCGAGGCAGGAGGTCTGAAGACCGCTAGCCTCATAATGAGGGCCACAGTGTGTAAAGCATTCAAATATTACAGAACAGTCATAAAATAAAACACCCGGTAGCAGTTTAGAAATCCAAAACAAATTTATAAAATTAGGAAATATTTTTATCTTTAACTTGACACCAAAATGAATAAAATCGGATATGGGGACCGAAAACATTCATTTTTAAAGATTTTATGCTTTTGAAATTAAAGAGCCACTCTGGATATCTGGTCACACCTCGATGGGGGCAAAGTCACAGTTTAAGGTCGACCGCGATGGAGCCCTGCTTGGCTACAGCAAACGGGAGGCCTCAGTCAAAAGGTTACCTTCTGACTTAGGGCCTCATTACGAGTTTGGCGGTCCCAGGACCGCCATGTTTGCGGTGGCAGCCGCACAGCCTAGAGGCTGGCAGAGAAGGCCACCTTATTATGACCATGGCGGTTTTCCCAACAGAACACAGCCAAATCACTACCAGCACCGCCAGTGCGGTCTAGCCGCCATGGACAACAGTAGACACCTGCAGGCAGGCGGACACCATGTTTCCGATGGACAGATTACGAGGTTGCACACTGTCAAGGTTTCCTCTGTGGTCACACCACCACAGAATCCAGACTGAAACCTACCGTATAAAAGGAGACACTCACCTTCACGAAGCCACACTTCTCCGGAACCGCCATGGAACCAGAACTACACGTCTTACCACTGCTCACCCAGAGACACAGGAATCAATGCCAAAGACGATAACAGCAACTATGAGTGCACACACTTACCTGTCACTGCTGTAAATTGTCAAAGTATGTACACATACACAACATACCGATTGGAAAAGGGTGGCGAGGGCGACACACACACGTAACCTGACACTGACACACACCCTCACAGACAGCTACATACACACTTGCACATACACTACAGCCATCACACACACACATACGTCAAAAACACAAATCTACTCCCAGAAACACAGTACTGGCACAGTCATACACAACAACCAACAACACCACCAAATGACACTACAACATCACAACCACTAAACTATCAAAGCATTGGCAAGCACCCACATTACACCCTACTTATTGACAAATCACACATACAACACAAC